>NC_071621.1:21031108-21360549 GCF_014839835.1 Dryobates pubescens
TGTTTTTCTGTGTGGTATTATAGAATTCTGAAGTGTAGACTAGGACAGCAACTGCGGTCTTCTGATACAATATTAGTACCCACAAGTATCTTTGCAAGCTTCATATCTTCAGCAGACAAAACGTCTACCGCTTGGGCTAACAAAATGACTGAAGGAAAAGCAGAAAATTCACATCATCTGTGTGCATCAGCACTAAAAGAGAATGAGAAGCATCATGAAAGTGATTTTCCCAAGTATGAAATTACAGCAGAGCAATACTGAGACCCAGGAATCATGAATTTGTCTGTGAATTGTGCAAAGTAAGGGCTTGTAAGGACAGGAAGATCTCCTTCGGCTCTAAAACTTGATCCATGTCTGTCCTGAATCTTCCACTGAAGTCCACTGCTTGGAATTGAAGGCATGTTTTTTGGAAGAGGCTTGTGGAGGTCAATTAGGCCATTGTTCTGCTTGGAGCAGGTCTGTCACCGTCACTGAATCTGATCAGCTGTGTGTTTGTCTAGCACAATCTTGAAAAACCTACCACTATAGAGATAACATCATCTCTCCAAACTCTTCTGGTGCAGTACTACCCTCCTAGTAAGGAAGTTCTTTCTAATCTCCAAACTGAAGTTCCCAAGCCATAGTTTACATATGATCTCCTGTGTTATAGCATGTACTATTACTTGGTAGAATCTGGCTCATGATCTTTGCATCTTGCCTTCAGATAAGGGGCTGGACTTACTGTAGTAGGCTGGTACCAGGTGGCCTTTTACTGTCTTCCTTGCCAGAATAAGCAAGCCTAACTGCTCTTATCCTCTCCTCATAGGTTGTATGCCCTAAGCCATCTTCTAGCTGTCTATTCATACCTTTCATGATTTTCAGCATGTCTTTTAAATTGGGAAGGTCTAAACTGGACACAGTATTTCAGAACTGACTGCACAAGAGCTAGGTGTAGTGGGGATGATACCCTACCATTGATCTGCTGGCCATGTTTTCTCTTTTGATGAGAGTACACTATTCACTCATCTTCAGTCTGCTGTCTGCTGTAATCCTCAGATCCTTTTCACCAAGGCTGCTCAACTGGTTGCTTTCCCTGTGCTGATGTTTAGGTTTCATTTTCACCAGCTGCAGAGCTTTGCTCTTTACCTTGTTGAACTGAATGTTATTTTGCTTAGCCCAGTGCTCAAGTTTGTCAGTGGCCTTCTAGAAAGAAGCCTGCTGCTCACTGTGTGGCGAATTACTACTAATTTGGTGTAATCTGCAAGTTCCCTGCCTCATCATCCAGGTTAACAATGAAGATAGTGAAAAAATTGATCCCACTATCATCCCTTGCTGTACTCAGCTTGTTAGTGACTAGGAGATGATGTTGGAAACCTTGATAATTCCAGACTCTGCTACATGGATCATTCTGTCCTCATCCACAAAGGCAGTTATTTAATCAGAGACCGAATTCTGGTCAGTAAAGAATGATTTGGCTGTTGAAAAAACAGCATTATCTCTTCCTGACGATCTTTATTTTTTTCACGTTTGGAAATAGATTCTGAGAGGGTCTTTGCAAAACTGAGGTTAGTTGAGGTTTAGCAGCCTTTAGATCCTTGGGCCTTTGTCTTTAGTTTCCTTAAATACGAGCATAGCATTAATAGTTTCCCAGTCATTAGGGAGGTCTTCTCATCTCCTCAGTTTGTTTCCCATGTTCACCTGACCTAGACATTCCCAGTTTCCTGATGCTCATTTGAGTTCCTGTCTCTTTGTCTATCTACATGTAGGGTTTTTTCCCTAGGGAAAATCATGACTTTTGGTCTGTGCTTATTAGCTCCATATCAGCTTCTAAATTCAAAGCTGATTTCTGAATTCCTTCTTCTCCACCCCCTTTCTTCCCATATTCTTCTCATACCCACTTCAGACAGTGGTAGTATCTCATTCCCGGCTTCACTGTACCAGTTTCTTCCTTGTGCTCCATTCTTTGCCTTATCCCTATTTCCTAGGTCTGCTTGCCAGTACCAAGTTGCTTGTTCCAGTCTTCATAGCACTGTGCTTCCGATGACCTTCCTATTTTAGGCAGATTTTGTTCCTTCTCTTGCTGTTCCTAAGATTGTGCTTGGAGAAATCTGTCCTTACCCTGCACTTTTGGTAATGAATCAGCTTCCTATCATTGCCAGAACGCTGTCTTCAGGGGTGGGTTTACTGCAGTGAGAATCTGCATTTGCTTTGTACAAAAAGGAGTACTTTTCACTATTTCTTTGTGTGCATAGGACTTCTTAAAGTCTTTCAACATATGACAAACTAATTTTGCAGGAAAAAAATGCATGCACTTTACCAGTTTTTTCTTCCTCAATCCAGACCACCTCACAGAAAAGCTTGCAATAACAAAACACGTTAAAAATGCTGCATTTCTTCCTTGGTTTTGGAAGTAGTTGACCATTTAGTTAAAAACTTTATGTAACAATTTGTCAAGAGAGGTACCTAGCAATGGTAATTGTAGTCCGAGTTACAGGAGTCTGTTACAATTAGGTGAGAATACAATACTGGAAAAAGTTACAAGAAAAGAGACTTGGATTTTTTAGCTTATTTTGCTACTGAACCTGGCAGCAATTACAGTTTTCCATTCCTCCCTAAATATCTGAACATGAATTTGAATAAAAAAGGAGCATAATGGGGAAGAAAGAACAAATATAGGTGTCATTTAAGAAGTAAATTTTTTGTTAAAACTATTGTAAGGAATAGATAAAGACAGATGCCTTTGCCTGGAGCCATTCTTCTGGAGAGCTCTGTTTTCTGAACCAAAGAGTTAGAGTTGGTATTTATAGCTGAATGTAGAAACAATTTTGGGCTGTTGTTTCTAATTATGTATTTCTTTAAACAGTGTTACAATTAATGCTTTCAAAGTAGCATCCTCATAGCTTAGTAATACTACAGATTTTTAAAGTATATTTAGTTATTGTCTATTTTTTTCCTAATTTGTGGTGTGTTGGCAATTTTCAGCAGGTAAATTATGAGATTCTATGAGATCATCTTTATTATAAAATCTTCTATCAAAGTAGGCTAATCAGGATGCAGATTGGGGGACTACTTTAGTTTTGGAGAAAAATTATGGCAGGATGTGTATGTGTGTGTGCACACATGTACTGGGAAAAACATGTACTGCCTTGCTGACTAGTTAAAACAAGCATTTTGGTTTCAAGATATTTTGTATGTCGAGCTAGTTTCTTCTATTAGATCAGATAGCATGTCTGGAAAAAGTAGGTAACCTGCTTTGATTTTTATGTCTGCTTTAATTTCATTGTCCTGCTGTGTTTAAAGGTGGGTGTTCAATTGCAGGGAAGATTAAGGGTGAAAAAGTTGCATCACAGCAGCTGGTTTAAAGCTACTGACTGGAGACGTCCCCATATTGATGCTGACTGCTTTGTAATTTGACTCTTATTAGGAAAGTGTTTATCTTTTTTCTTTCTTCATCTCAGAAGAGGAATATCATCTTCTGGTTTTAGAGAGTAATAATGCTTTTTGTGCACATAGGTGTCCTTTTTGTTGTTTCTGTTTCCTAGTTCATGAGCCTGGGATAAATTTTCTTTCCAAGTATATATTAGAAGGATGTGAATTGTTCCATATGACATGAACAAGTATGTTTGTATTTTAAATGTTACCATTTTAATGATAGGAATTCTGAAAGAGATCATTGTCAGGCTTTTGAAATGTTATGTGGTATAATTTAGTAATTTAGAAACAGGCTACAATCATTGCTGTTGAAGTATTAGTTCATAAACTCATTACTTTCTGTATGTGTGTTGTGTATATGGTAAGGTTTCTGGTACTCTGACCTCTTTGGGAGTTACTGTGCCGACCCAAATTCTGTGGTTTTAGGATTATTCTTGCAAACAGTTTACTATATTAAGTCTGTTCTATCAGTTATATAAAGGTTCATAAATGAATTGTGGTGTATTCTGAATTTTAAGGAATAATAACAAAATATTTCTAGAATAAGCTTTGTTGATGAGTTTGCAGGATTCCCCAACCCTTGCCATTGTGTTTCTTTATTGCTATTAATGATGTTTGGGAGGTACAGCAAAAAAAAATTGAGTAAGTGAATTATTCTCTAGAACAGTTAGCAAACAGTTCCTAGAAATATAAATGAATGCCCCATTAGTGTTGACTCATCAGTTCATATATATCCCTACAGAAACCAGATGGCCAAGCTCCTGGGAGCTGTAGAGAATGTGTCTGTCTACTTAGCTATTAGAAGAATCACAGTTACTATTTGCTATAGATTTTATTAAGGCAAATGGTTCTTAGATTTTGAAGTGTGTGTATATATTCAGCGCACAAAAAATGAGTCTGGAAGATGTACCCAGTTTTTCTAGTATTACTAACTGTCAAATGTAGCATACAAGTAAGGTTGAAAGTCGGGCCATATGTGAAATCATGGCCAAATAACTTAATGAATAGAAATTCCTGATCAATATTTCATTCAAGAGAGGAACGGATATGAAAAAAAATACAGTGCTGTTGTGTGTGCTTTCCTGAACCTATTCCTTTCTTATTGGAAGACATCAACTGTACCGGTAGTCATTATTGAATAATGTCCAAAAATAGTGGCTATACTTTTGGTACTTTCTGAAATAGCATTGCTGTTTGTCCTGAGGTAACCTTAATACTCTGGAAAGGGAGAAAGTGCATAGAAGCTGTATATTCCTTCTTGCTGCTTTGATCATATTACTTGACAGTTGCAACGGGCTATAAATGCTCTGTGGCACTGTCTATGTTTCTTATTTTCAAATTCAAATATAATGTAGAAACCAAAAATAGTCAAGGAAGTTTTGTAATCATATTTATTCTATAGATCAGACTTGTATGGTATATCTCAGCTTTACAATGATTTCCTTTAAACCCAAATTTCCAAGAACCTCTGGATTGGTGTGGATTTGATTTGACAGTAGCTTTGCTGTAATCAATTACTCTGGCTCACAGGTGTTTATTGGTGTTCCTGGTATGTATATTTAGGATGTATTTTAGTTAAATCCAGCAGTCAGCTGTGATGCTTTTAGAAGATTTCACTGTGGAATTTCATGACAATGCAAATACAGAATTCTAGACAAAACTTAATGAATTTTTGTAGTATTCCTACATCATCCATTCCATTAACTTCTGTAATTAATAATGATACTGTGAGTAATAGAAAACATTACAATATAGAGTAGAATGTTAATGGTGAACATTGCAATTGTGTCCAAGTTCCCTTTTTTAATCTCATTGGTTTCCCCAGTGTCTGTTTGCTAAAGTACCCTTAATTTTCTGCCGTAATCTTTCTATTTACCTATACAAAAAGCAGAATGTAATGTAACTTACTCTGTCCTACAAATTAAATAAGCTTCTAGCCAGTAAAGTATCTGTGTTGTTTGACAATGTCATGCCTAAAAGACTGGATAAATGTGAAATTTCGTGTGACAGTCTTTTCTCATTTATCTTTATGGATGCTAATTTGAACATCTGAATTTTATCCATTTGTTTACAAATTTGTTTTGCTTTGCTTTGCCAATTTGTTTTCTCTCCATAAAAGTAAAAGGTTTTTGTTTAGAATATTCTGTCAGATTCAGCTGAAATTGGTCTGTATGTCTAGAAGCCACCAAGGAATGGCATTGCCTTAGACAAAACACTCTAATCAAATGATTGAAGTAATTCAATAAGGTTTTCTCCTGATTTGAAGTAATACAGGCAGTAGATACTCAAGTACATGGTTTTCCTGTCACCCTGTTAGCACTAAAGTATGAATGATGGGGAAATACTATCTTAAACTTACTGTTATCTTCTAGAATGAAACTACAGTTCTGTGAGATGTGGTAATGTAGTCAGCAGTTTACCACTCCTCTGCCACAAGAGGTTTCCACTAATGGTTAGCCACTTTAAATGTATCACCTTCTGGTACTTTTTCTTAAGTAGGTGCTAAAGCTTCAGAAAACCAATGTAAAAAAATCTCAAAAAAAACCCCAAACCAAACACAAACCAACCAAACAAAAAACCCCAACAAAATAAAAAATGAACCACCAAAACCATGCAAAAACCCCTTCCATAAACAAAAACCCCACAAACAAACCAACCAAAAGAAAACAACAAACAAAAAACCCCAAAACCCAACAAAACCAAACCCCACCAAAACAAACCAAAACGAGGGCAGGGAGGGCAGTGGGATGTGGAAAGGATTGGTTTTTTTTTTCTGAGTAGCAAATTACAGTGGCTTGTAGATCTAGTGAGTGCCAGAGGGAATGAGAAAATAGAGGCAAGTAAAACTGTGTTGCCAGGACTGGGGGGAGAAAATAGAGCTGAAAAAGCATAGAATCTTGAAGGAATATGGGTGCTCTTCCATAACCCTGACTTTCATTAGTAGCACAACTTTGAAAGTTTATTGTAATCTTTTATTTGTTTTTTTTCCTCTGAAAATAGGGAGATTCCTGTAAACATCTTTTTTTGCTGTTCCTGTTCAACCCATACTCACATGCAAGCAGCATGGGCAAGGTCAGAAGAGGGTGCAGTGAGAGTTTAAGGTGCTGAAAAAGGATTTAAAGGATTAAATCCAGTTAATTTCTCACCTGCATGCAGATTCCTCATGATCAGCTTGGTTTCTGGAGATGATTCCAAATGAGAATGGATATGGAAAATGTTAGTGAATGTATTGAACTATTACAATGTACTTTGAACTTACTGCAAAATAACTGTATATATATTAGAAGAGTACAAACATCTCATCGGGGGTGGAAGAGAACTAAAAACAAATACAGAACTATTAGAGAGGGGACATATATATTGCTTTAATTTGGGTTGGAATTACTGGTAATACATACAAGTGTAGTTTTATAAACCTATTTGAATTTTGCACGAAATTCAGAAATAGGGCACAGTTACATTTATTTTAGCTATATTCTTTTTCTGTCTTTTTTTTCTTTTCTATCTGAAAAATAAAAATTGAAGTATGTTTGCATTTTCCTTTGTTTAACAGTATTCTTCTTGGTCAAAGTCGTGAAGGCATTGTATTCAGCACAGATGATTACTTTCATCAACAAGATGGATATACATATAATGCTGCTCACCTTGGTGATGCCCATGACTGGAACCAGAGGAGAGGTTTGAATGCATAAGAGGAATCCTATTAAATTATGCTTATATTTAGAAAACAGAAGTATAGCATAATGTACATGTGTGGTGATAGTCTATACAAAAAGGAGTGTATATATATGAATATAAGGTGTATATATATATATGAGTATGTATTTAAAGTATTTTTTATATTTTAATTAACATGTATAGAGACATTTAATTTTGAACTTAAGATTTAGAATTAAAAATAGAACATCTCCCTTCTTTATGCTGTGACCTACTGAGTTGGGATACTGGGTGCTGGTATCTTGATGGTGGAATCAAATCTTTTTAATGCTGACAACAGCAGAGTATTCCCAGCTGAGGTTCATACAGAATTTGTGGAAGGATTATCCGGAGGATGATTTTGCTTGACTTTTGTAAATTAACAGCTTGAATAAGTCATCTTTCTTAATACCTAGCAGTGTACAGACGTTGGGTTTAGTTGGTAAAGAGGTGGATTCCTGGGGTGAGAAGGGTAGCAGACAGGTACTTTCTGTGGTAGTTTTCTAAAAAAGTCTTTACCTGTTTGGTCTGCTTTAAGGAGTGGACAAACCAAACAACTCTATCACCTGTTCATGCAGATTATTCTCTGTGATGCAGTACCTCAAGCAGAAGCTTCCTTCCTGTCTAGAGGGACAAGGAAAAGAAGTTTCTCCTCAGCTAATGCAACATTCATGATACAAAGAGCAAAGGAATTTTTAAAGCAGTCATTAGGATATCAATTATAAAGACCACTTTTGAGATTGGAGTGCATCAATAATAAATACTTTGAATGGAGTTCCCGCTAGGAGCCCAAGTGGGAGATTGAAGAGTTGATAAGGAAGTGGTTTATGGATGAGAGGGCTCTACACTTAACAGTTATAAGATCACCAAATAATTCTCACCCAATTATGGCTTCTGGCTGTTTTTGACAAGACTTTAAGATCTCTCTAGTTCTGTATTTCATAGTTACAGACTGGTTTAATAACCAGAACAGTATATGCTTTAGTTATTCAGTGATTTTCATAGCAAGAACAAGGACAGCTGTACCACATTCTATAGAACACGCCATGGCAAAACATTTTCCAGAATGGCTTTGGGTTGAAGTTATATTTGATTCTTACCTCCTGCCATGACTAGATAGAGGGGAATGGTAATCCTCATAGTTGGGATACTTGTCTGATGAGTCGGTCTAGATTAAAGTCTCATATAGATTATATCATCTGTGCAAGTTATTTATAGATTTGCTAAGATACATATGACAAATTTAGCTAGAGCTTTATAATCATCATGTTAGAATTATGGTGAAGGCAAATACATACTTTCTTCACCATTGAGAAAATGATTCTGTTAAATTTATCCTCTATTTTGGGGAAAGACTGGGTCTATAAAGCAGTAACTCTGAGGAGGCGGGGGGTGGGGAAAGTAGTTATGTAATTACAAGTGAGACCCATTAGGGGAAAAAAAGCAGTTTATTCTAGGTAAAACAAAACTTCATATTCCCAAATGTTTAAAAGGCCATGAATTACATATCTTTGGTATTAAAACTCGTGCACATTAAATGTGAAGGTTGTAAGGTCAAGTGCACAAAGACTAGGAAATACAAGACTTAATTTTCCACTGTGACATGAATTGTGAAATCACTGTCACTCATACAGGGTTTTAAGGACTCTGCTTTCTTTGGATTTGCTAGAAATTGGCCAGTGAGTTCTAGCATTATTCAAGCAGAGACAGCATGGTTGTAATTTATTATATTTTAACCAATCTCAACTATTTCTGACATGTAGTGTCTTTCTGTAAAGATCATCTATTTATTAGCATTTTGTTGAAGAACTGCAATACTGGTCTCAGTTATGAATGCACCATGTGTTCTCCAGCAGGGCTGGTAAAGCTGGAGCCAGGATATGGTTTCAGGCCAGGATCAGTATAGTCAGCAGGCCACAGATTTTGAGCAGTTCTGTTGTGTTGCCTTGACTTCTGAATTTCCCATTTACCCCTTTGTATCAGTTCACCACCACCTGTTTTTTATGCCCTTCATTTCATTTTTCCTACTTTCTTGCTTCTAATTCTTCTATTCCTGTCTCTACCTTTCAGTGCTTTTATTCCTTTTCTTTAAATAGTGTTTTTCTGTCAGACCAGATTAGTGCAAAGCACATCTTGGAACAGGTGATTTACGTTTACCATTTTGATTTAGTTACATAGTTATTTATTAAATTGCACTGTTTTTCATTGCAGCAAAGCAAGCAATGGAGCAGGGAAAATCTCCAGTTATAATAGACAACACTAATACTCAAGCCTGGGAAATGAAGCCATATGTGGAAGTGGTAGGTTTTGGTGCGCGATTGTATCATCTGTTACAACTTTTCAAACTTAACTTTCATATCTGATATGTTGGTCTGTTTTGTCCAGAAAGATTTTTCCTTACTCAAGTTTCTTAAGAGACAGTGCTTACTGATATGGTCAGTAATTGATATGGCAAATAGTTCAGACCAGATTAAAGACTGATTTGATCTAATCTACTCAGCTTGGAATGAATGCTTAGGCAGGTTGGGGGCAGGTCAAATTCAACATGCTACCACTGCAGAGTGTTTATTATACTGGTCTATAAACTTGCTGTTACATTTTATGTACTAATGATACACATATCACACATTTTTCTTTGCTTGCTGCAGGCTCTAGAAAAGGGGTACAGAGTGGAGTTCCATGAGCCAGATACTTGGTGGAAGTTTGATCCTGAAGAATTAGAAAAGTAAGGCTTATACTACAGAAATCATTGTACTTATATAGAGAGACAAACAGAAAAATATGCATGCAAATACATGTGTAGTATGTTATAGTTTATTCAGTATCTTATTTCTGTAAATGCTTAACTACTAATGTAAAAAATATTTTATTTCAATAGGCATTTTTGATATACTTTGGACTAGAAATGTTATGAACACACACAAATAGATGTACTATATAGTTAACCCTAAAATATTATTTTTTGAGAAAAATTATTGACCTTCATAATAATTGCTGCTATTAAAGCACATAATTTTTTGAGACTTTTTTTGCTACAAAATGCTGATGGCAAGAAATTGGTAGAAGACAAAAAGAAATTACACATTCTACAAGGAGTGCATCAGTATAAGTGCTTTGTTTCGTCTGCTTTACAGACAGAGAGTACTGTTGCACATAGGTCATTAGACTTCTGGGATTTGGGAGTGTCTGGGAAGCTGTTAATGTCATTTTTTTGTCTCAGATGTTTCTTCTTTAGGAATTTGTGAAGTAACAAACAAACTTAGGGCTATTTCATTGTTTGGCAGTATTGCACTACAAGTTGTTTCCTCACTGATCTGCGTTTTACATGCTTCCAGCTGCCTTGGTTTATAATTGTTTTGGCTTTGTAAAGTAACCCCTACAATGAATAAGATATGTGTATAATACTTAAATTATTGACTTAGATTTTATTGTGTTTATAAATCTTTTAAAGTTTTCACCTTTGCTTTTAAGCTACCTCTAACTTATTTTTAGAGATGGAGTCCTCTCTCTCTAGGAAGGCTTCTAATAAGTTTTTTTAGTTTGGGGTGCAGCACAGCCAAGTTAGAAAGCTTCCTTAGTAATCAGGCTTTTCTAAGATATTCAGTGTGAGATTTGCATTACATGAGTCAGACTAATTTTCCAGGAAAGTTCATGCTTTCATGTGGTCTTAACACATAGCAGGATAAACAACACAAAGTATTGTTACCATTGAATTACATTGTCCAGTCATTAATTGTAGGAGTAAAGTTTCTAATCTGAAACAAAAGGAAAACTCTTTAAACTGTGAAGTGCTGCTATGAGTTGTTAGGAACTTCCTAGAAATGTTTTAGCAGCTCCTGTTGCTTTGGTATTTTAATAGAGGCCCATTGACTGTAAACCTATTTTTTGGAAAGTTACAAAAGGTGATGATGTGAGGTTTCACTTTGGTTTTCAGTTGCTTGGGGAGGGAGCTCAATTTTTATATTGGTTGATTTTTTTTGTTTCTTCTTCTATATTTGTGTGTTTGGGAAATAGATAATGATACAGATGCTACTGTAGTTCTGGGATTCCCATTATGAATGTTGAACTCGACATTTAGTGCCTTACCTGGTCCAATACTATGCTAATAATAAAATAATTTTATTAACTCTCTGGAGTCATGCATTTTAATTCTCTCCTAAAGAGAATCACTTAAGACACTTTGTTTCTGGTAGTTGGAACAAAAGATGCACTACCTTTTACTCTGATTAGCAAAAGACTTTTCTTACATTTTGGGTACATAGTCCTGATGTATTTATTTTGAGCAGTGCTGTCTACATTGTTAGTAAGTTTTATCAAGTGATACAATATATTGATATTCTAGAAGTCTGGTGCACTTCTGGATAGTATTTTTACAGAGTTGTTCCTGCTACCACTTAGTGTGAGAGATCTGTGAAAAGGCTCTCCAGATCAATACTGGGTGAATTCCTGATGTCAAGAACATGACAGGTGTTTTGGTATGGAATAGATTTTAGTGACATTCTCTCCCAGTGTGCCTGTGAGGGTACAGATTATCTTCGGACTCAGTCATGAATGATTTTGCTTTTAGTTTAGGTTTGTGCACATAACTTCTGTGAAGACATCTTGATTCCACAATTGGGTCTTGCAATAATGTTCAAGACTTCTTGCACAGCATTTAGACCTTTATATTGATATACTTGTATTTTGTGGTGGGTCTTGGTTTAATTTTAAAAAAAGTTACCCGCTGTGTAACTTCACAGAGGTGAAGTGCAAGCGTGCTTAATCCTTCTTCCTTTGGTGTAATCATAAGACTGCAGTTTGGTACTGACTTCATTAAATATTTGCTGTATTTTAGGTAGTCATGGCCTATGCAGGATTAATTTGCCAGTATATTGGTATGTAAGATCTGTTGAAGGAGCATTTAATAGTGACAGAACTTGGCTTTAATCAATAGATTCTGTGTTCTTCCAAGCAAAACCAGCTTCTAAAGCATAACTATCTATTCAGAGCTTTTGTTGGCAGGTCTACTTTGGTTAAGGATAGATGGCTTTGTGCTCTTTCAGCATAGCCAAGCTGCCAAAGGATGAGTGAAAACATTCCTGAAGAAGAGATCCTAGTATTAAATGACACTATACAGCAAATTTGTTTCATTTTCTAAATTAATTTCTGTGATAGATTCAATTTTGCTGGTGGTGATTTTATTATCCTGCCTAGTTCTTTAAGGAAAAGTACTTGCTCATTTATGGAATCCTTATACACAAATCATTCAGTTGAGAGTGAGTGTGCATTTACTCCCAGAGCACTTGAGCTTTCTCTTTTTCTAGGAGTACTAGAAAGCACTAGTCAAGTGCTTTGTAGAATGACTATATTTCTAGGAGGTTTGTTTTTTATCTGCCATTAATCTTGTTTACAGTTGTGAATAAAGTAAAAACTGTTAAGACATGCTGCTTCTCCTGGACTTTTTTAGCACAATGTAGCTACTAGTAGCATTTAAGCAATGAGCCACTTGTCATGATCACTCTATCCTCTGATGTGTCTCAGAGAAGAGTGTCTGAGAGAAGTACTCTACTTAAGCTTTTTCTTCCCAGAGAGAAGGTGATAAAATAAACCTTATGGAGCCAACATAACTCTGAATACTTCTGAGATAATCAGTTCTTCTTCCAGTCTGAGTGTAAAGTTAATGTGCCACCTGCAGCATGGTTTAAAACCTCATCAACTTTGTGTACTTTTTTCTTCTAATAATTTGTGCAGGCTTAGGGGGAGGGCAGGAAATCAGTATTTCTAAATATTTCTGTATAGCATATTCTCTTTTGCGTATGGCCTGTTTGTTCCCAGTACTGATTCCTCCCCTATGGGGCTGAGCAAGTTGGCAAGGAGGCCCATGCCTCTTCTGTCCCTGGCAGAAAGCACAAAGGTGCAGGCATCTATTCCCTATTCATACAACTTGGAAATTATTCCAAGTGTCCTTGGAGCTGTACTGGGTACAATATCAAAACATTTCATTTGTGTTTTATATCTGTTCTTTTAGATTCATTTCTGTTACAGTGCTGGCAGTTCACTGACACTTGCTTTGTGCATGAGTCTCAAGGTTTTGCTTTTGACAGAGACCAAAATTTTCTGCACATATGGATTTTAGGATCCTATTCCATAGATACTAAGGAGATAGAAACATTGTAATGTCTCTATCTAATGCCTCAGCTTCTTAATAGGCAAAGCTGTCACTGAAAGTAACTGTTTATTAAACACTGAAAGAATATGATAATACTTTTGGCCCCTCTTCCCTTATATGTGTTTAGGTATCAGTAAGATCTAGTAGATCAGGGTATCATGAGTATGCTGTTGCAGTTCAAAACTAAAATTGTTGCTTATTTTATGTGGAGTTTTATTAGTGAGAAAATATTCTGTCATAAAGTCTGTAAACCATGCTGTTTCATTTTTTTAATGCCAGTTTGAACATTGCTTTCATAACTAGTAGTCTGTAATATAATCCCTCTACTCATTATCTAGTATACCATTTAACATCTCAAAACTCCTTCTAGGGTTATTTAGATATGTAGCCCTGGTGAATAATGTCACATTTCTGTATGAAGAAGAATGATTGTGTTGTTTTCCGTTATCGAATACATGCAATAATGAATTGTTGAAATACAAACCTTACCGCAAGTTGAATACTGAGAGAATGGGGAAACAGTGTAATGAAAATGAAAATATTTCAAATATGAAAAGCAGACAAAATATTGTGGAATTAGAAGTTTTTTCTTTGTCTTAAAGACCATAAACATACCAGACAATTTATTTAAATTTTTATTTTTTTAGGAGGAATAAACATGGGGTCACTCGCGAGAAGATTGCTCAGATGTTGGAACGATATGAATATCCAATATCCATACCTATTGTCATGAATTCAGTGGTACCTCCCCACAAAAACACTCCAAGGCCACCTCTGCAGCGAAGACATAGGTGGGGAGGCAATACAGACTTGTGGAATTCTTTCAGTATTTCCAGTAGCCGATAACACAGTTGCAGTCAGTTAATAAAAATCTGTTACTTGCCCTTCTTAAACATATCATCACCTCCAATAAAGTAGTGGACTTTCTTTGTTTTGAATAGGCCTTTTTCATGACCATATTCTTCTGGAGGTTGTTCCTTTAACAAACTTACATGTAAATAAAACTGTCCGTTAAATGTTTTTTAAAACTTTATTTATTAGAGTTGTAGTAGCTTTGATTTTAGTAACAGATTTAATAATGCAGTATGACATACAGCAGAGTCTTCATAAGCCCACGACAATGATGTTGTCATATATCAAGTAACTGCTAAGCAGTTGTTTTTTCAAAGAAGAGATCATATTAGATATCTTTTTAAAGAGAATTAAAGCCCCAGAAGAGGAGGGGTTTTATGTACCAGCCCATTCTAATGACTGCCATTTAGTCTTCTCATATGTTAGGAGATATTTTAATGTCCTGGATTATCCTTTTGTTCTATTTGGCATGTATTGCCAATTGGCAAAGTTTTGGCATGTATTTTCTACTTTCGGTTGTGGTGTTGAGGTTGTTGGGTTTTTTTGTCTCCAAAAGGCAGCTGAAGCAGCATTATGCCAATACAGTATTCACCAGCCTTAAAAGTGTGCTATCTGAATTATTTTTTCATTTGCTTGTTCTCAGTGGTAGTATATAAACTATGATGATGGTGGCATGCCACTGTGCTTTTTGTGTTGACTGAAAAAGACTTTCATTACTAAGAAACAGCTATGTCTATGTCAATTTCTTTCATTGAGGATAAAAATGAAGTATTAAAACAAGTCCCAGTCCACAGCTGGGATGCATCAATTTAATATAAATAGTGCATATAAATCTGTAAAACCATATTGCATTTGTAATTTTGGCACAGCCCCTGTAATGTGTTTAACAAAGAATGAGCCAGCATGGAGATTAACTAATTTGTTGCCCTTTTTCTCTTAAAAGGGATGGATTTATACATTTTCAGTTTCCATTTTAAGATGTAGTAATAAAATGTATTTGTCTTCAGTGTTGTTTTAGTAGTTCAGTGCAACAGTTTTTATTGTTTTCATGTTTGTAGGATTTCATACAGATGAACAGTTTTACAAACCTGCTAGCTGAAATAACTGGTCTTCAAGTTTAACTATGTTTTATTTTCTTATAAACCAAATGAGTAAATTCTGAATAGTAAGCTCTGTCAAGAAGTACGTAGCTAAAAGAAGTTTCTTGCTTTTCTACTACTAATTTGGTGTAGTAGCCATCAGAATGTTGAAAATTCCAGAGCATTTTTTTTACTAATAGAAAGTTGTCTAATAAGCCCTAAAAAATATTTCATGTTTAATGACTGACTACCATGACAGCTGAAAATCCAGGCATATAATAGAAGTATCTTTCTGTGCTTTTCTACACCTATAGTGCAAATCTAAATTTGTACAGTTTAATGTATATCTGCAATAACATTTTCATAACAGAGCCTATTAACTATAAGAGTTTGTGTGCAGTTTCACATTTTAGTACTTGTTTTATTTGAAAGATGGTTCGAATCGCTTCAGTAGTGCATGAATTGTTAATATTTGAGTTATGTGTACAGATAAAAAGGAAGCTCTGCAATGATACTGTCTTTGCTCATTGTCTCTTATTCATACAAGTTACATTGCTCTGTTTTTGTTCCTTTGACATATCTCAAAAGAATCATGGAAATCATTGTAAATGGTCAGTAATACTTTAATTAACCCAACCTTTTATGTTTAAACATGCCTATTTCAGATGGGAGGAAGATAGAAAGGTTTTAGAAAGACTTATTTTATCTACTCTATATTACTTTAAGTCTTAATAAAGTGATAACGTTTGTTGAAGCTTTATGTAATATTCACACAGTGTGCTAAGGTATGACAAAAAAGGGCTGATACTGAAAATGTTATGGTATCTTTTGGTACTTTAATTGATATTTAAGTTATCTTTAACTGAAGTTTGTATTTAAATAGATGTGAATTCATACTTTTTTAAAGCGGTGCATCATTTTTTGGTGTTATTAATAAATTATTGGGGAACAGTGAGTATTGTTAATATGCAGAGCATGTTGACCAAGAATAGCCTTGCAGTGTGCAAAGGACACAATAAGAGAGGAGTGCTATCAACATTCCTTGCAAGCTGCTTAGTCTGTAAAACTGTATTGCAAGGTAGGTACAGTGACATGGTGGCTGAAGGTACAATGGAATTACGGTGAAGACACAATGGAATTACTGTCTTTGTAACACTTTTTTGTTTCATATTAATAATTCATGAGGGTATGACCATCATGGTCATGGACAGAACTTGCTTTTATGCTACAATATTTGTATGTAAAAATAAAAACAGATGATGTAAAATACATGCTGCAGATAGTTAATTTTTCCTGCTCCCCTCACAAATGAGGGAAGTGACTAATTTTGTCAAAATAATATGTACAAGAAATGCAAGAACTCAGTGTTCAGACTGGAGATCTAAATATTTTTACTATGACTTAATTTTTATGCAGTACACCTGCTGATGATCACATTTCCTGGATTAAAAGTGTCAGATATTTATATTTTTTGAGGGGTGGGGGGAAGTAATTTAACTAATGCATAGAACCTCAATGTAACATGGAAATTCTGAGTATCTGCTGCATACTTCAAACTAGTGAGAAGTTTGGTAAGTATATGTAAACAGAATAGTTAAGACACTCTGCTGCAGTTTTAACATTCTACTCTTCCAAGCATGAAATTTAAATGGGAATTAATTTCCAGAACATCCATAATTTGGTTGATACAGTGGTATCAGCTGTAAAGGATTGCATGTTCCTATAAAAAATGTAGAAAAGTAGCTATAGTTTTACTGCTTCATGTAAACTGCTGCTGTTTGGATATTTTACTTCCTGAGTTACCAAAAGTTTACATCAGCATTGTCCTGGATGATTCAGTGTTCTTACTTTCCTTTGCTTTGGAGGGAAAAAAAAAAAAAAGGCAAACCCAAACCACAAACAACAAAATCAAAAAACCCCAACAAAAGAAGAAAATAACCTCATCCCAGAATCCACAAAACCAAGCCTGGAAGACTTGTGTGCTGGTTTTGGCTGGGATAGAGTTAATTTTCTTCGTAGTAGCTGCTATGGGGCTATGTTTTGGATTTATGATCAAAACAGTGTTGATAATCCAGAGATGTTTTGTTACTGCTGAGCAGTGCTTGCATAGATTCAAAGCCTTTTCTGCTTCTCACACCTCCCCACTAGTAAGGGGGCTGAGGACACGTAAGAAGCTGGGAGGGGACACATTTAGGACAGCTGACCCCAAGTAACCAAAGGGATATTCCCTATCATATGATGTCATGCTCAACATACAAAGATGGAGGAAGAAGAGGGAAGGGGGAGGATGTTTGGAGTGATGGCGTTTGTCTTGCCAAGTAGCCATTCCTAGTGGTGGAGCCCTGCTTTCCTGAAGGTGGGTTGAACAGATTGCTGCTGATGGAGAGGGGTGAATAAATTTCATTGTTTTGCTTTGCTTGTGTATGCATGGCTGTTGCCTTACCTGGTAAAACTGTCTGTATCTAAATGCATGAACTTTCTCACTTTTCTGATTCTTCTCCCCCATCCCACTGGTGGGGAGTGAGTGAACAACTGCATGGGGCTGAGATGTCAGCTAGAGTTAAACCAAAATAATGTAACATTTTTAAACATAGGATGTTTAATAATCTCCTGTAAGGAATTCTGTTCTTGTATCATGTCCTTATTAGATGCATTTTAATATAGTTTGCTATGGTCAAGATTTTGTCTTATGTCATCTACCTCTTGAAACTTTCTTGCAGAGACAGTAGTTTCCCATTATTTTTCTGCTAATAGACAACTGACAGGCTTTGTCTAGGTGAGATCCAACTCATTTATATTTTATTATCTTTTGTGTTTTTTCTGTTTCTCCTGATGTATTTTTGACCTGACTGGAAGGATTCATTTTCAGTGAAGTAGAAAATATTTGTTTATTTTCACATTTCTGTGTGATACTTGTAGTTTAACTGCTGCTTCCTCCTAGCAATCAAGTTTTTCTGGAAGAAATGTTTTCCTTCTGTGGGGGAGCATCATGCAGATGAGGTGACTACATGTGTGTTGAGAACTGAGGAGTTCGCATACAAAAGATCAGAGCAGGGATGGACTAGATGGTCTTTCAAGGCCCCTTCTAGCCCCTAACATTCTGTGGCATTGCAATTCCCAGTAAAGAGCAGAGAGAAGACAGTGTGTGGAAATGCAATTCATAAAATTTCAGTACTCAATGGAAAAGCCTGATGAGGTGTTTCATACAGTCAGATATGGAAACATATCACTATAGTGTTTCTACAGTGACACTTTCTCATTTCAATGTTTTATGTTCCAGTCTTTTTTAAATGCAGAGATTGAGGCTCTGTAGTGATTTCCTAGGTGAGATCTACGTCACTTAGTTTGGGGTTGGGTTCTTCCTTCTTTTTATAGGTGAATTGGCTGAAATTAGCTGTAAATTGTCTTGAGGTCATAGAGAAATATGTGGAAACTAGCTCATGTTTTTAAAAATATTTAGAATATAGTGACAGAGTTAGTCAAGGTGGGATCATCTGAAATTTGTCTAATTGATTTGGAGAAGTAGCAAGTGGTGTTTTTAGCTTGAGATAGACTGTCAGTGTCCTAGATTTAAGATAAAAGCACTGTACTATTGCTTCTAGAATGGATCTTTGCAGCTTGCATTTAGCTGATAATGCTACCTCTTTGTTTCTCCAGTAGGCAGGCAGTCCTTGACCGTTTAATTTGTACGTTGCTGGCAGAGCAGTTGCAGCATTATCCTGTTGTGTCAGGTCAGAAGATACTGTAGCCATGAAGTAACTGATTTGCAGGTGTGCTTGCCATCTTTTTAGTAATGTTAAATATTTGTCTTTTTTGAGATGTTAATCGAATACATCTTCTCTTTTGTGGTCCCTCAGACTGGTAACAGACTAATTGCTTTATCATTGCATGGATCATCCTGCTTATCCTTTCAAAATGTTTTCCTGATACTAACTCTATAAATATTCCAGGATTTTATGAAAGCATAGAAGAAAAATATGAGCCACATTTTTGCAATGTGCTTGCACGTTATCTAGCCCTACTGATTAAAAAAACCCCAAATATTTAGTAGATCCCTTAAAATGCTAACAGACTGAGAAGTGCTGCTTTGCTGACTGAATAAACATGTGTTTTTCTGAGGGGTTTATTGTATCATTTAGAAATCACTCATGGGCCTATAATGCTGTTTGGCTATTATTTTATTCATGATCCATCTAATAACTGGTTCTTTTGCTTTACTCAGCAGCCACAGGTTTTGGTAATGTGTACTCTAGGTTGTAAGTTTGTAAGTTACTGAACAGCTTATCCCACATCTTGTTCATAACCATGAAGAGTTTTTGAAGGCTCATGAACCTGAATAAGAGTGAACTGAGTAATTTACTTCCCCATCCCCCATTTATAATTTTTCTTGATAGCTTCTTTTTACTGCATGTAAGATGAATACACTGCTTTACAGGGATCTTGGCAGCAAAAGTGTAGACATCAGATCTTTTACCCAAAGCATGACAGGTATACATATTTGAGCTTCATTTGCAGCTCTAACTGTGGTTTGACTTTCTACTGCTCTGTAGGGAATTGAGCTGTCTAGAATATCAAAAGACTTGGTAAGCTCTCATGTATCAGAGAAGATTTTTAAAACACCAACATAATTGTGGCCTGGTTTCAGAGTGTCAGGTGCAGGCTTGCATTAATACACACAGTCCATGATTCTCCTCCTCTTCTCAGATGGGCACTAAGTTTCTGGCTTTAACTGTAGCAGTAAAATTGGCTGTACCATTTATTCTGGTTACCTTACTTTGTAGCTGTATTGCCAGAGTTGCTCACAGGTTCCTGACACACTTTCAGCTGATCCCCTGTTTTCTCCCTCCAGCAGTGTCCATGACCACTTGTCTCTTGTTAGTTGTATTGTCTTTCCAGACTTAGAAAATACAGGTTTGTATTAGTGTTTCTCTGAAGTAGTTTTTTAATTTCTGTCCAAAGACAGACTTTATTGACACTTACTACATTGCTAACCAAAAGACAGTTTTCTGCATCCATTCATCCAACACTCTAGGAATAATACAGGGCTGCTCTGTAAAAACTAATCATCTTTAAGGGACAATCCAGCATTTATTTTGTGTATGTCTAGTCTTTTTGGTCAAAGAAGGAAAAGGGAAATGAGTTAATACCAAAGAGTAGTACATAGAAATAGTTACTAAAAGTTGGATGCCAGTATGACAAAGTACTGAGGCTTTCTGAAAAAATGCACATTATAATTGAACACTCTGTAGCTCCCAGTATTTCATATAGCATTTGAGATGCATAGGATGAGTACAATACCTGGAGCACACGCACTGAATAGCAAGTGTCTGCAGGGGGGTTGGACTAGCTGATCTTTCAAGGTCAATTCCAACCCCTAACATTCTGTGATTCCAAATATTTGAATGTTGCTGTTATCTCAGTTAGAGGCTGGTTGCTAAATGTTTTGTGATACTGTTTTCTTTACTGTTTCCTTCTTGTAACATTTCCCTCCATTTCCCTCCCTTTTTTCTTTTTCTTGAACTGCATCTTTCCCATACGTCTGATCTGAGTCCTGTGTGTTCAGTTGTGTTCATAACTCTTCCTTGAACTATAAACTTGTGTGGAGAGCATCACTTGATTCTTTAATTCTTTTTTTTTTAATGCCTCAATTCAAACCGGTGATGATTTTAAAATGGAGTATATGTAATCCCCACTCTCCCCAGGCTGTCTTTTTTGAACTATATTTTTTTCTTGTTATACCAAGAGTAATATTTTCTGATATACAATGTATTTTTCTTCATTCCATTTATTCTTACCCTGATTAAGTTTGCAGCATCTTCTTGGTACTCCTGTTTTCAGAATTACAGTTTGTGATAACATGTCTGTTATGATTTTGTTGATTGACTCTATTTTAAATACAGCTAAAATCTATCTATCATTGAAAGCTGCTAACAGAAAACAGCTTATTACATGCTGCTAAGTGTTCCGTTCTCTCATTGTTCCTGTGTTGCTTCCTTACACTGCCACCCATATTTTTCTTCAGTTTGACGTTGCCTTGTGTCTTATCTCAAATTTCATTTTACATTTGTTTTGTGTGTGAATGCACTTGGCAAGAAAGTTCAACACTTCATCCCACAAATCTAATTTTGACTTCTAAAACCTTGCTTAGTTCTATATTCTGTTTTGATGGCTATCATTTCTGTGTTCAAGTACTAGGATGATACAATAAGTAGTTCTCTTTTTTCTGCTTTAAATGGTTATTTATTTATTTAAAGAGTAGACTTTCCAGTGGCCAAACTGCACAATATTGTTTAGGAACTTGGATCTGGAAAGTCTGCTTTATTTGTGGATCACAGTTTTTGGAAATTATTCCACAACCTCTTGAGTGCTTCAGTAACTCTGCCTTTGCTTACCTAGAGGTTCTTGACTGAAATTGCAGATGCCTGGAAAGCAGTAGGTTGTAAGGGTGAAGAACTGACAACTGGATTATGAGGTGTTTAATTTGTGAATGCCAACTATCTCCTAAAATTGAGGATCCACTCAGATCAATACTGCCATGTATTTGAACTGATTACATGAAACACTACATTATATCCATAGCAACAACTCTGTTTGGAAAGGAAGAAGTTGAGATTTTAGAAGTAATTATTACAGTTTGTCTTTTTTTTCCAATAGCTGTGAATTGGCCATTACACTCAGGGGCTTTGCATTTGCAGTGGATGCTGTGGTTTGTCTGGTCATTTGCAGTCTTCACCAGTGTGCTTCATGCTTTTCAACCTGGACCATCATCTTCATAAGATGCAGTGTGGACAGAGTGTGCTCTAGCCTTGCTGATAGGAGAGTACTTTGGATTTACTGAGAGCCAGTTGCTTCATATCCACCTATGCAGCAATGCTATATAGTTTATCCAGAAGTTATTGAAATACTGAGCCTGTGCATTGCTTGGGAAGGTGGAATTTCCTGCTCTGTTACAGATTTTTTTAAAATGTTCCTTAAAGTCTTGTATAGAAATGTCTTTATGTCAATAGAAAGTTAAGGAGCACTGCTGCACAGCAGGTTACACCAAACTTTATTAACTAGTGCAGATTTGACTAGTTCCTATTTCTCCAAACTACTTCTCAAAGCAGCATGTTTCTTGTCTGCTGTGGTTCATTTCAATCAGTCTGTCTTCAGGCTTGAGACGTAATAGAACTGATGTCATCAAACTTGGTAAGATGATTCATACTGTACTTCCAGTGCATAACATTAGCATCGGTGTCCATCATATTCTCTTCAAAAGACTAAACACTGACAGAATTTATTGATTCTGTGAGCCTTTGTGGTAAGAAGGCTGATGATAGAGCTGCAATTTCTTCTCCCCTTAAGATAGATTCAGCTCACTTGTAGCATTTCACTTTGTCCTTTCTTTCTGCTTCTTAACCTGCTTTTGAACATTGATCCATACTTAGTAGTGCAAAGCAATGCAATTAAACAAAAGATGGTTTCTCTGTCTGTTAGCATTCATCAGTACCTCTGTTGCTGAGATTTGGTTTTGTTTCTCTTGTTTTTCTTTCCTGGTCAGAATTTTGAATGGTGTCAGGTGAGCTATTTGTGGCCCCAAAGTGAAGTTGAAAGCAGCTTGAGTTGTTTCACTTGTTCAGGAAGTAGATGTTTCATACTGGGCACAAGTATATTCAGTGTGTACAAATGTATGTATCAATCAGTATATTCAGGATTGATTAACATATACTATGACAAAGGAGACAAAATAGGAGATTTTAGGGGGGTTTTTTTCAGTTAGAAAGTATTTATGACTTTCATGAGCCAGGCAGGAAAAACATGACTTGGATCACTTCATTTGAAATTTCTTGTTGAGTGAATTGACTGTCATTTGAAATTGAATTGCTGTTACTAGCACCTCAGGAACTTGAGGGCTTTGGTGGCTTGATTGGCTGGGGTTTTTATTTGGTTCTTTGGTGTTTTACTTTGAAAAGTTAAGTGGTTGCACTTTGCCATGTATTTGTTTAAATGAACAGCTTTTAAAGGTATGCTCTGATTTAGCCTATTGTATGGTAGTCTCTGTGTACTCTCTGTATCAGTGTCTCTTGTTTCTGGACTGTAACAGAGCAGCATGCTGGTGGCTGATTATACATTGCACAGAACTGTATATGGATCCATCCTATAGAAATGATGACCCATTGGAGTAGCTCTTTGAGCGTTGTGACAGAATAATGTTATTTTATGAAGGTGAGTGTTTAAATCTCACTGGCAATCCTGTTGAGAGACAAAAGAATAATAAATACTGAGTTACTTCAGATGGAATCCAATTAGTATGACCTTCAGTGATTTGGAGTGAGGAGCATTGATGGTGAATTTCCTTAGGATGGGCTGTGAGGCAACCTAACATGTTGCTTGCAAAAGTAGTCACCTTACTGTCATAGTTAGACCCTTATTTTACTTATTGCTTTGGTAAGCTGAATCAGCTGAACAACAAAGCAAGCACTTGCTTCCATGTGGTGCTGGCTCAGGCCTGTGTATCTCCCCACAAGGAGGGTTGTAGAGCCAGCAAATGACAGGTAGCAGAAGTGCAAGGGCAGCATCTGTAACAAAGTAGGAAGGGGTGACTAATACTGTTCCTTCAGCAACTATAAAGTGCCAAGTTAGGTGCTCAGCTGTCTAATGGAATTATACCTCTCAGAAAGCCCAGTTACTTGATCATCTAGTACCAAGGTTCCATTTGGTTTTGAGAAACTGGATCTTTATCACTCATTTCTATATTTAAGGCAAGATATGTAATAAAAAAGCTGGTGCTGTGATGGTGCTTTTTATTATTATTATTATTCCTCC
This sequence comes from Dryobates pubescens, assembly GCF_014839835.1. Classification (NCBI taxonomy): domain Eukaryota; kingdom Metazoa; phylum Chordata; class Aves; order Piciformes; family Picidae; genus Dryobates; species Dryobates pubescens. Next base: position 21,055,100 of record NC_071621.1, read on the forward strand.
AAAATAATGACTTCCATTTCTGTTTCATGCTAAAGTAAAGCTAGATCACAAGGAATTCAGCAATGCCCTTGGACTTGAAGATAGGTGAAGCATATCCCAGTAAATGTCACTATCTGTAAGCAACTCTACTAAAATTTTGATGCTGAAACCCCACTCCAGTGACTTTGGAGATTAATGACAACATATATTTCTGGAAAAGCACATACCTCATTGCTAAGTGACATATAGAATTGCTTTTTAAATTTATTGGTTCCTCCATATTTCATTACAGCAATGACTGCAGCCTTTTTTTTTTTCACATCAAGCAGACATCAGCCTAGATCATAGAAGCAGGGAATATTCTGTAATGATTGAGGGACTGGAGCACATGCCCTGTGAGGAGAGGCTGAGAGTCCTGGGGCTTTATAGTCTGGAAAAGAAAAGACAGAAAGGATTTAATAAATGTTTATCTGAGGGCTGGGTGTCAAGAGGGATGGGACAGGCTCTTTTCCGTTGCACCCTGTGATAGGACAAGGGGTAATGGATATAAACTACAGCACAAGAAGTTCCACCTCAACATAAGGAGGAACTTCTACACTGTGAGAGTCATAGAACACTGGAACAGGTTCCTCAGAGAGGTTGTGGAGTCTCCTTCTCTGGGAGACTTTCAAGACCCATCTGGATGTGTTTCTGTGTCACCTGTGCCAGATTCTATGGTCCTGCTATGGCAGAGGGTTGGACTAGATGGTCTTTGGAGGTCCCTTCCAACCCCTAACATCCTGTGATCTAGGCTGATGTCTGCTTCATAAAAACAAACAAAATTTTAAAAAGCACTCACAAACAAAAACCCCAAACACCGAAAGAAAAGGGTGATGTACCACTGCAAATAACCAGCTCTTACTGGATTTGCTGTTTTCCAGCCAAATGTGACTTCTTTGCACGTTCTGCCTTGGCAGTCATCTGAGTGCATTTGTTTCTCCAGCAAAGAGAGTCATCTGAACACTGACTCTCAGGCAATCTGGACAGTGCTACATCGAGCAGTAGGTTACAACTTGAAGTCACATGTACACAGTTATGGCAAAAAGCTTTTAATATTGTCTAAATGATAGGCTAGGAGTTGTTACAGAAAGGGAATTCCTATTTCAACAAAGTACTGATAGATTTTTTTTTTTTTTCAGGTCTGTTTTTACTTTTTTTTAATGTGTAACATACAGCAAAATTTGAATACTAACTGTTCTTTTACCTTTTTCATGTCTTGTATGTGTTTAAAAATAGCTCACTAGCAAATGCCCCTGTAAAGAAGAGAAGTCTATCTCCATGTTGGTTCTTGAATTTTTTTCAAGTGTTTGTGTGCCATATGGTTTTACAATGAGGAAACCTCCTCAAAAGCCACATAGGTGGGCTGAAAGAGGAGGAAGTAAGCTAAAAATAAAGAACACCAGTAGACAATTTGCTTCATTAAATGCACAAAAACTTAACATGATGCTGTGCCTATCCCAAGCAGGAAATTTGTAGCTGTGCCATCATAGTGAATTAGTGTTTCATTTGGGGAGTATTTTATAAGAATCGTAATTTTCCTGAGAAAGTAAAGAATAATAAATCTTATTATGCTACTTATAGTAGTTCATCCTTTTTATTTAGTCCTTCCTTTAGGAAATCCAAACCTTCAGAAAACTACTTTCACTGAACTGCTATAAAATCTCCGCTGTTTCCAAAGGATAGAAATTACATAGTAGTTTTATTGATTTATGAATTGTTAAGATCATATCCAGGTATGCTAAATCATCAGCATTTGTTATTGTTCTGACATGCAAATTTCAAAGCAATAATAGCTATTAGTTGCTCTGGACTATCCAGGTTCTTCTCCCGTTATTTTGTGGCTATATTTCTGCTGTTCTAAAGCAAATCCTGTCCAGTGTTTTCTTCCCTGTTGCAGAGTTAATGATAAGGAGAGGAAATAAATGTGCTGACCTCCGAGAGGTTTATTTTTTCACTCATTTTTCCAAAGGTGTAGCATCCTAACCTAAGAAAGTTCCTGAAAGCACTGTCGGATGTGTCAGGAGTTAGGCACCAGAAACATGCTTGGATGAGTACTAGAGAAGTTCACTTCCATCTGTGAGAAGTTAGTAGTAGGTAAAAGCATAGTTACAATAATACCAAGACTGAAGAAGTCCATTCCTTTCTGTGCTGACATGGGCAATTTGGTTGTCATTTTTGTGGAGTTGTTAAGGCAGCACAAGGGCCATTAGGTGAAAAACTAACTTTTCCTGGCAATTGGTGCACAGGTCAGGTGGTATATTCCCTGCTCCATTAAAAGCAAATTTTAAAGGGGACATTATTTTCCATTTCACTGGTAAAGAGTTTTATGCTTCTGAAAACTTCAGAGAACTTCCTCTTCTAAAATGCCTTTAAAGTCATTACATTTTATCACCAAAGAAGAAAATTAATGTCAGGATTTATGAAATAGCTGTGATTAGAATATGACTTCTGCAAATCTGGGCTATAGGAATCTCTCCAACTACCATTGAAGATGCTTCACTTTTATCTCATTTAATTCAATAGACAAATAAGATCTATTCAATTCTAACACTTTGTCTGGCACCCCACGTCTCTTTTTGAGGAAAACAAAGGAACATTGCTGAGTAGGAAATGTGAGCAGAATTCAGGGTGGATTTTGTCTTGGCTAACTTCAAGCATCTGTAGTATAGACATATGCACTTAAGCCAGATAGTAATGTACTGAAAATACACTGATTTGGAAAAGGGAAATCCAGTTTTCATTATTTGGGGTGGGGAGGGGGAAGGGGGTGGGTGGGGATAGGAAGTGCCATGTGGACTTAGAATGCCAGTATTTGAAGTAAATCCCATTTCTTAATAGGATGTCTCATCTGAATGCCATTGTAGGGCAATAAAATCTGTGTTTGTTACAAAAAGTTCCTTTTGGGTGTTCATAGTGCTTGTTGCAGCAATATTAAGGCACCAAGACTTTTGAATCCTGATCCAGTCAAGTGACTTTGTGTGTATACTGAGGCCAAGAAGGCTGCTAAGCTGATCCACGCTTAGAGAATTAGGGAGGGTTGCTTTGCAGAGTTTAAATTAGAAAGAATTTATATGAAACTAATGATAATAAATTGAAGAATGAAGAAAGGGTAAGGGATAGGTATCCATAGGTTTTCAGGTTTCCTACTAGTGACTGGCATTCCCTCTGTATAGTGTCACCCCTCCCACCCCACCCCCCCTTTATTTTTTTTCTTTAAAGAATTTCAGAATACAGCACTGAAATCAGTTTGTTACATATGAATAAACAGAAAATAACTAATTCTACCCTGTAATTCTAGCTAATGCTTTGTTTACTTTGGTATGTTAAATACCATCCTGAACAAAAGGCTACACAAAGTGAAGAAATGACAGAAAATGAGCAGATGTTTGATTTGAAGATTTATCAGTCCAATTTAGCTTTGAAAACCTCATGTCTCCCTGAAGATTTGCATAGGGAGGAGTTAGAGTTTCTGGACTAGGTTTTCTTATGTGGGATCATTTCAGGGTTGGCTGGCTGACAGGCTAACATAGAGATTTCAGAGAAGTCACTGTTTGGGCTGCTGTTAAATGGGAGAAATGCAGACCAAACAAACAAAAAAAGGAGAATCAGATGTTCTGAAAAATAATTGTAAAAAACTCTGCAAATGTATTAATTTTTCTGTAGTTTATCATTTTGTTGCTAATAAAATATAATTTTTCCAAATAAGTATGCATCCACACAATATTCTGAGCAGTAAATGTCAGAGCTGCTGTAGTCACTTTACCTCTATATTATTTGCATTTTTGCAAATAGGTTAGTATGTTCTGAATCTGAGTCCACCTTGTCTAAATATAGTATATTCTAAATATAGTATATTAACATTAATGCATCTTAACATATATCCTCCACTTGGTACCTTTTTTTCTCAGCATGAAATTTAACAAAGTTTCAGAATAGCAGGAGGGTCTTTATTACTGAAACATCATTCAGAAAGGCATCCAGAAGCATTTTGTTTGATCTTGTAATGATTTGTGATGCTTTTTGTAAAGCTGTATTAATGAGGCAGCAGTTTCTTCTGAATTGTAAGAGGTATTTTCCTAACCAATAGAAGGTTTCATTTGAGATTTTATCTGTTTAAACAGATGGTCTGTGTTTGATCATCATATTAACATACAGTGCCTGCTCTTCAAGTTGAACACCATTGACTGATTTTTTTTTTTTCCTTTTCCACACAGGGAGAAGATTTTAAAGAAGAGCTCTGAGCACCTGTTGGCAAAAGCAAAGCAGAGAAAAAAGAGAAAAAGAAACAAAAACGTTGAAGACAATCACACAGAAATTATGACTAAAGTGTTAGGTGGAGCAGTTCATCATCCAAGTCCAGGTGATCAGGGCACATCAATGAGTGAAGAGGATGATTTGGAAGAAGAAAATGGCAAAGCATTGTGTACATTCAGTGAAGAGCCGGAGGATCCAGTAAAAGTTTGTGAAGAGCATCCTAATGGTGATGATGAAGGCCTAAAAGAAGCTGCAGTGGTTTCAAGAGAAAGGTTTGTCGTTGCTGTGCCTGAGGTCTCAGAGATGTCAAAGAATGAATTCAAAGAGGAGTTGCCTATAGAAAGGGACAGTGCACTTCTAATAGATGCAAAAGCTTTTTCCGCTGAAAGCCTAACCAAAAATTCATTTCATGATGAGGAAACAAATCAAAGGCACAAAGAAATTCTTAGCAGAAGCAATTTGCTGAAAATAAACAATGATGAAAATTTCATCCCGGAAACAGAAGGCATCTCCGAAGATTATAGCATGCCACTGTTAAGCACAAAAAGCAAGCTGGAATTGTATCAAATTGACTGCAAAACTGACACAGAAGCTAGGCTGTTAAGTTTGAAGGGTGAAGAAAAAGAAATACCTCGATGTTCCATTTCAAACAAACATGATATCGTGCCTGATAATAACACAGAGCACAAAGGTGCATTAAAAGCCAAAGAGAATAACTCTAGTGCCTGGGCTTTTCTTTCAGTTAATTCACTAACTGAGAAATTGCCGCTGGGTTTTGATACACACCTTTCTCTCTTGTCTTGTTCTGGGGATAAATGTGTAGGTGAACAAAGACCCCCCAAATGGAGGAAACCAAAACAGACTCAGATAAACAGTTCAACACAGCTAAACTTCTGTCAGTCAGATGAAGGACTGGTAAAGGAAAACCATCAGGGAACAGTAACCAAAGAGGATAACAATGTAGTAAGCAATGGTCTCTTGACATCTCCAGCTGGTGAAATGCACTGTGATTTCCTTATGAAAACCAGGGTCACCTTCATACAGTGTTTGAATGAAGTGAATGTTCCAAGAAGTGATGCTGGACCAATTATATCAAAGAGGAAAAGATACAGAAGAATTGTCAACTTGGCACCAAAGTTTAATCTACCAAGACAGATTGCTGGTAATACAGAGAGAGAGAAGGAAGTTCCAATAAAGGATGAGTTTGCCCAAAAAAGTGTCTTGGAAGTGGAGCAAAAGAGCTTTCTAAGCAAGGACTGTGGAGAGGAACGTGAACAGGACTGTGCACTGCAGGATTTTTCTTGCAGTGGCACCAAGGGAACCTGTTCCTTGGCCAGCCCACATGCCAATGCTTTGTTACATGATATTTCTTATATTAATTTGGGACAACCTTCCTCTATGCCAAAATATTCCTACAGGGTTTGTGCAGTTTCCACGACAAAGGAGAAGAAAAAACAAGTAGTTGATAAAAGAGAGGATGAAAGTGAACAAATTCCTTCAGAGGCTACAAATAGCCAACCAAATATTTTGTCTTCTGTTAAAGTTGTTTCTGAATATCTAGAAGATTCTAGTATGTTGGCAGGCTGCAGTGAAAATATGCATGAAAGAGATGACCCTGAGCCATCAGAGGCCTCACAACTTGAAGATAATCAAGATTTGAATATGAAATGTAGTTTTCTTGGTCTTCCCTTATCATTAGGATTTGCTTTTCAACTCGTGCAGCTCTTTGGCTCTCCAGGTCTTCCACTGGGTAATATACTTCTTACTACTCCTACAATATCCCAAACTCCCCCAGTACCACAACCAAACAAACCCCAAAACACTCCCCCAAACTCAAAAAACCTCCAACCCCCACCATGATTAAATACTCATTTTTGTTACAGGTACCAATTAATCAAATATTAATCCTTTTTGAAAGGAATCACTGCTGCTTTGGTGATAATTTTATTTTAGTTTTTACCTAAAATCCTATTTGGTCTCTCAAAGATGCCATTAAGTTTGGCCTCATATTTGCAGTCTCTTTAGTAACAAAAACTTCCTATCTTTAAACCCGAAGCATGAAGCTCTTATTAATATTTTAATGCATCCTTCTATGTTGATTACAAAAGGAAATGAAAACATGGTACAAAATGTGTGCTCTTAACTAACGGTTGCATATTTGATTGTATATTCCACCTGGTTAATACAGTAGCATTCCTTTTCCTTTAGTAAAGTTTCCCTGTGTTTTCATGTAGCTTACATACTGTTGAAAATCTTTCCCCAAATCTCATTTAATCTGAAATTGAGTATCAAAACTTACAAGGTGCATTTTCTCATAGTGAATACCTTCTTTATAATGATGCATGATTAGGAAGTGTCACATTGTTGTGTGCTTGCCTTCCAGATCTCCATTGGTTATATTTTTGTACTTCCATTTAAATAATTTTAAGTTAGAGGTATGATGATCAGAGTTGCATGCAGCATCTGTGATTTTCAAATGTACTGCAGTGTAACTGGAGCCAGCAATAAAAAGAGACATTTGTGTCTCCCTAGGAATCACCCTGCTGGAAGATCAGTTCTCCCTGTGCATAAAGTTCTGCAACTCCTTTGCCCAGATTTAGTCAGTGAAGAAAGAATACTTTTGATTTGGCCAACAAATAGGATTAAAAAACACAGACCAGTTTTTCAGCACATAGACCATTACACCTGTTTGTTTCAGTAGAATTTTAAAAGCATGTATTTCAATTTGAAAATTTTAAAATGACAACTGAGAAGCAGCTGTTTGTCTGCCCTGTCTTACCTCAAGATTGCTTGTTTTCACTCTAGAAGTTGATAGCAATGCCACCTGCCAGAAGAGTGATGCATGACACTGCCAGCATTACTTAGCTTGGTCCCCAATGCACCAGCAGTGCTGCTTTATCTAAATCTAGCAACATGCACCAAAGAAGTTGCCATATAGAGCTGAAACAGGGCAGAGAAGCACTTCTGATGTCCTCACCTATTAAATATAAAACATTTTTCTCTTCCAGACTTGGTGAGTCTTTGTGATCTTAAATTTCATCCTCTTAGGAGCTGACCATGACTTGACAACAGGGATCTTCCAGCAAAAAAGTTTTAAAACAGGCATTCAGAGTCACTTAGTAGGCTACTGAACCAAATGTCATTCTTCTCTGAGTCAGTAACAGGTGAAATTCTCTGGTGTTTAGATGAGTTTCCTTTGGAAATAACCTTTAAGACATACAAACCCACATCAGTATTCATCTGAATCCCTGCCAGCTTGTGACTGCTGTTTGTTGGGGCTTTTTCCATCACAATGGTGTATACTTGCCTGCACAAGGCTGGTCGCATTCTCATCTGACTGTAATTTTCCTACAATTTCAGAAGTTCTTGGGGTTTTTTTTTTTGTGGCATGTTATATTTTGAAAGGCTGCTATTTATTCACTTAAGCGTTTGAGCTGTAGTTATTTACAAACCTGGAAATTGCAGTTAATTTCTTTTGAAATTACTTCAGGGGAAATTTTTTTGGTAAGTAAATGTCTTTGCTTATTTATAAAGAAAATATTTAGTTGAGTGACTTGTTTGTATGATTCTCATATGAGTGCAGAATACATTTTAGACTGTTTTCCTACCAAAAATCTGTTTTCAGCTTCTTAAACAGTGTTAGAGTAAAAACATCTTAGAAAGTAGTTTCTTTAGCGGTATTGCACCAGTTCCTATAATTACACATGTTAAAAGTTGTTACTTAAGTTGCACTCTGTTCAATTTATGAGCTGAAAGCTTATTTTGTTTGAGCCTAGTTTCAGGAGATCAGGTGGGGGATATGAAAGTATGTTACAAAGCCTTTGCCTAAAAAAGAAACAAAAATCTCTACTCCTCCCCTTCCCATGCACTGGCCTTAGGTCTAGGAAACCTAAAGCCTGAGTTTGGTGCCGACTCATTTAATTATCTGCTGATTTTGAAAAAATACAGATCTATACTGTGTGCAAAACTGTAATTCAGTGATACAGTTTGGCTATGAAGAGATCTGAACACTCAACTGCAAAAAAATATTTTCTTCTGCAGAATCCTTGTTGCCAGATGATTACATAGTTCCTCTTGACTGGAAAGTTTCAAAGATGATCTATTTACTGTGGAAGACCTCTGTGGAGGTACGAATTTTAGGGGGTTTTGGAAGGCTTTCCAACATTCCAGGTGTAAAGAGGAATTCTTCAGCTCCTAAGCAAGATGATGTGCTTTGCAAGTAAATTTGCTTTGGTTTTTAATACTCACAATAGGGAGATGGATGTTCTTTGTACTCTTTTGAATATTTAATTTGGGTATATATAACCAGTTCCAGGCCATGGCAGGTTTCAGAATCCAACTTCAGAAATACATACCAAGCAGTTGAAGGAGGTAAAATAAGCCCAAAAGCAAAACACAAACCAACATAAAAAACCACACCACCAAAACCCAACAAACCAAAACATTTTCTTTGATACTTGTGTCCCGACCTGGGCTATGTAGCTTGAGTACAACCTAGTATCATCCAGTTGTTTTCCTTCTTCTGGTTTTCTCTTGTCATCTGAACAAATTTCATCCTCCACTACCTGTAGCTTCTTCATGGCTACTTCTACCAAGTTTGTAGCAGAGAAGCCATTCTGATGCCATTCTAATGGCAAATTAATTCTACTTGTCTAGTTAGAAACTGTAAACATACAAGTTACTTTTTTTTCCTGCTGTGGCCCTTGCTTTGTGAAAGTTGTTTTTTATTTAAGGAGCTCTGTAGTATCTGGTAGTGGAAATGAAGATAATCCTGGAAATACAGTGAAATAGTAATTATGAAATAAAGTATGGACCTTGTTCTTTCTGAAAATAATAAATTCTCTTGTCATATACTTATTATCTATACTATTAATATTTTAGGAAAAACAGAAAACAAATGGATTGCAGGATGGAAACACCCTGGCTGGTAAGTGTATGCTGTGATAACAAAACTGCATAAAAGCCTTCTTGTTCAGAAGGTAAAATAGTTAATGCAGAAATGTGTCAGAAGTTTTCAGCACAAATGAATGTAAACAAAGCTCTAGGATGTGATAAATGAGCCTCTGCCTCCAGTGATTGCGTACACAGCATAGCAGAGCTACAGAGGCTGTGAATCATCACTCTGCATTTCCTGATGCAAGTGCTACAATTCCTTGCCTTTTTAAGTTTCCCCTGTGGAGTTAATCCAATATTTAGCACCATTCCAGATCAGAAGGATGTTTACTGTGAAGAAGTCAGTCTTTACACTATATTTTTCTGAAAGTTTGAGCATCTTCAACTTAATTAAATTTAATGATCACTAAAAATTGCCAGCAGAATAGATCACACTTGAGCAGCAAGACGTATCAGGGTCCATGGGAAATGCTGGATTTCTGCATGCATTAATTCCTGCTGTGTGGAGGTTATGGGATAAGGTTCCAATGACTTCATATTGGTTTAGTAGAATTTTGCAAGTTTCATAATATGAGATTACAAATACACAGTAGTAGCTTCCTGGAAGGTGATAGGTTTTGCTGTCTAAAATAGGAGAGGAGTTTCTCTGGTTTTAAAAAGAAAAGGATGCTCTTGGAGAGCTGAGAGTAAGCATAAGAGTAGGAAAGTACACACAGATGCACACAATTTTCCTGTCAGAGACAAACCTGAAAGATTTAGCTTTATTTTTGTAGGCCATTTAGGAGTCAAACCCACAAGTGTTTTGAGGAAATAAAAGCTTGTTCTTGGAATGCTTTATGCTGACATAATATAAATGACACACTACATAAGATAATTTCAGGTGTCTTTGGCTGCAGTTTGTAATTTGTTTATTTTTTTAGATGATATTGTTGATCTCGAAAATCTAAATGAAGATTGCCAAGAGAATGAAGACTCTTCTGAAACACTTCCAGAAATGGAGCTGTTTGGGGGGATGATGGAGGAGAACTCCATGACCTCCACTATCACTGACTGTCCAGATGCTGTGTTTCATCACTCATGACTGTCCGTCTTAAACTCTATGTGAAGGAAAAGGTAATCAGTCACACTTGTGAAAGTGTTTTATTCTTGCATTATATTTGACCAAGCATTTAGATAACAATGGTTGTTATAATTTTTAGTGTGCATTTAGTATCACCCAACTTACTTGAGTAGGATTTTTTTTTTCTCCAAGTTAGACTTGAGGGTTATTTTGGATTGTTTTGTTTAGTCTTTTAAGTCTGAAGGAGAAAAAGAGAAGGCAATCTTTGGTTATTAAACCCATATGATATTTTTTTCTCTGCCAGAAAGGAGTGGTCCAGGATGCCTAAGAGCTGGGCTTTGTTCCCAGTTTGATTACTGTGGCACTCTGTTGTGAGTCATGTCATCTCAGGCCTATTTTCCTCATCTCTTCAGTATGGAGAGCAATGCTGACTCCGTTAAGGCTGTAATTATGAAGAGGATTGTATGAGCAAGAAAACTGTTTCACAAGTCAAGAAAAAGTGACAGTCCTGCTCTACAGCAGAGAACCAGCAGCAGGAGGTTGCAATAGGACTCCATATCTTGAACTGCTAATTTTTTACGAATGTTTTCATTTGGTATGACAAAATGTGCTATGGAGTATTAGAAAGTATGCTACCATGCTCAGACTTGGTTTGTGCATTTGTTCATCTTTTGGGAACTTGGCAAAGTTTCTCCATTTCTTTTATGAGAGGGAGTCCTGGTAGATTGTGATAAGAAGGAAATACTTTCAGATTCAGATGGAAAATGCTAGCTTAACTTCTGTATCATTTTCTATGAGTGGTTCTTTCCAAAGCAGAAAATGGTTTGAAACTGAGGTTAATGGAAATGCAGTAATTTGCACCTTAAGCAAATTGAGACAGAAAAAAAAAAATATGCAGGTCCCAAAGCTTAAATTATTCTCATCCAGATGTCACAGGACCACTGGAATATCATCCACCTGCGGTCTGGCCAGGGCTCTGTGTCACCTGGGGTCCTGTGCCTGACCCGAGCATGAGTTGCTGGCTAGTGGAGCAATCAGAGAGGTGGACATGTGCTGTGTTGGGGTGGTTGTGAAAGCAGAAGTTGACATTTTACAAAATTTCTTAATTTATGCAGTGGAGGTTCGTGACAGGAGGTGGTGGAATAGTTTGATTTGGAATTGAAAGCTCTTTATCTGGAGTTGATTGTATTATATGCATTTTTATATGACTGGTGACAAAAATGACATTACAGGTCATTTGCTGATTGGCCTGTACCACGTGCCAATGCAGGAAGGTGAGGGCCATCAGCTCTGGTCTCACAAGATGCTGTCAGCACAGATTATTAGTAACATCAGGAACATCTGGTGGTGTTATCATCCTTTTACATAATCAAATACTAAAATATTTGTTAAGTAAATAAAAAAGCTATTTTCAGAAAATATTTAGCCATATGCCAGCCACACATGTTTATAAGTTACTACTTTATAATACTGCAAATGTGAATGCTCCATAAGCAAGATTTTTTTTCTTCCCATACTGCCTGGCTGTCTCAGTGTGGATTTGTCGCCTAAGCTACTACCCAGGAGGTCCAGGTTTGTCGAACAGAATGTTTTTATGCTAAAGAAACAAATTGTGAAAGCACCCTGAAGAAAACTGTGATTAACCTAGAAATGGGATTTTTTTTTTTCCCCTTTTCGTGTATTTCAAGAAAGAAAAGACATATGCTAGCAGAGTATCCTCCATATTGTCCATACCTTTATCTGGTTGCTGAATCCAACAAAGCGTCTTTTCCATTAGAACTACTTTATTTGTCTATCTGCCATACTATTCCCAAAATTATTTCAGTTCTTCTCTACTGCTTGTTGTGAGTGTAGCTTAGCAGAGATGCTCCGCAGCCCTGTGTTTGTGAGCTGGCCACTGACTGCTGGCCTGCAATGAAACTTCAGTAAACCCCTGTTTGTTATGTGACATTGCAGTCTAATGCTCTGCTGCACTGGTTTACGTTAGCTCTAGGAATATGGAATTAAAGCAATGCGTGCTTTGCCATGAAAGAAGACTTCCACTCTGCGTTTGGTGTAAAAGAAAGAAGGCATTGCACACTCTTCACAGAAGGTCTTGGTTATGAAGGTCTGAGCTGAGGTGGTATGGTTAAGCTGGAGGTCCCTGCTGGTACTTGAAGCTGATATAACAGTTGATTGCCCCAGTTCTGCCCACATGGCCCCATTCTCCTTGTAGCAGCTTTGACTTGAGAATTCTAAGCTGGTTAGGGCTTTGTGTTGGGAGGAGGAGGCAAGTTAATTAGAGATTTTTTTTAGCTTTTTGGCTTGCCTTTTTTTCTTTTCTTTATTTTTTTTTGGTCTTAATTCAACATCTGAGATGAATCAGGGAAATTCCTACTGGCTGTTTGAGTGAGAGGATGAGACCCTAGAGGTCAGATGGGTTTAGGCTGCTCTGGAGCTGTGGTCTGCTGCCTAAGGCCAAGCTGGTGTGATGGCTCACTGCTGCCAAATGTGGGAAGTGCCCTTCTTCAGCCTTGCCCCAGGTACCAGCTCCAGCATTGCCTGTCTGACATAAAGGCTATAATTTAACTCACTAACCTCACAGGAAACAAATGGGTAGTTTCCTGGTGGGCCGGTGAATTTGGGTGATCTTGTGTAAGGTCCAGCTCAGTGCCAAAGCTGGGAACAAGGAGCAGATGGAGCTGTGTTTCTGGAGGTGTGATGGAGATGATGTGCAGGGCTTCCTGACTGGGTGGCAGCCAACTCTCATACAAGGGACCACATATCATGCAACGCTACCTTCAGGTGAAAGACTGCTTCTAAGGTAAACACATGTTAGAATGTAGGGTTTTGTTTGTTTGTTTAAGTATGTGAAAAGCAGAAAACTTCTCTTAGGGTTTTCAATTGACTATCAGGCACAGGATACTGTGTAATGTAGCCCCTTGGCCAGTCCTCACATGAATATTCAAGTGGTCCTCTGAAGTCTGCATGAGTAAGCACTGTAAAAGGCAGGTAAGTTTGTCTGGTTGGTAGTGTCCCTGATTTTGAGGGATAAGATTGTCTCTTTTCACCACAAATTACTTCTCTTTTAGTTGCTGATCAAAGCAGACTTGCCAAGAATGGTGTCCTGAAGCAGTTACAAAACTGCTCAAGTGAACAACTGCGAATGCTGAAATGGATTTTATTTTATCAAATGGCAGAAAAATGAAAAGAAAATGGAAGCTTAAAAAATAAAAAAGCTTTTAAAAACATAGGAAGTAAATAGCTAATAGTCATCTCAGTCCCTTTACACTAGAAACTAAGCTAAGCATTACTAGCCAACTGGAATTGAATCTGTTAGCCAGATGTGCATCCTTCTTCCCTCATGTTCTGTAAGGGTGTTTTTGTTCAAATGGGAGAGTGAGCAGTGCTCATGTTCCTCTGAAAACAATAGGGTTAATCTCAAGTTGTTGTGAGAGCTCCCTCTTGCAGCATTGGCAGCACATCAGTATTTTTTCAGGAGATTAAGCAAGAGATTCTGTTTTTTTAAAAATGCTGAGATCAGTGAAAACAGCATTCTTCTGGTGTCCAGAAGTTCTCCTTAGACCAAGGCTCACATGTACCAGACGATACAAATGTAGAACAAGAAGACAAAACTTGATATCAGTTTAACATTTATCTATCTGCAAGACTACTGCAAAATAACAGCTGGCATGTTTCTTTTTCAAATGCAGTGGTCAGTAACTCCCTCCAGGAAGACTTCCTCCATGGCAGCAAGGTAGGGCTGTGGTTTTGAAGAGGCAAATCTCTTGATGACATGTGTTACTGCTCCGCCTTTCCCCGGCTGTGCTGTTTCCTTCACTTCCCTTTGCTGGATGCAATGGTTCTGTTGTGGTATTTCAACAGAATCTCTTCTTTTTTCCAGAAACTTCTCACTGGGACTCCACCATGGAAGGACTTCAGTTGGCCACCAAGGATTTCACATGTGACAAGTAGTCTAGAAGAAAGTAACCACTGCAGATTTTGGGTGTGAATCTTTAGCTGTCTTCCTCCTTTTCCCCCCCACAGCCCCCTAATAATAACCGCTCTGTACATGTAATAAAAATGAAAAATGAAGTGACTTTGTTGTGTGGCAAAGGTCATGTTCTGAAGCCCTTTCATCATTTCCTGGTGCTGACGTGGCTGGCACTTTCACCCGCAGGAGGGCATGAGAGAAAATGAAAGCAGAAAGCAAGAGGCGTGGTGAGATGGACCAAAAAGAGAGCTTGCTGTTGGGAGCAGAAGGATCGCGAAGGTCGCAATTTATGAGGAAAATTGGGAATGCTTGCTGAAATAGTAACAAAGGTGAGACAGGCAATAGAGACAAGGGAGGTGAAAGGACAAACCAAAAGACACCTAATGAACTTCGTAATTGAGGAAATTAATCAGAGTAACCTTTGACAGCTATGAGAGAAACTGGCACACGTAACACTGGGAATTTCTTTGTAGTGAGAGAGAGTGACAGAAAAGGCAACTCCTCACTGTGAAAAGTGTGAGAAAAGATCAATGACAAGGGGAGAAGCAACCAAGTTTAGGTTGTGTGTACTTATCAGAAGTGATACTCCCATCTTCCACACCTTTTACATCCAGAATATCCATTTATCCATTCACCTCCTGTTTCTCACCTTTCCCTGCACCCTTTTTTGTGTTGTGCATCAGCTGAAGACAGTACCCGACTGCAGTCATGCTGGATCTCCACAACAGTGTAAATGCTGGTGTTCCCCCACTGAAACAAATACTGTCTATACATGTAAGCAGTTAAAGAGGAATGTGTTTTGAAATGAGTGTTTTATCATCGGCAAAATCTACTGGCTGCACTTTTTTCATGCATTTAATTCCTCATGCACATATGTGACTTTTCCCCACCCCCTACCCCCTTCTTCCTTGTTTGGAAATGTTCTGCTCTTCTGCCAGCAGAGTGTTCTGCAAAATGGGGAGGAGGAAGGTTGTTCATTATGGCCATAACTGCAGCTGTGGACTTAACCTGAAGTACTGTCAGCAGCAGCAAAGTAAAGAACATGTCACTCAAGGGTTAATATTTTATTCCTATTTTTATCACAGTATCACAGTATCGCCAAGGTTGGAAGAGACCTCAAAGATCGAGTCCAACCTGTCACCACAGACTTCATGACTAGACCATGGCACCAAGTGCCACATTCAATCCCCTCTTGAACACCTCCAGGGACGGCGTGTCCCTGTGGCATACCTGACTCTGGCTTCTAGCTAACCATCAGCTGATACTGTATATGGCTCTGAGAGGGAGAGTATGATACCACATCATCTGGTTTTGGTTTAATTGGAAACTGCAATTTCTTTGTCTTGTGTGGTGATCAAGTTCAAGCCAATCAGGTCTTCTGCAGGGGAAATACATCTTGTTAAACTTGATGTAGTTTCTCATGTCTCTCTTGTGAAGACAGGCTGAGACAGTAGGTATTGGTAATCCTGGAGAAGACTCCAGGGAGACCTTATAGCAGCATTCCAGTACCTAAAGGGGTCCTACAGGAAAGCCAAGAGGGACTTTTTACACAAGAGCTGACATCTTTAAACTGAAGGAGGGTAGATGCTGATGTAAGAAAGTTCTTCACTCTGAAGGTGGTGAGACACTGGAACAGGTTGCCCAGAGAAGATATGCATGCCCCTTCCCTGGAAGTATTCAATGGATGATCAGATGGGGCTTTGAGCAACCTGGTTTAGCAGAAGGTGACTTTAAAATTCCTTCCAACCCAAATCATTCTATAATTCCTTGTGGTAATATGTTTGAGAAAAGTGAAGTCGAGGTAGTGACCATTATAATGCACAGGGTCATTCGTGCAGGCCAGTTATTTAGCTACATCTGCTTGGAATCCCTATGTGCCTTTTGCCTGGTTTTGTTGTTGTTGTTTGGGGGGGTTGGGGGGGGTGGTTGGTTTGGGGGGGGTGTTTGGTTAGGTTTGGGAGGTTTTGTTTGTTTGTTTGTGTGAGTTGGAGGACGTTGTCTCTGGTAATTTCATACTGCAAAAGAAAAAGAAAAGAAAGAAGTAACAGTCAGTATCCATGATCCTTGTAGATAGCTCTACTCTTCCAAAGTGATTCGATGATTCCCTTTCCAGGGATACCCTTGGGCCTGGACGACCCGTGCAGGCCGCAGCGGGTGACAGAGTTAAATCCCCAATCCTCGGTTCCTGCTGCCGGCCGGGGCGGCCCCGGGAGGGAAGGGGAAGGGAAGCGGGTGTAGCCGGGCCTGGCTGCTCCCGCCTCCCCTCCCGGGGCCGCCCGGCTGCCGTCGCGCCCGCTCGGGCCTCTGGGCTGCAGGGGAGGGGGATGGATGAGCAGCTGCTCCGCGCGTTTAGTGAAGTGAGCCTGCACCCCCAGCGGGCCCACTTCAGCGGGAGGCTGGTGCTGCTGCGGGGGCTGCCGGGAGCCGGGAAGAGCACCCTGGCCAGGTAAGCCGGAGGCTATGCAGCCGTTTTGCCTTTCGTAGGGTCTCGCCTCCTCTGGCTCCGGCTGCTCCCCACTGCTGTGGCTCTGCTCCCCGGGGACGAGCCCTGCTGGAGGGTAGGGAGCAGAAGCGATGCAGCGGAGCTCACACGGACTGAAGCCGGGCGGGTGCTTCGGCAGCCCGCAGCCCACCTGGCTCCGCGTCAGAGCGAAGAACTTGCTGCTAGTCCCTGGAAGAAGGCAGAGGCAGCAGTTCTGAGCTGGTTTTCGGGCTCGGGAGGAAGTCGAAGCCTCGCAGGATGCTTGAATAAGCACAGCCCTTTGGAAACCTCCTTTGCGTTCAGAGATCCCTCACAGCTTTGTTGTGGCAGCTGTCTCTAGCTGCTTTCTGGATACGGACTGTGTATGTTGTTGTTCTGAGTGAGCAGTGCAGAAAGAGATGTCTCTGGTGGGATGGGCTGATCACCAAATCAAGGCAGTTGTTGTTTCCTTTGGAAAACACACCAGGCTGGTGCTTTGGAGTTTTGCTTTTGTTGGTTGTTTGTTGGGCTTTTGTCTGTGTGGTTGATCACAAGCACAGTAAACTACTTCCTTTCTCTGACTGAAAATTGCTGACAACTCTAATTTCTGTTTTTGTGGTGTCCTGCACTCCTGGTCAGAGGTGTAGGAGTATGTAAAATGGGCAGAAGAGACACTTCCACTCTGTGACTGATAGAAAGTCGATGGAAAAACTCAGAGCAAAGTGGTGAGAGACAGCACTGCTGTTGTTATGACCCAGTATATCTGTAATCTGGTATCACTAAACCTTACAGTTTGGTATCTCACAGTTCTTGATGTCACCCTGTCTCCATCCAAAGAGGAACACCTGCTGATTTCTCACATTGGTTTCCAAGCTAGAAAACTAGCTTGGCTTCAGGGGCTGCAGCAGGAAGGGCTCTGCTGTGAAGTGTGGCAGCATGAACCTGTGGGATGCAATGGGTTAATCAACAGTTTCCTCTTTTTCAGTACAGTCCTTCATGGCAAATGCTGTTTTGTGTCTCATAGGACTTCTGCAAGACCAAGTTTATTAATGAACAGCCATATGCTGTGTTTTTAACTGACACCTAAAGTACACATCTCTTTCTAAAGAAGTATAGGTGCAGGCCCCGCTCCTTTGCAGGGATTTGGGTGTTGTAGTACAATAAGAACGTAATGATTTGGGGCCATATTCTCAAGCAGTGCAAATAACTCCCTTCTTTTTTTAAGGTCAAAACACAGGATTAATTATTAGTGACAGATTTAGAAAATCACATAAGTATTGTTTTAGTCCTCTATGAGATGAACGTTTGGGGAACTTAGTTCCTATCCCTGTTTGTTGTGTCATTGCGTTTAGCCATTCAGTAGTATGCATAACAAATGGCCGCTGTAAAATAGCGTTTAGTACAGCTCCATTGACACTGTCCAGATTATGTGAAAACATTATGCTATCAAAGCACTATTTCAAGAAAAGCCTGTGGTTTCCTGTTTCCACATTGTGTACCTTTCGGTGCTGGTGAGTGCAGTGTGTACTTGCAGAGCAAAGCCCAGTGTAGGATCCTGCTGGAGGAGGAAGGTGATTATTTATTTGCAAAAGTCCTTGGTAAGTTCATTTTACCTATTCAAATTTATTCTTTTCTGTATTCACTCACACTATCACAGCTGAATACTTGGCCACACCAGGATGCATGAGCCTGCAGTGTGCCCAGGCAGCCAGGAGGGCCAATGGCATCCTGGCCTGCATCAGGAACAGTATGGCCAGAAGGAACTGGGAGGTCATTCTACCCCTGTACAATGCACTGGTTAGGCTGCACCTTGAGTCCTGTGTCCAGTTCTGGGCCCCTCAGTTTAGGAAGGAGGTTGACTTGCTGGAACGAGTCCAGAGAAGAGCAACGAAGTTGGTAAGGAGCTTGGAACACAAGCCCTATGAGGAGAAACTCAGGGAGCTGGGGTTGCTTAGCCTGGAGAAGAGGAGACTCAGGGGAGACCTTGTTGCTGTCTACAACTACCTGAAGGGGGGTTGTAGACAGGCAGAGGTTGGTCTCTTCTCCCAGGCAACCAGTACCAGAACAAGAGGACACAGTCTCAGGCTGCACCAGGGGAGGTTTACACTGGAGGTTAGGAGGAAGTTTTACAGAGAGAGAGTAACTGCCCATTGGAATGGGCTGCCCGAGGAATCACCATCATTGGAGGTGTTCAGGAGGAGACTTGACAGGGTGCTTGGTTGCATGGTTTAGTTGGTTGGGTGGTGTTGGATGACAGGTTGGACACGATGATCTTGAAGGTCTCTTCCAACCTGTTCTGTTCTGTTCTGTTCTGTTCTGTTCTATTCTATTCATGTGCACAGGTAGTATGGCCAAAATCAGAGAGGACAGGTACCTTCAACTGTCTCAGCACTTTCTTGTCTGAGTTTCTCTCTGTTGGTGGTGACAGCGGGGGTTTGTCAGGTCTGCTATGCCATCTTGCAAACAGCGGTTTCTATGCTGCCACCTTTTTGCCTCTGAATTTTGCTTACTTGGTGCTCCATTAATCTAGGCAGGGTATTTTGCCCATCATTTTAATTTTTCCCATTCTGGGTGTCTTTTTAGCTGCAGCTTCCACCCCTTTTTGAAACAAGGGGAAGAAGGAAGGTGTGTATAGGCTGGTGTGATCTGCTGGCTGTGATCCCACTCTCAAGAGTACAAGTCTTCCAACAAGTCCTCTGTGCTGGGCCTTGGTTGAGTGCTGATCTTTCTGGGGTGTATAAACAGGGCCTTTCCCAGTTTTATTGCTGATAATGATGTTGTTGATTGTCAGTGTTCACCATTGGTTTAGCTTTTGCTCTATTGTTTCTTCTGATGCTTTCACACACCTTTATTCATTCTTTGCATCTTGTACATCTTTACAGTGCTCAGAAGTGTCATAAACCATGAATGTTATCACTGGTGATATCACAAGCCCATGATTGCTCCAGTAGAAAGGCCTCTTTTCAGTTTGTCACACAATCCTAGGAACAATTCCAGATCCATCACTTGTTGCCCTGACCTTTCAGTATCAGCCAGCACCATTTGGATACAGCTTTTTAAGACTGACTTATGGCATCTTTGTTAAAATGATTTCCCCACCCTAGTCACTTGCTAGCTCAGAGCAGATGACAGTTCAAGTCTGGGTTTTGGATGCTGGTAAAGACAGTGGAATATCTGCCTGTGGTATATTCAACAGTCAAGGCAGAGCAAGGAGTTTGTCTGCTCCCCACCAAGCCCCAAACCTTTCCAATTGCATCAGTCTTAAGGATATGCTTCCCTGAAGCACATACTTTAGGTGTCCCTAACCATCTCCCTCTATCCATTCACTTATGCCACCACCAGCAGTTCTTGTGTAGCATCTGCCCCTCTGGATGCATTCCTCTGATGTCACAGTAGATTCATGATGAGACCCAGGCAAGTGTTAAGAAAACTGAGGTGCAGTAGCAGGTACAGGTTTCAAAAATGTTGTAAAAAACCCCCAAAACACATAAATCAGACACAAGCTCATATCTGCTTCTCCAACAGACTCTTCATTGCACAGCAGCTGTGTTTCCAGCTCTTCTACAGTTATAGCGCCGTGATGCACAGCTCAAGTAACATGAACCCCGTGAACCCTCTCTGTGGCAGTTTTGATCAAGCAGTAGGCTGTGCATGATCAAACATGTAACTTTTCTGCCACTGCTATTGATTTATCACTGGAAATGGGGTCAGTTTAGTGCTACCTTATTGAAGCATAGGGAGAGCAATCTTTCAGAACAGAAGGGAAAAGATGCAGTGGCGCTGAGGCATCACTGCTTGGCATGATCTGTACCTTCTCCAGTTCTCTCTGCTGCTTTTGCCCAGCTCATGCTGGCACCTCTAGCCCTGGGCCAGCCTCACACACCTGTTACCAGCACCGTGGCCCTGCTGCAGAGTTGCAGCTCTGAGAGGGTTCATGGACTTAGCTCTGCAGCTCCTGCTGCCAGGCAGCAGTGCACTGTAAACTGAAACCTTTACGAAACTGCTTCAGGTGATTCTCCTCAATGTGTTTATCAAACATGACACGCAGCCTGTTGCTTTACAAAATGCAGCCACTTCTCTGACTCCAATGGGTGAGACACAAAGGCACATGAGTGCTCTGCCAGCAGCACGGTGACTGGCTGGCAGGTTTCTGCCAGGGCAAAGTCCTCAGGGCATAAGAAGTTGTTAAAACATAGCAGACAGCTGATAGTGCTGGGCATCTGCCCCAGCTCTCATAGCTCTGATTTTCTGCTGAAACTAAAGGCTCGTAAATGCCATGGGAAGCTTTGTGTCAGGAAGGGTGAGCAGAGCTAAGTGGTTGCATGTACATACATGTTCTGATCTCCATTACCTTGGAAGTAGCTTGGGCATTTACTGGTTCTGAGATCTGCTTGAAGTACTGTTCTATTGCCTTCTGAGCACTGGAAAGGTTCCTTCCAGCCCTGCTTACCAGGCTCAAATCAGAAATCAGCTTATTTTCACATTTTCTGGTGGAAAAACACAGCAGCCTATGAAACACAGGTATGGATATTAATAGTGATTATGGACACTTCTACCAGGTGCTCTAATGCATCCAGACAGTTGAAGCTCTGAATGATTGTTTTGTTGTCTGCACACACATTAAAATCTGAATGCTTTTTGAAGGCTCTGAAGGTGCTCTTTGGAAAACAAAACAGAACAGAACAAACCAAAAAGGAACTTAAACCCAGTATAAATCAAGGGGAATGATCTTGAAGTAAACCCAGGAGACTCTAGAACCATGTGTATTCGCTGAGACAGTTGTTACAGTGTTACTGTGCTCAAACAGAAACACAGCTGGGCTTTCAACCAAAAGATTCTCCTTTATTAATCACAGTAGCCAGCGCTAAGTCTGAGCAGGGTGAGACAGCAGGTGAGCATGCACCAGCACTAGCCAGGACACCATGTCATTGAGAAGTATCTTTGCCACCCAGGCTGCTGGTGGGGTTGATGTGGGCAGGTGATGAAGCTTGTACCTCTGTTTCTGGTGGCTTTATCAGTTCCCAGGCTGTGCTGTGAGGTACATGAAGTTTGCTGCTGCTGTTGAGTCAGAGCTGAAGGGCAGAAGTATCTGAAAGCCTTTTGGTTCCCAGCTGTGTCCATCTAATGAGATACGGTGCCTGGTGTGGAAATCTGCTTCATCTTGCAGAAGAGGGAAAAAGAGTTTGGGGAAATGTATTGCAAGCAGAGAAAACATTCTTCTTATTTCCTTATGCTTTGTGTTTCTGAAAGATCAACTGCCTCAACACGAGGCAAAACTTCTTGACTGTGAAGGTGGCAGAGCACTGAAACAGGCTGCCCAGAGAGATTTTCAAACCCCACCTGGGCACATTCTTGGGTGGCCTGCCCTAGCTGAACCTGCTTTGGCAAGGAGGTCACTCCCAAACCCTACCATGCTGTGACCTTGTGATTCTGAAGCAGCAGCAGACTTCTCTTTAGCAAGGCACAGGGCATGCTGCATTTTGTATCTGCTGCAAGACGAGAGAGCTGTTGACACTCTGCAATTCCGTGTCCCACGTAGGCAAATTAACTCAACCCTTGACAGACATGGCTTATCACAACACAGCAGCACTTCAAGTTCAGAGGCTTTTTTTAAACTCATATGCACCTTTTGGTCTTGCAAAGAGATTTCATTTTTCTTCTCTTCCTTGTTCTGCTCTACACTTGCTGATCTAACGGCAACAGGCAGTGTACTTTTTACAGTGCAGCTCAAAATGTATTAACAACTGTGCAGCTCAAAGTGTATTAATAGCTTGGGTCACAAGTCCCCCTCCACTTTCCAGAGCTGGTGTTGACTTTGCTAAAATACAGGCTTGTTTACTGAGGAGCCTGGTGTGACTATGTTAAACCTTCCTTCTAAACCAGCTGGTGGGCTGGTGTAAATCATAGAAGGCTTTTCTCAAGGAACATACTGAAGAGGTTTGGGTGCTCTTTGAGTGGCAGAAGGAGCAGGATTTGGTCAGGTCCTTGGGCAATAGGGGATTACAGAAAATGGTTGTAAACTTCAGTGTCAGTTTGAATGTTTTGGAAAGCTAAATGTTCAAAACAGAAGATAAGCAGAAAGCAAAACAATTTTTTTTTCACATATAATGTTTTCTTATCTTGCTGTTCTCTTGCTGAGTTTGTTTGCTATTAATACAGCAAATGTGACAGTAGTTTATAATTCTTAACATATTTTTAATGCAATATTTTTCCTCCTTTGAAGCACAAGTGATGTGAGGGTAGCAGATGAAGTTTATTTAATGTGGTGTTGCCGATACACCAGAGGGACAGGATGTCATCCAGAGGGACCTGGACAAGCAGGAGAGCTGGGCCCAGGTGAAACTCTTGAGGTTCAACAAGAGCAAGTGCAGGGTTCTGCACCTGGGCTGGAACAATCCTCACTGTCAATACAGACTGGGGGATGAGGTGATAGAAAGCAGCCCTGAGGAAAAGGATTTGGGGGTGCTGATGGACAAGAAGCTGGACGTAAGCAGACAGTGTGCACTTGCAGCTCAGAAGGTAAATCACATCCTGGGCTGCATTGAAAGATGTGTGTCCAACAGATCCAGAGAGGTGATTCTGACACTTTGCTCTGGTGAGACCTCACCTGGAGTACTGTGTACAGGTCTGGAGCCCTCAATACAGGAATGACATGGAACTGATGGAGCAGGTCCAGAGGAGGGCCATGAGAATGATCAGGGGGTTGGAGCACCTCTGCTACGAAGACAGGCTGAGGGAGCTGGGGTTGTTCAGCCTGGAGAAGAGTAGGCTCCAGGGAGACCTAAGAGCAGCCTTCCAGTACCTGAAGGGAGACTACAATAAAAGGATGGAGAGAAACTGTTTGCAAAGGTGTGGGGGGATAGGATGAGAAGCAAAGATTTAGATTGGATGTTAGGAGCAGGCTCTTTACCATGAGGGTAGTGGAACACTGGAAGTGGTTACCCAGGGAGGTGGTTGGGGCCTCATCCCTGGAGATATTCAAAGTGAGGCTCAGCAGGGCTCTGGGCAGCCTGATCTAGTTGAGGATGCCCCTGCTGACTGCAGAGGGGGTTGGACTAGATGACCTTTGGAGGTCCCTTCCAACCCAGAGCATTCTATGATTCTGTCACATACTGCTTAGATTGCTTAAGACTTAATACCAGAGCTCTCACGTGAGTGTGCATATCTATGTTAAGAAGTTAGTAAAGTATGTATTAAGAAAATAATGTTAATAATTTGCACCATTTGAAAAGTACACTGAGCAGGAAACAATAATCTTCAGATATTTTACTAATGTGTACAATTTGATGTGCTTCTAGTAGCTAGAGGGACAAGACCTTTTCTAGCACAGTCAGGTTTTTAGAGGAGAGATTGTGATGCAAATGGTTAAAGGTGGGAAGGGTGAGGTGCTGAGTTATACTGAATATATCAGAACAAGAATAACCAGGTAAGATTTAGGTTCTCTTGTGCTTTCCGTGGTAAGAATTGTCTGTGGCCAAAATGAAAGTAAAAATAATTTGGCTGTTTGCTAACAGTTTGCAACATGACTTTTGTCAAGTCTGTTTGCTCAGCAGTAAGTATGTGAATAAAACATCTCTCTGGAGCTAGAAGGCAACAACAGGTAGGAACTAGTTAATATGTAGCAGCAGCTACACGCTAGTCCTGGTCAGTCCATCAACAGTGTCTCTGTTCTCTGGGGCAATTGCTACTGCAAAATAATCATACATTATCAGCAGGTGGTAGACGTTACAGTGGAGGCAGAACAAAGTCAAAGCTGGCCTTTAGTCAGCTAAATGCAGTGTGCAGTCCTAGTGAAGAATTGCTGCTAGCAGGCAGCTTAGGGTAAAATCATTAAGTAATCGGCTGGGGCAGAGTTAGAGATGACAGAGTTGAGCCTTTTCTGTCTGTGTGCCTGTCTTTTTGCTGATAACCTAGAGGCCTCTTTTCCCTTGCTGTTGCTCAATTAGATAAACTGAGAAATGGTTGGTTTGCAGCTATGGGCTTGGAAGAGACTGTCTTGAGGGAAGCTGGAATGAGTCTCAGAGACTGGAGACCATGTGTGGTGTGAGATAGCAGGGCAGCAGCATTCCTGTCCGAGAGCCACAGGATTTCTCAATTGGCCTTACTTATTTTCCAGAGACATTTTGGGCCCTAGGGAGATGAGAGAGTAGTGAGATGATGCTGCAGGCTCACTCTGACGTCTTGCAGAGATTCCCTCAGTCCCCAGCACTTACTGGTTGAAAAAAATAGACATTGATGGACACAAAGAAGTTTGGATTGCACACAAAGGGAAACAGTTTTGCATTAATGTGGGGTTTTCTTGTAGTTGTTTGGTTGTTGGTTTGGGGTTTTTTGTTTGTGGGTTTGTTTGTTTTGTACTCTCTAAGGACTGACAGAGGAGTGCTTCATATTTAAACCACCACATAAGCACAGCACTTCCGCATTCTAGAGCCAGTCACTGCAAGGCAGCTGGTCAGCTTAGGGCAGGCTACACATCCACCCTCCCCAGGCATCCTGAGTCTGAATGAGCACTGCTGTGGGACACACATCAGAGTGAAGAGAAAGGAGCTGCTTTGTGCCACTGCCTTCAGGGCACTGGTGTTATGGTGGGTGTCAGGTTGGTGGGGCCAATCTCATTGCAGTGGTGCACAGTAATAAGACAAGAAACAGTGGATACAAACTTGAACATAGAAGGTTTCACCTCAACAGGAGGAGAAACTTTAAAGTGGGGGTGACGGAGCACAGCTGCCCAGGGTGGTTGTGTAGTCTCCTTCTCTGGAGAATTTCAAAACCTACCTGGATGCATTCCTGTGCACCCTAGGTGATCCTGCTTTGGCAAGGGGGTTGAACTCGATGATCTCTGGAGGTCTCTTCCAGCCTCTAACATCCTGTGATTCTGTGATGTGTTGCACATGGGGCTGCCGGTCTAGGCCATTCAGACCGTGTCCACTTTTGGGCTCCCCAATTCAAGAGAGACAGGGATCTGCTGGACAGAGTCCAGAAGAGAGCTATTAGGATGACTGTGGGACATCTCTCCTATGAAGAAAGACTGAAAGAACTGGGGCTGTTTAGTCTTGAGAAGGCTGAGGGGGAATTTTATCAATGTCTCTAAATATCTGAGGGGTGAGTGTCAAGGTGGTAATCTCTTTTCAGTGGTTCTCGGTGATAGGACAAGGAACAATGGGTACAACCTAGAACACAGGAGGTTCCATCTCAACATGAGGAGGCACTTCTTTAGGGTGATGGTAACTGAGCGCTGGAACAGGCTGTGTAGAGAGGTTGTGGAGTCTCCTCCTCTGGAGACTTTCAAAACCCATCTGGATGCATTCCTGTGCAGCCTGCCTTGGCAGGGGCTTGGACTCTAAAGATCCTTTCCAATTCCTAACACTTTGTGATTCTGTCAACTCTACAAGAGGAGGATTAAGTAAAACAGGAACAAGTGAAAAGCTGTAAGAGCCATAATAATGCAACAACTAATAAGAGATATTGACTCGTTGCTCAGGTAGTTGTTTTCAAATGAAAACAGTTATGTGGTTTGCAGTGATAAAAAAGAACAAGACAAACTGATGGTAACAGAGACCCTCCTTACCAAATGGTAAGTCATTCCTCCTGGCTGTCTTCAGAAATCTCACAGTAGTAAAATTCCTCAGGTGGTCAAATTGTTTTTGAGACCAACTTCAATGGGATTAGTAGGCTTGGGGTTCGTTTATTTTTCCTATTTTACTTCTTTACAATCACACCCTTGCAGATAACTTAGCAAGAAAACTCAGCATAGTAACGTGATTAAAGACTTGCAGATTTTTGTTGCTGAATTAAAGAAATCAAGGCCATGCCTTTAAGCTCCCTTCCTTTCCTCCTATGTGCCCTTCTGTGGGTTACGTTACTTTAGATCCTTTAAGCTGTGGTTTTTCAAGTGAGCACTGTGTGTATTTGCAGAGCATTCCTACAGCTTTTGCTTTAATGGTCTCCATTAATGGCATGCAATTAGCATATACTAATCATTCTTTCTTTGTTAATATCTTAATGTTGCCGTCCCTGGAGGTGTTCAAGAGGAGACTGGATGTGGCACTTGTTGCCGTGGTCTAGTAGGCATGAGGTCTTGGGTGACAGCTTGGACTTGATGATCTTTGAGGTTGATTCTATGATTCTATGATCTTTTTCAGGCAGCTGAAATGTGACTTTCCCGGGGCTGTGATTCTTAGCACTGATGACTTTTTCCTCGAAGACGGCGAGTACATGTTTGAGCCTGACTTGCTGGAGGAGGCACACAAATGGAACCAGAAGAGAGGTGACTGAACTTGATCCAGGGGTCTTGCAGAGTAGTTTTGCTTTCAGCTTGTCTTTAAATTTAGCCCCCCAAATAAACCATCTCAGGGTGGCATCATACACTGAAGTTCATGGGGTCCTGGTTAAAAAAAAAAACCCACAAACGTTTACCACTTCTGATTTTGTTTTGTCTGATTTACAAGAGAGACATTTATGAATGAAAAAAGGTTGGTGATCGATAGGTGTTATTTTAAGAAGCAACCAGTGACTGTTAGGTAGCACTGCTGGAGCTTGGTAACAGCAGGTGGCATGCAAATACCAGCCCAGCAGCTGCTCACTGCAGCTGTGTGCGCTGCATCCTTCAGACTACAACTTCTTAGATGTTTGTCCTGACTTGGAAAGGGGTCTTAAAGGAGGGAGTCTGTGATAGCCAGGAGGAAAACTTGCAAGCTTAATTCTAATTGTACCCTAGGTATCTACTTCAGAGAGCAAAAATGCAACATGCTTTTGTGCCTCTGCTCTGAATTAATTTCTAGCAATGGAAAACACTGAGACATGGGAACAGGTTGCCCAGGGAGGTGCTAGAAGCCCCATCCCTGGAGGTATTTAAAACCAGGTGGGATGTCGCTCTAAGCAACCTGATCGAGTGTGAGGTGTCCCTGCCCGTGGCAGGGGGTCAGAGCTAGATGATCCTTGAGGTCCCTTCCAACCCTAACATTTCTATGATTCTATGACATAATAGGGATCTTCTGCAAATAAGAGTAACTTTTAGCTGCCATAAATGGTAGTGCTGTGATACCACTAAGTTGTGTTCTACCAGAGAGTCAGATCTTGCTACTGAGCACAGCCAGCAGCTGCATCACCTCCTTCGGGGGAGCACCTCTTGAGAACTGGCCTCCGCTCGTGTTGAGATGGCAGCTACAAACCCATGTCTGGTGGGGAACCAAGCATGCCAGCAGCAAGCAGAGGTGATTTGTGGACAGTCAGATTTGTGGACAGTCAGATGTCTGTTATTTGATGCATTGTAGCTTTACCTACTGTGTTCCATTACAGCACGCACAGCAATGAAGAATGGGAAAAGCCCGGTTATTATTGATAACACCAACATCCGTGCTTGGGAAATGAAGCCCTATGTGATGATGGTAGGGAAAGCTCTCATTCATTGCTTCTGTTTGTTCAGCTGTGGCATTTATGAGGGCATCTGACTGAAACAGTTCTTAACATGGCTAAAAATAATTACTTCCATTTCCCTTAGTTTGCTAATTAGGAACAATGCTGTGACAAGATCGGGGAAGAGGTACCAGTGTAGATGGTTTATCTAGTCAGCTGAATACCTTGGTGAAGGCAAAATTACTTGAAAAGATTAACAGTCTTTGAACTTGCCCTGCTGCTTCCCCTTTCTCAGTAGTGGCATGGAATGAATGGTTCCCAAAGTCCAACAGGCAGGAGTTCTGGCAGCGAGGGCAATATTTTCAGTGCAGTTTCACCATATAGCCTGTCTCCTAACAATACACTTGTGCTTCTATTCTTGGGTTAGGGTCTTGTCAGGGAAGAAATTAGAGTGTAAATATTGCTGGTAGAAAAGCACAAAAGAGTGGTGCTGGAAAGCCTGGCCAGGCCACTCCTGCAGCAGTTGCGAATGCTTGTGGGTAACTAGGAAGAAAGTGAGAGAACACAGCCAGAGGTCAGGGAGATGTGAAAAGGTCAACAGATTGTCCTGTCGCTTTTCCCTGAAATCAAACCCCAAAAGCAGCCCATAACTGTATGAATCATGCATACAGAGGCACACACAGGTGTGTATGAATATATATATGTATATACACAATATATATACATACACAAATATGTTGTTTTACCTTTAAAAAAATATTCAGAAATGGAGGCCTGTAGCCTCAGTGGCTGGCAATGCCATGACTGTTAGATGTTGACTTCACACCCCCAGAAGTTCCAGATTGGCATGGCCAGCCACCTGTGGCTTTCATGAGCCACCTGTGGCTTTCAGAGAGTTCAGTAGCAGAATGCCATTGCCATGGGGAATGGAGACTGGGGGCAATGCCGAGGCAGATTTTGCTGGGAGACCAAAATCTGATGCAAGGAAATTAATAGCTGGGACTCAGAGCAGCACCCTGATGGAATTCATGCTTCTCTTCCACTTTCTGGTTCCTAGTACATATGATAAATCTCTAGATAAAATGTTTGGGGTGTCTGACAGACTGGCTGCTCCTGAGCTTGGCAGCCATATGTCTAAAAGTTCTGTGTCCTTTGTGATTCTTCAGGCACGTGAACATAGGTATGAAGTTATATTCCGAGAACCAGATACACCCTGGAAGTTCAACGTTCAAGAACTGACAAGGTACATCTTCTTCTCTTTGATGTAGCAGACAGCTTCTCATTTTATTGCTGTGCTCTGGAAAAAGTCAATATTCTTCCTCTCTTCATGTACTCTAAAAGGTGCCTTAGTAAATGACAGCAAAAGGATTGTCATGGGGACAGACACTGAGAGCCTTAGCTGTTGGCTGCAAGTGTCAGCTCTTTCTATGGAGAAAGACCTTGGAGTCCTAGGAGACAGCAAGTTATCCATGGGACAGAAATGTAGTCTTGTGGCCAAGAGTGCCAACAACGTCCTGGGGTGCATTAAGAAAAGTGTCCAGTAGGTCTAGGGAGGTTCTCCTCCCCCTCTACTCTGCCCTGGCGAGACCACACCTGGAATACTTTGGCCAGTTTTGGGCTCCCCAATTCAACAGAGACAGGGATCTCCTGGAGAGAGTCCAAGAGAGAGCTACAAGGATGACTGTTGGACTTGGACATCTCTCCTATGAAGAAAGTCTGAGAGAACTGGGGCTGTTCAGTCTTGAGAACAGAGGGCTGAGAGAAGATCTTATTAACCTCTATAAATATCTGAGGGGTGGGTGTCAAGATGAAGATGCTAGTCTCTTTCTGGTGGTGCCCAGTAATAGGACAAGGTACAACAGGTACAAGCTAGAACACAGGAGGTTCCACAAGGAGACACTTCTTTACAGTGAGGGTGATGGAGCACTGGAACAGGCTGCCCAGAGAGATTGTGGAATCTCCTCTGGAGACTTCAAAGCCTGCCTGGATGCATTCCCGTGGAGGCTACCCTAGGTGATGTTGCTTTGGCAGGGGTGCTTGGACTGGATGACCTCTGGAGGTCCCTTTTCAGCCTCTAGCATTCTGTCATTCTTCACCAGCACCTGCAGGGAGCCAGTTGTAGGGCTGGTTGAGCTGCTCCATAACTTGTATTTTGTGCCATTAATCATTTGAAACAAGTCAGGGTTTTACAGTACTGCTGTAAAGTTAGACCAGATGCAATCTGCTTGGAGCAGGACTTCAGCAAATGATTCAGGGACAGCTGCAGGTTGCTTCCACTCTGATTCCCTATTGTGCATTTACCAGCAACTGGTAAATTTGTGCTGATTCCGGTCCCAGGCAGGGGGTGCACATGTGCGTAGGTGCTGAAAGCCCTCATGCTTACTTCACAAGTGGGATGCTGCAGCTGGCAGCCTGCTGTGTTACTGCCACCTTAATTCCACCAGAGGAAAAACATGCTGAGTGATGCATGATTTGCACACCACAAGGCTTGAAAATATGGATGCAGGACAGGTGTAGGTTCTAGATGATAAATTGTGCCTAATAGAGCTAAACAGCAAAACCAAAAGCACTCAGAGTTTGCAAACTCACAAGCAGAAATTCCTATTGGTCTTTGGAAAAATAATCCCCACTTCTGCTCTAGCCAGAAAGCCTGGCGTGTTTGAGCTTCCCCTTCCCCTCCCTCTCACACTTGTCAGCCTTTACAAATCTGCCGTGGAGCTTGAGCCACATCAGGTCTGTTTTCATCCCTCTTGTGTTCAGAACAAAAAGCAACAGCATTTTATGGCCCCCTGCATTGTAAGTCAGTGGCTGGGCTATCTGCAGCCCTTGTCTGCATTTCTCCAGCTGAACAAAAGCTCACCCTGAGGCTAACTAGCCCTTAGCACTACAACCCAGGTCTGCTACATAGCTCTTCCCTTTCAAAGCGTCTAACTTCATCTGTCCCGGCTGCCCACAGAAATGCTTGTTACTTTTTTCAGCAGTCCAATAATATTTTATGAAGCAGGTTGAAGAGAAAAAGGGTCTAGAAATAGATGAGGGTGGACATGAACTGCTGCGGCTGATAGCCTGTAATACACGGGCAGCTAAATACCTGTATTGTCTGTCACTATTGACTTTACAGAAGAAACATTCATGATGTCCCTCGGCAAAAGATACAACAGATGAAAGAAGAATACGAGCACAATGTTACCTTCCACAGCGTTCTTCAGTCTGAAAAACCAAGATGAGAGAAGCTCCAGTGGACCAAATGCAGCTTACAGCACGAGTGCCCATTCTAACCACCCAGCAGAAGACCCCAGGTGGCACGCATAAACAAGATGCCATTTAACTAAAGAGATGGATTCCTCGGTGTGTTTTTATCCTAGTATAAAAGGCTTTAGTTTTACTTTGTTTTTTTTTCATAAAGTGTTTTTTAATCTTTTGCTTTTTCTACTACATTTTTTAATTACTTAACAAATCTTTTGATGTCACTGAGGTATGATCTCATTGCTGTTCCTGACCAATCAAAGAACACTGTCCCAGTATAAACTGTAGTCCCTCTCATCCTTCTTCCTCCATGAAAATCCACTCAAGCTTATGGTGGAATGTACTAGCTGGCTGTTTTTTTTTCTGCATCATGCCCTGTCACCAATAGTTAACAAATATTTGGAATTCTTTCTTACAGGCCATGTGGCCAAGTCCTTTCTCCATGCAGTTGTCATTTCTTGCCCTTTAATAGTTTCTATCTGGCTGACTAACCTTTTGTGTCTTCCCACTCCATCTTGCGTAGCTTTGAGAGAGATAAAGTGAATCATGGGAAAAGTAGCTCTAAGATTGTTGCAAGATTTGGTCCTGCTCCCTGTCTACACCTCTGCTGTCTGGATTCATGCTGGTCTTCCCTCAGCTCTGTCACAGCTGAACAGCTTCTCCAGTCTGGAAGTGAAACACTTAAACCAAACAGCCCTTTCTCTTGCCAAGACACAGCAGGTCAACTGATCCTGAGATGAGTCCATGTACAGAGGCTCCTACAAGGAAACATTAGTGTTAAGCTAGTGCTTGCTAGACTCTTACATAAGAACAGGGCTGTAGGAAGCTTTGTCTAGCTGAAGCACCAGGCGACCCAATACCCAAGCTCAGAAGTGCAAAATAATGACTTCATAAAGGAGAAAAAAACAAAAGTTCTTGTAAGTGGAGAAGTCAACTCCTTCCACCACCAAGTGCCAAGAAGCCCCTGATAGATGAGTGAGAAACTAGCCTGTGGTAGTTTTATCCAGGCTGTTAAATTCTCCTAATCACATTCCAATGGAGAAGCCCTGTGGCACATTTCCAAGGCAGCATTTGTGCTGGCAGTTTTCCTGAAGTAGGTGTGGTTAGCAGGCAGAGCTAACAGGACAGGACAGCACCAAGTCACTTTGCAGTAGAAGAGAAGACAGCTCATGCTGGACATTAAGAAATACAGGCAGAGCTGCTATTCACCTAGCAAACTGGCAGATGAAAGGTATAAATATCAAAGAGGTATAAATATGCTCTTCTGGGTAAAAGCCAAGCTGTCTTCAGGACACAGCCAGTGCAAGGAGATGAATTGCATTTTGTGCTCAGGCTGCATTTAAAGCAGCAGCATCATTCTAAGTAATTGTGAACTGAAGGGCCCAGGGAACCTGGCTCTGCAGTACCGCACAAAGGTTTACACAACCTTTGGCAAGGTTGTGTCAGCTCACCACAATTCTCAAGTCCAGGGTGGTGATGTGAGCCACTCCCAGTTCAGCACTTGAGAAGGAAATAGCAACCTTCCAGGGGTCCTGGGCTGTGTGAACTGGTGGTCTCAGTTCTGAAACATCTCTCTCCTTTAACCCATGTGTGGTGGGAAGCAGCAGTACAAGGGTTAGCCTGGAAACTAAGATGTGAAGTTGTCAGCTGCTCTATCAGGGCTATCAGCTGCTCTATCTCTCCAGTGGAGAAACTCCAATTCTGAGAAGCTTCACCTGTTGAAATTAAAGAGAACAAAGTAAAGAGTTCAAGTACTAACTCATTCCCAGCAGAAATGATGAAATCAAAGCAAGATCTGATTGTCTTTCACAATTCTGTGGCCTCAAGTGCTTCTCTAAGCAGGAGTAGCTCAAACAGTGACCCAGGACCTGTCATTAATATGTTTGTATGGCATTTGGCTATGAATCAAAACACTCTTCTAGTGCAGTAGGGGAAGGGTGAGGGGGAAAGTACAAAAAAGTACAAGAACTGTGTCAGAATTACAGAATTATGTTTGGTAGCAGTAACTTGGAGAACTGTTTATTTTGCCCCCTTCCACTTCTGACAGCTATGCAACTACTCCCATACTGCAGCTGGTAACAAAACCTGAAAGGCCCAGAATCAAAGCAATGGCTTACCAAGCGTCATCAGACCTTCAGCTACACCTCTCTGTTGTACCATACCTGCTTGCGTGAGAAATGTCTCATTACTCGACTCCAAATTAATTTGCATTGTCCCTTGCAATGTCATTTCACAGTCTCTGTTTTTGTAATATAACTTTATTAAATACAATCAGGAATTAATGTACAAAGTGGAAAAAATAATTTGAATTTTAAATATCTACAATATTGTACATGTGCAGTTAGTTGCATTCCTGGGGGGGTTTGTCTTTGTAGCAGTCTGCGGGTTGGTAACAAGCCCTCAGCTTCTTTTGTGTCCTCCTGAAGAGCCTCAGCCACTTCAGAACTGGTTTTTGATGAGTTATTTGCTTCCCCAGCAGACCAGGAACTATTTTGGGGTGAATGTTTATCAGATAAAATAGTAGCTATTGTGTTGCTGGTCTCATTTACATAATCAGTCTTCCTTATTCATGAGTGCTTGTGTATTAATCATTGCAAGTTCCTCATCAGCAATCAGGTCATTCTCACCAAGATGGACAGCTTCTCTCAGTTTTCTACAGGGGGTGACAGGACCAATACTCTGATTTGTTTCTTTCACTGCTTTGCTGGGCTGCACACCCAAACTTCGCGGGGGCTGAAATGCTTTTCTGAGCGATGGAGAAACGATTGCACGCAGGGGTGTCAGTGGTGGAGGGGCAGGTATGCAGCTGAGGAAGTCCATAGCTTTTCTCTTTTTGCTGTTTTGGGGATGGTCTTTGTTACTTGTAGCAGATGAAGGCGTCTTTGCTGACCCTTGTGCGACGAGTTTCACGTTCGGTGTGCTAGTTGACAAAGGGCTTGGATGCTTTATGTCCATTTTAGAAGAGATCTAGTTAAACAGAGACAAGTTTTAGCTGTTATAGAAAAACAGGGCTGGGGAGGGGGGGAACCCTGATGGAAAGAGGCTATGTCATAATTCATGTCCAACTTCACTTTAGTTTTATATCTTCTGATGGTGACTGACAAGGACTGATGATGGATAGACCACTGTTCCCATGCACATTAAGACAGCAGATTTACATTCTGTTTCTGAGATCTAGGCTAAATGTGCCAGATGGTAAGAAACCAAAGCACTCATGAAGAGGAGCACTGGGTACACCCTCAACAGGCTGTTAAATAGGAAAAACAAGGAAAAAAGGTGGATAGAATGTAGACCAAAAAACTTGAAGATAATGCACTCAAGGTAGATGCTGCCCAGCAAATCATTCAAACACATGCTTGACTTGAGAACATCTTTAATGTCTCATTTGTTTTAACCTATTAATATCTTTAATAAAAGGATATAAACTAAACCTTCAAATATTAGACCTCTCTGAAATGGAAAGGGATGCCTTAGGAGCTTAAATTTAGTCCTCAGGAACTGAAATACTTGAAGTTCCTTGCAACTACTGGCATAAGAAATTTTTGTTCTGACTGCAGGAATAACTTGCCACCAGAAGCATTTGTGAGAAACTCAAGTACTATTGAACTCAATTTTTGTCTAAACTGCTACAAAATGTTAAGGTGATATCTCTCCCCTTTAAAACCCTGGAAACAGTGAACAGTATCTAAGGAAAGAAGACCCAGAGTGAAGTAAAAAATCTCTAAACAAGAGTAGGAACTGCACAAAAATTTACAGGCTAATATTTTTCCTTTCAGTGACACCCATTCAGATAATCTTCATAGTGGGACCAAAGAAGCAATAATGGTTTAATGGCCATGGTGGTCTTAGGTTGATGTTTGGGATCAATAATCTTAGAGGTCTTTTGCGATCAAAACAATTCTACAATTCTATAATTCTACAACAAATAATCTCCAGGGAAAAGATGATTCATTCTACCCACATAAAATTCAGAGTATTTAAAGTATGCTGTGAAAACACAGGCCACAAGGGGTTTTCCTGCACTGATCAAAGGAGTAACAGTCTCTCAGTTCCTCCTGAGAAACTTACACACAAGAGAAAGCTTCTAATCAGCTTCCATTGCCCTGAGGACAATGTGTTGAGTGGACTGACAAGGGAGACCACACTTACCAATATTAAACTTGCTTATATCCTTACTGTATGTACTACCAGTATTAATTACCAGAAGCTTACCAAAATTTTATCCTCTGGATAAAGACCTGAGCTGCAGGAAGGTGAGGGACTTTCCAAGCCACACCTTTTCGTTAAGTTGGGTGTAAGAGAGAGATTTCTTTGTAGCAAATTCATCAATTTACTTTCCGCATCAGAGCAAAAGGAGGCCACATCCTGTAAAGAAGAACAGGTTACAGTTGTTTTTTAAATCATTTTAAGTACTGTGTGCTCACAAAGTAGTTAGGGCTTTTTTCCTCCAAATAATCCCACCAGAAGTTAATTTTATATCAAATCAACAACTTAGAAGAATGTGACATGGCAGTAACTCAAATGAATCTACAGATTTACCTCTATTGTACTTCTCAGTTCATTAATCTTCTCTTGAAGATAGTTTTCCTTTGGACTTGCTGAGAATACAGAAAGATCTCCAGCCAACAGCACAGGAATTCCTGATCTGAATTCAGACTGCCACTGAAGGTTGCTTGCAGAAAGGAATGAAGAGGGCACAACTATATCTTCAATAGCAAAGTGCCTGAGATCTGTCCAGATCTTTACTGCCACTAAATTAAAGCTTTCATCAGACAAGTACACCATAGTAGTGAAACCTAAAAGCAAGAAAAAAACCTCTGAATTAAACCTTAAATCTTTTAAGCAGAGGTTGATTACTGCAATTTGTATCTATAAAGAGAGTCACACATCTTGAAAGGGAATTGATAAATATAATGTGGCAACCTATCTGCATGGTGACAGCAGTTTAATGCTTCATTTGTATTCTACGCTATCTCCCTACTGATTACAGAAAACAACTCCAAGTCTGTGCTCCAGTGCTTAACAAACAATATTCCTCTGGTGCTTTGCCTATTCATTCTGAAGACTGTCCACCTGCCCCCAGCCATGAGCTCCAGTGCCTGTGTTCCACCCCTTCCATGACACTATACACAAGAGGGAGCTCATGCACGTGTGCAGTGGTGCTTCTGCAGATGCTGAACAGATGTGAGAACTGACATCCACCATTGGTGGATAAAAAATATAAATCAAGAAAAGTGTCTCTTGAGCTTACATTCTCCTTTACTAAACTCTCCCTGAACTAGTAAGTGAAAATAAATTTGTTTTCCTGAAGAAAATCATCTGTCAGCATATCATGGTGACAGCCATATTAGCAGGTTTTCACAGGCCTGAGATGCAGGTACAACACCAAGGTCATTTTAACTTTTGAAATAAAAAAAATTCAGTGCTCATTCAACAGGAGGACGTGAGTGTGGTCCACAACGTACCTGGTCTGCTAACAGAAACTACAACTCCAACTAAATCAACTTCAGCACACAGTGGCTGAAAAGAAGGATCTGACAAACTGGTGAATTTTAGAGCCGTTCTTGGGAAGAAGATCTGTACCAGCATCTCCTGCGATACCTGAGAAAACAACATTTTAAAGTGCTTACACTTACATAGACTGTGAGGTATTTTAATGACACAGCTTCAAGGACAGAAAGCACTTACTGGCAGCTGTAGATACTGAGTTTTCTTGGTTGCTGTTAATTGTATGTTAGCTGGGTCCAACCTTCCTCTGGACTGTGATGTGGCCAGCTGGTAGATTCTGTAGCGACTGCCTTCCTTTAGCAATGCACAAACCTCTAGCAGTGGGCGCCAGATACTCAGTGTCACTCCTAACGATAGCAGATCAAGATACATGAGCTGTGCAATACTCACTGGGAGGCTTTTAAACCAAATAAATCTACAATACTCTCTCCTACCCAAAAGCCCTAAACCAAAACCCAAGTAAAGCTGGAAATATTAATGTGCAAGCTAGGATATTGTTGGCTGGTTACCAGGTTTTAGCTAAAGTTATTTATAGTTGTTCATGTACTCACCCTTACGTTTTTCTTGCTTTTTGTAGTCCACCACACATAATTTCCATACAGTAGACACATCCCTTTTGGAACAACCATTTTCTTCCTGTTCTGCTGACTCTAAAGCCTTCTTGAATTCTTCCTGTATCTGAGCTTGCTTTTTGTCATTCATCAACTGCCTGTAAGCATTCAGCGCTTTCAGTTGTTCTTGACTGAGATATCCCTGTGACCAAGGGAAAAAGTAGTCAGTATCTGTTTTATTAATTAAAAAACACTGCTAAGATTTTTAGATAGCCTCTTTCTTAAGTGTTCATCTGTTACCAGCAATTTATCATTCAACTGATATAAACAATAGACTTGAAATGAAGTATGTTAATACAACAGGAGTCACCAGTCTGGTACCCTCTTGTCTAAGTACTACATTACACACTGTTCTTCTGTGATTAGTGAGAAGCCTGCTTAAGAATGCATAACGAAGATGAGTATTTAATATTCATGGCATGTTTACCTCTTTCATAAGAAAGAAGAAATATTACAAAACAGTTCTGTAAGAACTGTAGTTGCATCTCTCAGGAGGCTGCTGCTTAGCTGACACAGTGATTTACACCAAAATGCATCAGAAGTGTTGCCTTTCTGGCCAAGCCTTCGAGACACAGATGCCTTTACAAGTATCACCACAGATACACAAAACGTTTTATCACAGATAGCCACAGTCTGTATGGATTTATGACAGCCAAGGACCCTGACTTGCACAAGGTGAGGTATTCATTTAATTTTTAACAACTGGCAGGGACTAATCATGTGCATCGTTATTAATAAAGGCACATACACTTAAAAATTGTGGTTGAACTGGGACAGGGAATGGAGACAACAATGCCAACATAAGCATTCACATATTTCAGTGAACAGCACGCAAGAGTAAGTGTGTGAAACTCAAGACTTATGAGATGCATTTAGTTTTCATACACAAAAGACAAAATAACAAGTAAAATTACCTTTTAATTGTGCTGTGGGCTGGATTTTTGTATAATTAAATAATTGTGGTTTGTAACCCAAGATATTGTTAATCTATTCCAACAAGCCTTCATTGAAGTATTCTCAAAATTATTAATCTTAATTTATTTATCAGTAAGCATGCTGTAGAAAAATCTCAAAAGGCTTAGCTGCAGCCTGGGGGGTTAAAGAACAAGCTCTGCACCATAAGGGTGCTGGAACACTGCAGCGGGTTGCCCCGGGAAGTGGTTGGGGCCCTATCCATGGAGATACTCAAGGTGAGGCTTGACAGAACTCTGGGCAACCTGATCTAGTTGAGGATGTCCCTGCTGACTGCAGAGGGGTGTTGGACTAGATGATCTTTGGAGGCCCTTTCCAACCCAGAGCATTCTGTGGTTCTGCGGTTCTATGAAAAATCAAGAGTAATTTAGTGGCTGATTTTAGCAAGAGGTAGTAAATTGTCAATTATTCCACAAGCATTTAAAAATGAGCCCAGCAGGATGTAGAGTTACCTCCATATAACCAGGATCAGATGCATTCTGAATTGCTTCATAAAGTTCTGCACCATCTTGCAAATTATGGATTTGCTGTCTTGTGACTATGCGTGGTCTCAGTGTCCTCCTGCTAGCTCTCTCTGTTGAAAACAAGCCACCATGTTGAGTTTCACTTTAAAAGTGAAAGCAGAAATAATTATGTTAAGAAGCGTGG
This sequence comes from Dryobates pubescens, assembly GCF_014839835.1. Taxonomy (NCBI): domain Eukaryota; kingdom Metazoa; phylum Chordata; class Aves; order Piciformes; family Picidae; genus Dryobates; species Dryobates pubescens. Next base: position 21,094,099 of record NC_071621.1, read on the forward strand.
TAGTACTTAGGCCTTGCCAGAATAAAAACCACAAAACACTACAATATAACAACTGATGTACGTGTGTGTATAAAATAGAAGCAGAAAAATACATCATTCATTTAAATACAGTGCAGGTCAGAACTTTAAACAAGCTTGAGGGAAGCCACTGTCAGTGTCTGCACTTAGGAAAGGGTGGGAGACTTGATGAACTGCCATAAAAGAATTCTCCTCCTTAGACCTTCTACAACAGTCCTCACCTTGTCCACTAGGACCCCCAGGGCCTTTGCTGCAAAGCTGCTTTTCAGTTTGGTGGCCCCAAGCGTACTACATATTATGAAGCTGGAGGTGGGGAGATTCAGGCTGGATGTGAGGAGGAAGTTCTTCACCATGAGAGTGGTGAAGCCCTGGAATAGGTTGTCCGGGGAGGTGGTTGAGGCCCCATCACTGGAGGTGTGTAAGACCAGGCTGGATGAGGCTCTGGCCAGCCTGATCTAGTGTGGGGTGTCCCTGCCCATGGCAAGGGGGTTGGAACTAGATGATCCTTGTGGTCCCTTCCAACCCTGTCTGATACTATGCTACTGGTGCATAGGATTGTGCCTTCCCAGGTGCAAGATCTGTGCTTCCCTTTGTTGAACTTCACGATGTTCTTGGCACCCCATTTCTCCAGCCTGGTGATGTCCATCAGGATGTCAGCATGATCCTCTAGTGTTTGAGTCACTCATCCTAATTTTGTATCATCAACAAATCTGCTGAGAGTACACTGCCCTATCATCCAGATCATAAATGAAGATGCCAAGACAGGACTGGACCCAGCGCTGATGCCTGGAGTGCAGCTCTATTTACAAGACTCCAAACAGACTTTGTGCACTGATCACAACTCTCTGGGCCCAATTCTTCAGCCAATTCTCAATCCACCTGACTGCTCAACTAACCTGTGCTTCATCAGCTTTTCTATGAGGATCTTATGGAAGACAGTGTCAAAAGCCTTACTGAGTTCAAAGCAGACATTATGCACTGCTCCTGTCTCATCTACTCAAGCCAGTAATTTCATCACAGAAGGTTGTCAGATTAGTCACACATGACTTCCTCTTGGTGAATCCCCACTGACTATTCCCGATCATGTTCTTGTCTTTCACATGCTTGGAAATGGTTTCCAAGGTTAGTTGCTCCATCACCTTCTCTGGAATCAAAGTAAGGCTGGCCTGTAGTTAGTTCTCTGAGTCCTCCTTCCTCTCTTATTGAAGACAAGAGACACATATGTTTTCCTCCAGTTTTCAGGCACCTTTCTCATCACCATGATGGTTCAAAGAGGATCAAAAGCAGCCTCACAAAGGCATCAGCTCTTTCGGCACTTGTGGGTTTATCACATCAGTGACCATGGATTAATCTATGTCGTTTGCCTAAGTTTTCTCTAACTTCTCTTCCACCAAGGATATGTCCTCCTTGCTCCTGACTTTGCCCTGGTCTCCAGGGCCCAATATTGCTTCTTAAAGGGAAAAAGGCATTCAGTAACTGAGCCTTCTCCATGCCCCATTTGGTCGCTCTGCTGACCTCAGTATCTCCACAGTCCCACAGTGTTTATGAGGAAAGATGCTCAGTGCTCAGTCTTGGTGTTTGGGTCTACTGAGATACATCCTAAGCAGTGTCCACCTCTGGGTGAAATATTACAGTGTTGGGTCTTTGAAGAGAATGGAATTAACAATTCTACAATTCTGCAGCACTTCCCTGAGCATTGTCTCAATGGTAATTTTTGGAGTAGTCTGGCTACCAACATGTTCAGGAAGTTTCCTAGAGAGCTGCTAAGCCAAGCAAGTGAGTTTTGTACTCAGGTTCCTGACACATAGTAAATAAAGAGCAGTAACAACACAAACATATCACTAACAAACCATTTGACATCCTAGCTCTGCTTCTCCATCAGCAGCAAAGATTTTGCCTGCTTCTTTAAACTCTTCTGTAAATGTCAAAAAAGTTTTTGTGTTCTGATTACACATTCTGAAACACTAAAGGCTTTACCTTCCTGTTTTTCATATTCTGCTTGGATTTTTGCAAACAGAGCTTCCAGTTTCTTTTGTTGATCCTCTGCGTGCTTAGCAGCTTCCCTTTCTTCAGCTCGGCAGTTACGAAACACGTATGAACCAGCTGATGTCTTTTCCACCCACTGAAATAAAAAGGTTCAAACAAAGCCCAGAATTCTTTTAATTTTTAACCTCATCTAGATTCCTTCTAATACTCACTGTTAAGCAAAAGTGCTTTAAAACACAAACAGACAGTAGATTGTAAGTTCTTTTAGCATAATAGATAGAGCCCCACAGCACTTAGACTTCACGTTAAAGATAAATGGACAGAACACAGCAGTAGTCAAAAGTGCATGATGGCAGTCAAAACTGCTGAAGAAAGCAGAGCTTATAATAATAGGCATCAAAGAGGCAATTCAGAAGGTAGCAGATACAGTAAGATAGAAAACATCAAACTCCATGCTTCAAAAAATATACCAGAACTGCATTTTACCCAATTTTCCTTTCCACACCAACTGTACTCTGTTTTAACATGCTAGCCTAGATGCTGTAAAACGAACTATGATGATGTTCTGCAAATGCTCTTAAAGCTCCTGCCTGAAACTGTTCCATAGTGCTACAGCCTTGTCCACAGCTCTGCCAGAACTGGCTTGTCTGATTGGAAGAGATTGGTGAGCCAAACAGAAGTCACTGCCCTGAAAGTGGTCCCTTCCTCTTAAAGCTGCACAGTCCCATCTTCTGGCTCTAGAACATATCTGATCTCATCAGACCTCATTGGTTTGCATTGGGTTTTTTATTTGTTTGGTTTTGTTTCTGTTTACTATTAGCTAGTTACTTACTCTTGGTTTAGTAAATTCAAATCAGCTAAGCAACAGGACCAGGTAAGCTGCATAAAGCAGTAGCAAGAGAGCACAGCAAGAGCAGGATGAGTAAGGGTTGAGGGACGAATCCTTATGAGGCAGTGAATTGTTGAAATAGGGTCTGCATGCCACGTTTTCTTGCTCTATTCACAGACTCACACATTTAATTAGGGTTACTGTGGTTCCTGCACTCCTTGTGGCAGGAGGAGGACAGCTCAAGTCTTCCTATTGTTTTGGTATGTTTAAGCACCTCAGTCTCTTAATATAGTGAGAGTGAGATACATAACACCACTTTTCTCCCCAGCCTGGAAGCCATGAACTGTGATGTGGTTACAGACTAGAGACACCTTTCTAGGACCTAAATATTTGTTATCTCTATCAGGCAGTAGTGCTGCAACTTCCTCCACTGAAGTAATGATCTAAATACACGGTAATGATCCAAACCAAATATTGCTATTACCTTTGTAGAATTCGTTCTACATCAATTCAACAGTTACACAACAATGACAAAAGCCCCCTGTGTGTACATGCCGAGTGTAACATGTTCTGAGAGAAGTTAAAATCCAAAAGTTATATCCTGGCTAAACTGTTAACATTAAGAGGATTGCTTACTAACACCATATTGTTTCTTTGTGAAGTACTGTTATCAGTAGTTACAGCAAAGTCTGACCCTATTTAAAACCTTTGTTCTGTTTTGCACCACAATCGTGTTGTATTTTCAGAAATATTGTTAAATATCAAGTCTTCACATCACAGACAGTAAGAAAAAGTAATCCTGCTAATGGTTGTAAATATTTAACTTCTTTGCAGGGATATGTGTGTTAACAGTAGAAAAAAAAAAGAGCTTCACTTCTACTTGGAGTTGAAACCAAGTGTCTTTTTCTCCTTTAAAACAAGTGCTGTGCTCTGTACAGTACAGAACTGAAATAAAATTATTTCTGGCTTTCTGAAGTTGAAATCAAAGCAAGCCATAAGATATTGAGTGGGAACTCATTTTTAGAGCAAGATACTCCAGTCCAGAAACAGTAAATACATGAGGAGTGTTTCTTGCAGTGCATGTTCTACACATAACAATACACTTCCTTAAATTAGTTTATCTCCCTATCTTATATCTGATTTGAGGAATGACATAGCAGTAAACTAATATAATTTAGAGCTCTCAGAACCTTAGATTAATAAAATACTTATATCATACCTGAATAGGATAAGTCCTTTGAATCACTACATCAATACACCCCACTGCACCGCCCTCTCTGTAGAGTGATGACAAAGGCAAAGGAAAAGGTCTGGGATCCCGATGAAATCCTAGCTTTGCATCCCACCGTGCACATCGAGTGCTGTTCGCTGAAATCTGAATGAAAAGTTTAATGAGAAACTATCACTGATAGGTCAAAAAGATACCCAACTGGTTGTATGTAGAGGAGAGACTATTTTCACACTGACCTCACTATCTGTCTCATTTTTGGGTGAGAGGCTGGACTTGATGATCTCAAAGGTCTTTTCCAACCTGGTTAGTTCTGTATTCTGAACATGCTACATTTTAATTTCAAGGTTTCTTTTCACATTGAAGAATGTATTTTAAACAGGAACTCAAAGTTTGGTAAGCTGAAATTCTCTGGAAATGAGCATCTAAGACACAAGCTGTTTTATACCAGGGGAGCATGATTTGTATGCTGAAACCTCAGCCAGCACTTTAATCATTCTCAGACTAGTCAAGACCTCCTCCTCTACCCCACTCTCTTAAGACTTGAATCGTTCCCTCCATTCTTCTTCCAATTTCTGTATTGTCTGCAATGGATAAATACTTTTTTATAACTTGGTGCTTAACCAAATTAAGGAGCTGGAACTGTCAAGACATGCACCCAAACTTGACAGAATTCTATTCTCTAAACTTCTCTTCCAACCCTATTGAATAGTGTCAGCTGCCTTGTGGCATAAATCTAGTTGTTAAACTTGGCCAAAACTTTGTTTATAAAGCCCTGACGAAACTTTGTCTGTTTACAAAAACATAGCTCAACTAAACACCATCTATCACATCTCGTGGTCACATCCAGGCAAGCTGAACTAATGTTTTGTTTTACCTTTAACATGAGGGAATCTGGGGCTTCCAGCGGCGCACATCCATTTTGAGGGCCAACAAGTTCTGCTCCATGCACTATGATCTTCTGACCAACAGTCAGCCGCCTTCTATGTAAAAAAGCTTTGAGAGGTGGATCTAGAAGAGCTCTAATCCCATACCAGCCATCAGTAACTTCAATTACTGCCGGTGCTTTTTTACTTTCCACATGTGTATTGCTGCTGCCAGGAGACACTGCGGCGTTCAGCGATATGATTTTGGAGATGCAGAGCACGAGCGTTTTACCTGCTGCATCATCTCTTTCTGTTATTTTTTTGATTGCTGATCGTTTACTTTTATCAACTTCCAAATCATACCTGTAAAAAAGAGAATTCATAATGCTTTCTTAAAGCAAACAAAATCCATCACGTGGGTTTTCCTTAAACCCTGTAGCAAACTACTGCTTCATCAATACCCACGACTAAGCACCACTGTAGCAAAGCAAATGTTATCTAATTTTTTTGCACATAACACACATTCCATTTTTAATACTAGTATGTGTAAATCTAACCATCTAAGCATTTTGATTAACAGTAAATGCAAGGTAGAGGGGCTGATTTTGTAAGACCATGAACTAGAAAGCACATAGTACCACAAACTACCACTCCAAATACATTGCTGTATATACATACCTATATTTCAACTGCAACAGCACCGTTTCTGGTGTCAAACATCTGTTAGCAAATTCATGTGGAAAAGACACTTCCATGGCTGCCAGTTTCCATACAATCCACCTATAGTGATTGTAAACCCAGGCCTCTGTTATTAGCTTGGGATCCACACCAGGAGTGTCACAAAGGGCTCTGCAGATAAATTGTTAACAAATTAACCTGAAATCCACTGTAAGTTTTCACTTGCTTATTTCTCCCTAGCACTGTATTCAGTGTATGTACATTGGCAACATGAACAAAGGAATGTTTATTAGAGTGAAAACAGGAAGATTACATTCTGTACCCTGATCTGGTTATTGTAGCTCCAGAGGCTATGCTCTGCCTGCTTCATGCAGTTGTGAACACAATACAGAGGGACAGAGGTGTGCTCTCCTTTCTTTCAACCCTGGAATTTCCTGTTTGCAATCCATCCCCCTCTGCTTCACAGTTTCTGGAGTTGTGGTTTTGGTGTTCTGGGTTGTTGGGGGTTTTTGTTTGTTTTTTAGTATGTATGTGGACAACACATTGCAAAGAATTTTTAATTGTTGCCAAAGAGCTTTCTTCTCTCCACTGACTACTCAAATGGCATTCACTCTGTGTTGAGTCCAAGCTGCACTACCATGACCTGCAGGACTTGGGTTGGAAATATATATTTTCTCCAAGTCTCATAGTCACTAGGAATGCTATTTCATTAAAAGAGGAAGAGAAAGAATCAGACCAGAGATTCAAATAGCTAAGCCATTAGACTTACTAGAACAGAAGTTAAGTCCTATTAAAAAGTAAATTTCTGACTTGTGAGAAAACCTCAGGTTTTTAAGGAACTGTATTGCAGTTGGGTGAGGAAAAGAAACCATTTAAAAGGAAAGAAGTGATATATAAAGGAAGATAAGGATCGGGCATGACCATCAAATTAATTACAGCTTCATCAGATGAGAGCAAAGCAGTCTCAGACTTTAAGAGATGTAATCTTTTGTGACAATGCAACTCGGGAGTTAATGACAGAACTCAGTACAAGATTAAGAGCATAAACAAAGAAGACTAAAGGCATATATATTCTAGTTGACCAAGATTCAGGGATAAAAAAATTGATGCAGCTGAGTATTTCATCTCAGCCATATGCTTCAACTTATGACAGATCCTGAACAGATACAAGAACTGAAGACAACCTCTACAAATTGCTTGGGAGACTATCTGGTATTCAGTGTCAGATCACCACTGCCACCCAGAGAACCCATTCCAAGATATTTAGCAGTATGTTGATAACTCTTCTCGTGTTTCTGAAAAATGAATGAGGAAAAAGCCATATACCTGATGGCCTGACCACAGAATCAGGAACAAAATGCTTATTAAACAAGCTACCTCTGAAACAAGAAGTTGGCCTACCTAAAAAGAACAATATTTAGCACATCTAGGTATAAGGTGTTTTGTGCAAGCATTTCCCATTCACAGGAACGTGCCTAAGCAGCAGATTGAAAATACACTGATTTGGCAGTGGATGCATTGTACCCAGAGGTCTATTGCTTCTTGAAAAAAACCCTCAAACCTCAGGCTTCTAATTAATTTTTGTAGCTGCATTGCTGTTCAGACTATAAATAGCAGTTTCATGTAAGAATAATCAGCATGCTTTCCAAAGTGCATGCAACTCCAGAACACTACCATATAGGCAAGAGGCCCTGGGTGAGCATCTCAAACAGTCTTTTATGCATCTGCTCTGAATGCTTTGTAGGAACATTGTATTTAGCAAGGTTTATCCCCAAAATATTCAGTACTCATGTAACTTTTGGAGGCAAACACAGAACTGGGGATGGTATCACCAAGAGCAAAACAACACAAAGAATGAGTTAGGTCAAGTTCTGCATACTCTGCCTCCACGTCCCTCAGCTGCCCATGAAACAGCTGTGGCATGCAATGCCACTGGGTGCAAAATGGCTCTGTGCGAGGATTAGCTTTGCCTTACTGTAGTTAGAAAAAAACCCAATCACCCCACAACCAATTCCAAGGGCCCTTCTGAGACAAACTTGGCTTACTGTCAAACAGAAAAACTCAAGATCTTCCAGATCAACATGCAAAAATTCTTAGAAGCCATTTAAAACCGTTAAACATTGAACAAATGAAAGACAAGAGGGTGGTTGGGAATTGGCCAACGTGGATTCACCAACAGCAAATTATGCCTTCCCAAGCCATTTCATTTCTCTGATGAAGTAACTAATGCTGTAAGCAAGGGGAGGGCAGTGGACATAGTGTATGTTAGAAAGGACTTTGACAATTTCTGACAGTCTCTTTATCATGAAATTGGTAAGGTGGATTCATAGATAAGATGGGTGGAAAATTGTCTGGCTGCTCCTTGTTCTGTTCCACATGCTTTTGATGAAGTTGTAATGTACAAACTTGCTTATAGTAAACCAAAACCCCATAGTTTTAATAAAACTATGGTTTCAGAGAGATGCATTCCACACAAACACTTTTTTCCAACTTAAATGACCTGCAAAATGAAGGAGAGAAGGTCCAGGAAGACTGCAAGAGCAAGGATTGTTTCTGCACTTTTCTTTTGGGTTTTTTTTTGGTTCTTACTTGCCCTCAAAAAAAAATCTTGAATGAATCAGTGAGTTTTACTACTGAAGTTTTGGGTTCCTTCAAGTAATACATCAGCATTAAAATTTATAATGAAAAAACCCCACATTTTCAATCCTCTGCTGCCAAAGAAAGCTTAAGCACCTCCTTAATCAACCTGCATTCCCTCTAGAGACTAACAGAAATAAATCCTTTTGCCACTTGAACTAAAAAACCAAAATCACAAAAAGAAACAACCCCCACAACCCCTCCCTGTTAATGCTAATTAAACAGGATGGTAACATGCTGAATTAACAGGAAATAGAAATATTTTTCTACACCATTTACACTGTTGCAGAATCCCCAGAAATTTTCCAAATTGACTTTCAGTTTTCTGTAATGGTTGGTGAAGATCAACAACTGCCTTAGTCTACAGAGTAAATTTACAACCCTGCAATGTTTTTATTTACACTCATCAGTGTACTAGAAATGCACAGTAAAAATAGTCAAAATCAGATCACTGTGCTGGATTTATTCTAGGGGATAAGAGAATAAAGAGCATACTTGTCTGAAGGTCACAAGTAGCAGTACCTGTAAAACTCCTTTTTTCCAGCTTTTCCCTCATCTGTAGGTATTAGCCATCCTCCATCAGCAAGCTGCATTCCATTTCCAGCTAACAAATACTCCTTACTGACAAAGTCTTTGATGAGAAACTGGAAAGATTCTGCATTTGTGCTGTTAACTTCTATGCAATGTTTTGAAACTCCGTATGTGTAAAGCTGTAAAAACCAAAACAAAACAAAAAATCAGATGAAAAAGACAAAATAATGACAATACAGTAGGAATTCAGATAGTAATTTTCATATCTAGTGTTATAAACTTAAGTAAGGTATTTCCTTCAAGTTGAGACAGCTTTTGTCTGACCTCATAATTTTGTACATAATCCAATGAATAAGGAGGCACTCTCAGCAATTATTTTAGCAGAGCAGCATCAGTAGTTTTTTCCAAGAGTACCATAGATTTTGTACCTTCACTGTAGCAAAAGCAAGAGGCTGAAGTTTTACCTGTTATCTTAATAACAGCCATTCACATGGGTTAAAAGTCAGCAGCAGTTACAATTGGTGGGGTTTTAACTTGATTGCTTCTTGTGTTATTAGAACATTACAGGGACATTTATGATGCTTATTATTTGTAATAGCCTAAAAATTTATGGATATGCAAAGGTACTTAAACACTGTAGCAAACAGCATAACAGCTACTGTAAATACCTCCCTCAGAAGGGAAGGCTTATCTATTCAAAAGCTATTGCACTTTTGTTTGCTTGTCTTAAAGAACAGATCCCCAGAAAGACACACAGTAAAGTACCTCTTGTGCAGAATAAAAACTAGGAGATTTCTCTTCTACTGCAGCTTTCAGAGAGATTCTATTTCTTGCAGATGTTTTAACAACATAAAGACTGCCTGGCTGCGAGCTAATATTTTGCCTGTATTTCTTTTTGATTCTCATTTCCTGCAAATCTCTGGCACAGCGGAGGTTTGTCATCATCTTGACCATAGCTGCAAAGAAGAAAAAGCAACAAACAAAGCCAATTGATACATTCTGTGAAAAGGTTTTGATTGAAGATATACAGTCACACTATAAAAGCAGGTTCAGAGAAGTGCATTTTCTAAGCCACTCTGCAGTTTTAGAAACTGCAGCAGTCTAAATATTCTACATTTAACGCATTTCAAAAGCAGTATCTACTGAAAGCATCTGAATAGTATTTATATGAAATTAATTATATGAAATGAATATGTAAGCCTCTGAACTATGCTTAAATTTACATGTTTTTTTCTCAGAATGAACTCTTTATCTTCATAGAAAAGTCCAATGAAGATAAATTAATTGGTAAGGACTACAAAGTCCATAACCCTGAGATTTTTGACCTGTAAATACAGGACCTAATTCTGAAAACATTCATGCACCTGTTCAAACACACACAATTAGTCCTTCTGAAAAAAAAATCCAGATTATTTCATTGTAATAGTTACAGAAATTACACACACTGGAACATTCAAGACAGCTTAGAAGGCAGAAGCTCACATGGTCAATAAAGTCACTCTCTTTGAAAATGATACAATTGACCATTAATGTGGGTAACTCCACTTCTTCATGAGAAAACAGAAAGAAAACAAGCTTCTGTAAATGAAGTACAGCAAGGCTGTTCCTAGAATATTTTACTTAAGAGGTATTTAAAAACAAGCATCAAATGAAACATCAGCCATTTGTTTCTGAAGCTCTGTGTGAAAATTTTTTGCATTCTTAATGAACTTTGGAGACGAGTTGCAGATCCTCTTATTAGGAGTGCAATATAAAATACCTGTACCTATGTCCTGATTTTCCTGAGGAAAAAAACCACACCACAAAACAACAAACCAACACAAAATCTTAAAAAGAAGTTTCCATTAAAAAATAAAAATAAAAATCTGACAGGATATGCAAAACCCTTAAAAGTTCAATTCACAATAGTTAAGTGATCAAAATCTGAAAATACCTAAATTGCCATTTTCTAGGTCAGTGTCTGCTGCGTGCTGGATGCCAGACTGGCAATCCCGAGGTTCAGCAGTGTTTTGTTCGGTTGTGATCTGACTGAATTCTGTCTCTTCTGTCTTGTTTTTGATGATGGGTGAGTCACATCTTTTGCTGGTGCCTTGTTCACCTGTCGAAAATGTCAGCTTGGTTTTGAAAGGTGGAATAAAAGTTTTAGTAGTTTTGCCAGATCTGTACAAACTTCTTGTTTCTTCACTCTCTTTTGCTGAGGCTTTACACGGAGTAGAAACCTCCGAAGTACCATTTGAAGACTGCTTTAGTGCACAGTGCTGAAAAATGGCAGGTTTAGATTTGAATCCTTTCAAGTCTTGATCTGGCAGAGTAAGAGTAGGATTCTTCACTTCTGGTCTTTCTGTAGTAGCCCTACAGAGATGAAAACACTTAAACACCCAAGTTTCAGCTTCTTGACGAAAATCTTTGTCACCATTTGTAGGTTCTTAACATAGTGATACAAACTTTTAAAACTGCACCAATAAAAAGACCAAATATCAATCCTAACATTAAAAAAGAATAATTTCATCATTGCCATGTATTTTTTTTAATATTACAAGGACTTGAGGTTTAAAAAAATTGCATTAGAAGAACTCTAAACCTTCTCACCCGAAAGGCCGACAAGTTATGGGCTTTAAAGGAACATGGTAGATAAATTTTCTTCGGTCTTTGAAAATGCCTGCAAGATAATTAGGGAAAAAGGTTTGCATTAGCACATATTATTACATAGATAGACAGTTACACCACATTTTTGTTTTAATATAAGTTTTATAAATATACAGAAGTTTCCAGAGCAGATTTTCAGGTGAGTCTTTTCACAGAATGGTTTGGGTTGGAAGTGACCTCCAGAGGTCATCTAGTCCAACCCACCTGCAGTCAAGCAGGGACATCCTCCACTAGATCAGGTTGCTCAGAGCCCTGTCAAGCCTCACCTTGAATATCTTCACATATGGGGCCTCAGCTACCTCTCTTGGCAACCTGTTCCAGTGTTCCACCACCCCCATGGTAAAGAGCTTGTTCCTAACATCCAATCTAAATCTACTCTTCTCTAATTTAAAACCATTGCCCCTTTCAGGCCCCAAAGGCCATTATTAGGTCTCCCTGAAAACTTCTCCAGACAGAACAAATGGTGCTTCAGCCCCCTGTTTTTTTGTTGTTGTGGGGTGTTTTTTTGTGCTGTTTGTTTTTTGTTCATTTGTTTTGTGGGTTTTTCCTGTGATTTTGGTGGGGTTTTGTGGCTGTTTCTTGGTGCGGTTTGTTTGTTCATTTTGGGGTTTATTTAAAAAAAAAAGAAATCTTTGTATAAAACATCTTCATACTAGTTGCAGAAGGCTCTAAAGGACACGAGCACAATGCTCAGCTCTCAAAAGTTCCTGTTTTGTGAGTCTGCAAGATGTCATATAGTTAATTTTGGGTAGGATCACATTCAATTCAGAACGCCTTTAGCAACTTAAAAAAAAAATTACAACAGAAGAGCGCACACTGCACAAACTGCTCCTTCCATCACTGAAGGACATGCTTATCTTGAAATTACCAACATAACCAAATCATGCCTGCCTGGAATTTACACTCATTGGTGCTGTGCTCTTAGGCTGCAAAGAGGAAGGTGCATACAAGAGGTCACATATACAAGATGCCACATGTTCTACAAGTAAAACTGTACTGGAGATCAGAATGGCTTTCAGTTGTGCCACCAAAGAATAACACCATTCAGACCCCACTTGCAGGGTAGGATAATATTTACATATGAAGGGTTTAAAATTATTCTCTGGCAGCAACTTACAAATTCCATTTAAAACTCTAAACCATGGGGGCTTATGCTTAGAGCAGATTTTGGATAGCATTCAGGAATCAATATACTGGTCAAGCCAATATATCTGATATATCCTGCTACTGAATTCTAAGTGACAGCATGCACTACTTAGAAAGAACAAGTTCCTCAAAAAAATAGCTTATCCCATAATCAAATACTATAGTCCAAATCACATTATCCTAATCAGTAATTAGCTTCACATAAAGCATCAACTCAAACATTCAAACCTTGATTACACTTTCATAAGCCTCCCTATTACTGGCTGGAAGTATTGAAAGCATCTGTATTGTGGACACCTATCAGAAGGATATTCTTCACAAATTATTATATGATGAAATTACCACCACCTTCTCATTTTCCTGCAGATACAATATTTAATGGAGAAATTAAAGCTCAATATAATATATTCTTCCTGCTGACACTAGAATTTATGAGATTTAGGACTGTGAGAACCTGAATAAATTCCTATTGAGCTGGAAATTAAACCAGAGTACTTGATTCTACATAGTAAGACATACCATTAATGCTGTGATTTCAAGTCAGCAGAGACATTACCATGGCAGCTTCCCTGAATTTCCATGACTACATTGATGAAAGAAACAGCTAAACAATTACATGCTAGTTTATTGGAAATTAGAGAATTCTAAAGATAACAATCAACATCACATTTGTGCTTGAAACACAAGATAACTAAAATTACCATCAGGGGTGCTTTTTGAAGCTTTCAAAGATCTGGGTTGATTCTCTGTTCTGTTAAATTCAAGCAGTAGCTGTCTTTTAATTGGAGGTTCTCCTAGGATAAAACCAGAGATTTTTAAAAGTGATGTTCCTTTTATGTTCAGTTTCTTACCAATGCTGTATAACTTCATTACAATTTCTAAACAAAACATTCCAGAAGTCAAAGGAAGCAAAAGTAGCAAGCGTTCGAAACACACATCTGTATTGAACAGCCTTTTCCAACACAGGGCTACTTCACCACAATTTGCTGAAGCTTCTTCTGCACAGAATGACTGTATATTGTGTTACCAAAACTCCATATAATGAAGTCTGTTACAAGATGTTTTCTGGTCAGTAGGTTCTGTGCAAATCAAAATTCGTGAGCCTTACGTTATTGAACATAACTTAATAACTTAAGTCTGCCTCAGAAAGTGCACCACAATGGACTTCAGCAGCACAGCTCACTTACATCTGTTTTGTTCTTCCAGTAATCAGAGTCCCTACAGAATTCTAAGAGAGCATGTAACACGCTTTTTACTGAAGTTGTAGCTAAGGATATGGTTTGGCTATGACATAGCTGTTTCAAGTTGGACTGAGGGAGTCCTATCTGCCTTCCCCACACCTCCTCAAACTTTCCTCACTAGCCTGCCTGACCTTTGTACCTGAACTTGTGCAGCTAGTCAGTGACTCTGCTGCCATCTACCCTTCCATAAATATTTTTCAGCTACACCAAGTTTCTGGACAGGTGTCTGGATGACTGCAAGCATTAAGTGCCAACACTTCAGCCCTGAGACAGGTCAGCTGAGATGGCAAGAAACTGTACTTTTAGACCACTGAATACTTTTCATATCAGATTAGCAGTCTCAATACAAGTGAAACCTTGTCCTCATCAACAATGCACAAAAAGGTGAAAATGGAACTACTACTACTCATGTTTCAAGGAAAAAAACCAAACCACTAGATTTGTGCAGAAAAGAAAACCAGAAGGAAGTCTGCTCAGAGAAAAACAGAGCATCACCTTTCTTCAAAAAATTAATGATAAAACAGCAAAACCTGCACACCTTCAAAATTACTAAGCACAAATTTAGTTTAGTACTGTGCATTTAAGACTGGAAAGAATGGACGAACTATTGCTGGCAGCAAGAAGAATTTCTATCATTAACACCTAGGGAAAGAACTTCAGCTTCTGTGTGACCTAAAAAAAACCCTCAAATAACCCACTGTGCAGAAGTTGGACTTGAACATATACAAGATATATATAAGACAAAGACCTACCAAGTAAGTTTTCTTCTTCAGTGCGCCTCTTCCCAAAGGTCTTACTTAGTATGTTTTTATCCAGTCTGCCACTGAAGGACTGTGCAGTATTAACTTGTATTTCAGAATTTGAAAGACTGTCTTCCATAAAAGCTCTTGCACTTTCTACAGCTTCCACTTCCAGGTAATTTTTTGGAGTTTGAAGAACATCAATATTCATTTCTGCTTTAGCAGTAGCACTGCATAAAATGGCTTCAGATTCTGTTTTCATCCCCAGATTCAGCTGCCCTTTTCTGAAAGGCCTAGTTTCCTCTTGCTGAAAGTTATTTTCAAATGATAATTGCTTGTTTCTTTTACTATGTAGTATGTACTCAGGCATTTTGACATGGTGAGTGCTTGGAAAAGGCTTCACTTCCTCAGGGTAGATGCTTTTTAAGTCAGAGTCTTGATTGCAGTTATTTTTAATTTGGGATTCTGAGATCACTGAATCAGTTGAAGATTTTACATGCTGACCACTCTCTTTGCTTGAACCAAGGTCATCTGTAATGCAAAGCCCACTGCTCAAAAAGTCAGATTCTTTTAATATTGCCTTTGCTTTTTTGTAGGCATTTTCAGAGACTGTTACCTGCTTTCCACTTGCAGTGCTGAACCCAAATGCAGGAGCGGAAATCAATTCAGTGCTGGAATTTTTTTCCCCTTTTGGTAGCACCATCTGCATTTTCCCAGGAACTACTTCAATGTGCATTCCAGACTTTTCAACATTTTCCTCAACTAAAACTGTTTCTTGTGCATTCAAGGACTGATTACCCTCTATTTCAGAGAAAAGCTGTCTAGCTCTCTTGAGTGACTCTTCTGATAGTTGTACAGGCTTACCACTTGCTGTACTAAAAAATCCAAGATTGCTTGTAGAAGAATCCAGCCGTGTTGTCTGCTTATCTGCAACAGCCATGTGCCCTAGAAGCTTCATATTCTGATGGAAGTGTTGTCTCTGAGAATTCAAGGCAGAGTTTGCATCTGCAAATGTGTTTCTATCTTGGTGACAATTTTCACTAGCACTTACATTTACTTTTATAAAGTGAGATGTTGCTGAATGACTCTCTTCACTTCTTACAGCATTTAAAGGCTTAGCAGAATTACAATGCTCAGCATGAATGACAGAAAAAGAATTTCCAGTAATTTCTGCTTGATTAGTTCTTGAGTTAGTCTCAATTTCATGTTTTTCAGTTTCACTATAGTCCTCTTTAAACATTTGTCTGACTCTTGCTAGTGCACTTTCTGAAGTAGGAACTGTTTCACCTTTTGCTGTGCTAAACACAGTTTGTTTCAGATCACTCTTTTGATTAACAGTGTGTGTTGCTTCTTTTAACCTGGTTGAATTAGTTTCATCTTCAGGAAGACTGACTAGTGACTGGTTTTGGTAGGCATTAACTATGGTGTCTGCAAAGCAGTTTGTATCAGCACAAGGTTCATTTACATGTTGCAAGTCAAGTTCCTTCTTGTCACAGTTCAAATAAGAAGAGTTACTTTTCAGAGTTAGAAGAGATTGATTGGATTTATTGTTACTATCCTCAACAAATAGAGTACTTCTTATATCTCCAGGCACAGAACTATCTTCAAGGTCACTTGATACTTTCATTACATGCAGAGGTGCATTAGAGTGCACAGGTAAATCATACATGTTCTCTGAATCACCCTTCTTTTTTGGCAAGTATTCTGCCTCTCTCTCTGCAAACAGCTTTCCATCTTCAGACAAATAAGTTCTACTTAAAGCATTATTCTCCTGTCCAGGAAGGAATTCCAATTCTGACTTTCCAGGTCTGACATCATCTTTTTGATGTGCATATGAAGTTACTAAACTTCTTTCACAATCTTCACGTAGATTAACAAATCCATCTGCTTTAACAGTATCAAGAATCACACCACGTAGACTATCCTCTACTGCCCGCTTAAATTGATCTCCAGGTTCTTCAGGAGCAAGGTTTTTATTAAGTTCTTCTGGATCACACTGAGAAATGCTTCCAATACATAAATCACAGTCTTTGACACTATTTTTACCACATTTCCTGTTCTTTATAAGGTTCTCAAAATTGTCATTATGTTCCCATCCTACATCATTTTCTGCAAAAAACTGTTTAGCTTTGGCCAAAAATTCATCAGCAACTGTTATTTTCTTGCCACTAGCAGTATGAAAACCAGTCAGGTAACTCTCTTTCACTTCATTTTCACCACACACCTTCTGCTGAAAAGGTACTTGATGATGATGGCAAGAATCAATTTTTATTCTGCTTTCATCCATGAACAGGTTCTTATCGTGTGTGGAGTCTTCTGCTCCCATATTTTCACAAGTTGTCTTTTGTTTATCAGAGTTCTGCAAAACATTTACATCTCTTTCTCCACATGTTAAATTGAACAAGAGTAGAGAATGAGCCAAAGCTGCATCAGAAATGGATACATTAGCATCAGCTGGTGTGTGAAATTTTTGTGACCAGTGCTCATTTTCCTTTCTGTCTTTTTCTTTCTGGTTAGGAGACAGGCTTTCCATTTCATCCGATATACTTAAACTACATCCTTTGGCAGTTCTAGCAGCATCTTCTAGACACGTTACATCTAATGAGTCTTCTCGGAAACTACCTTCAACTTGGCCATCTCCTTGATTCAAAACCTGTTTGGAAGTTTGAGAATTCTGGTTATATTTTTTCATGGATGACAGACCATTGGTGACGGTGTCAGTACTACTGGAAATAACATTTTCATTATGATTTGTTGATATTTTGGTTTGATTTTCCCTATCTTCCTTGAAGAGTGTGCTAATATTTTCCTCAATTTTTTTCTGTGCACAGTGGGAAATGGAATCTATGTGGCAAATGTGAGCTCTGTTTTTGAAATCTGAAACATGAACTGTTTCTCCTTTGTTTTCTTTTGTCGGGCGTCTGGCAAAATTACTGTTAGAAGACATACGTCCATTTGGACTGCAACATCTAGTACTAGGTTCAGCAGATGTAAACAAATAGTTACCATCATCCAAGTCTCTGAACAGCTCTGCAGATCTGGTCAAAGCTTCCTTAGAAACAGTTATTTTTTTACCTCCAGCAGAAGTAAAGCCCACAAAATTGGAAAAGCTGTCCTGTTCAGCTGCTGAAAAACCTCCATCAGATATTCTACTTTCATTTCTGTCTAAGTTTGTAACAGCAACCTTTTTGTCATTTTTCTTGACAAACACAGCGTTTTCTTTTTTGTATTCCCCCACTTTAGAGTCTTCATTTACATCTTCCTGCTTAGTACAATACCTGTCTCTTTTAATACCAGATTTAAAAGTGCTGTAAAAAGCAGCATCTTTCCTCGTTTCAGCAGTAGTTTCCACATTGGTAGTTCCTTGGTTTTCTACAGTTCCAAACTGCCGAAAGACATGACCATGTACCACGTTACTTTGTTTTCTAAACTGGGTAAATTCAAACTGACTACCTGTTTCTTCCAGGATACTAGAAAGTTCAGCAATTTCAGCTTCTTGGCTTGCTGTCAAAATCTGATTTGTTTCTTGCAAGGGCTGCTGACTTCCAGGAAAACTTTTACGCAAGACAACTTTATGTGGTATAATCTGTGTGTGCCTGGGCTCAAGAAAACTTGTCTGTGAAGTTAAAGAATCAGGTAAATTACTGCCCAGCTTGGTTTCTGAATCTGAGGAAAGCTTACTCTCCTTTTTAACTGGATTTGAGAAGTTTTGGACATTTTTATTGGAAGAGGTTTCAAAGCATTCACTTTCAATATCCTTAAACAGCATTCTGCCCTTTGCTATACTACCTTCAGATAATTTAATCTTCTTATTTGAAGCAGTCTGAAAGCCACCAAAGCCTAGATTCAAACTGCATGCATTAAGATTTCCTGATGATTTCCCTTTATGCTTTAGGTTCTCCTTTGACTTTGTGCTGGGATACATAGATGCTACTTGTTTATCTCCAGAAATTACTTCATTTAAAGAAGTACGATCTATACAATCTAACAATTCTTTAGCATTACCAACAGCTACATTATTGCAAGCAGCTGCTTGAGGGCTTTCATTGTTTTCAACTGATTTTGGCCCTTGATTTTCAGCTACAGCTTCTGAAAAGACAGCTGCATCTGTTTTGTCCCCTTGTTTTAATCCAGTACTACAATTTTCTGAGCAGTTTAATCCAAGTACTTCACTACAGTCCACTACTGACTGGCCTGTAGCATGTCTTCCATCAGTTGATACTTCATTGTAACAATCACTACTGACTCCATTTTTGCCAAAGTTGACGTGACTCAAAGCATCATTGATGCCACCATTGGTCACCGATGTAATGTCATGGTGCATATTACTCAAGTGTTCAGTATCCCTAGGAGAAGACCATCTGAGATGTTCTTGAAGGCTCTGAGGTACAGTAGCTCCATCATTCACACCAGCACTCTCATTCTTGTTTTGCTTGCCTTTCTCTAAGCAGCTACCTTTATGGAGCAATCTGGAACGCTTTCTTGCCATTAGGCATGCTGAAGTTAGAACTTTACGCTTTATCTTTGAAATTACTTCACTATTTAAAGACTCTGTTGTTTCTTCATTCTGTGTGTTTGATATTTCTAAGCATTCTAATGATGTAGCAGGATGATCCTCTCTTGCATTTTCCCCCAAGTCTCTCAGGTCTTGTCGCTTCAGTCTGTCACTAAAGGAATTATTAGAGGAGTTATCCATCACATCCACTTCTAAAGTACAGGTGCTGAAATTCTTTTCTTCAATATCTGACTGCAAATGCTTTCTCTCAGCAAGAAGCAAGCAGTCTACAAGAGAAGACATTACAGGAAAAAAAAAAATAATGAAGTAGGTTTCATTTACTTGAAACAAATGCAAAATCAGGTCTTCATAAAACTTTGGCCTGCAAGATCATTTCTACACATACTTAACAGAGGTAACATAAATGACACTTTTGTTTTCAAATGTGAACACCTTGACAAGATTGGAGATCTGCTTAATCTAATCACGTTCTAATAGCCAGAAACAAGCAAGTAACCTGCAGTTAATACTATAACTTCAAAAAATACCTGATTTTTAAAAGCCAGTTTTCAGTTGTAATGAAATTTGAAGAGATGGGCTTCCATTCCCCATTTCAACACAAGGATTTGTCTCAAACTTTAAAGAGCTGTACAGCAATTTCTGTAATGAAGTAACTTATCTAGCAAGAACACCAGCTTTTAAAATAGAAGCATGTGATTGCTTTCAAGATATAGGCTGTTTTGAAATATTTTGTACTTCTGGAAGAAATAGATGTCTTAAGCTTCCTAATTTTATAAAAACAACAATACAACTTCATCATTCTTTACAATCTCTTAGAAGTTACCAACTCAGACAGGATGGCCCTTGACACTATGGGTGTCTAAAGAGCACTGATAATAACTAAGCTTGTCAATTAGAATAGTGGCTCAAGGTGGAAGTTTCTACTCCAGAAACTAATCTGCAACTGAACCAGTAAATTAGCACCAGATTATCTGAACATCCTGTCACCATTATTGTAACAGACTAATTCTGCATCTTGATTCCCAGTTGCAGAGCCACTTCATCACAAACACAAGAGTTTACACTACTTTATCTGAAATGCTTACATAGAAAGCTTTTAATAACTACAAAATCCTCCACGAATTATGAAAAGCTTAAATATACCTTGTTCATCAACACTGGCCACATGACTGCCCTTAAATCCACATGAATCAGATTCTGAATGTGATAACACAGGATGAGTAGACAATTCAGAAGTCACTTCTTTCTGTACTTTTTCTTCTTGATACAGTAAAGTATTATTTATTGTATAAATAAATCTCTTGGATCTCTTTCTCAAGCTGGATAACACATTCAGGCTTTTAAAGCCAGACTTGGTAAGGTTATTTTCAGTACTTGTTAAATGTGGGTCATTGCAATTATCTGGAGATGCAGCACTACGTACAAGTGGGTGAGACAGAACATCCTTTATGACAGATTTAGAAGTTGCTTTTAAATGCTTGGAAACGTTGCCGTTGTAGACTACAGAATATTCCATGACATTTGTACTTTCAATTATAAAAGAATTGCAGTTTAAGAAGCTCATTTTGGAAACCTCCTCAGCTGCACATCCTTTTACTAACTTTGGATCTTGAACATTCAGAGATACAGATTTTACTGGAGTTATTTCCAATGTTGGGTTGTTTTCAGAATTTTTCACTTCACAGTGATTTTCTGATGAACTGACACTCAACATCTTTTCAGCTTTTATCAAGCCTGAAGTGTTCAGGAAAGATGTTTCCAAAGTGTCATCCTTGGTCATTAGTATTGAATTCTCTTCTAAATTTCTCTCTTTATGTAAGTCAGAGGGTGGAGAGCTACAGAGAGACATTTCCAAGCGTGTTACATCAAGATCTGATAAGTTCAGCTGAGACCACTGGCTTGGTGACGACGGCATGTCTTCTCTCACAGGCTTCTCAGTCTCAGATGACTTGTGGGTTCTATAATCTTGCACATCTCCTGCAATCCTGAGTGACTCCAATTCCTTTTCATGCTCTACTAAAAAGCCATCTTCACCATCCTCTGTATTTTGGAGTAAAGAATCCTGCATTTCAATAGAGTGGCTTTTTTCAGTCCAGCTCATTGTTTTCTCTTCTTCTAAAACAACCGTCTTTCTTCCCATAGGTGGCTTGGAAGGAATATCTCCCTTTCCTTGTGCTTTACCTGTGTCTATTTCAAATTTCTCTACTGTATCCAGAGCATGTGGCATCTGCAGCAGAGCTCCACTTGACTTAGACATGTTGAACGTCTCCTCAAAGCTATTCATCTCACCAAATAAGCCATCTAACATCTCCGACTCTAAATGGTTTAGAGAAGATGGAGAGACAAAAAGAAATAAAAATCAAGATTTAGGAAAAAAAAATTAGGACAGCATTGTGGTTTTATCAGTGAAAACAGCTTTCAAATCTATGGCAATTAGTTTTACTCAAGAGTAAGTTTGGAAACAAATACATGTCTTTTAAGAAGTTTACTCTTAAGCAGCTGTTACACACAGGAGGCAAAGGACAGCCATGAATCTACCCTGGCCTCTCACCAGAGTGATTCAGGTTTCCAACATGAGAACTAGCTGTCTCAGGACAAATTCTGTTGAGAGCAAGCAGGGAATTTTTCAGGAGAAAAGTCTAGATTTTTTCCCTTCCAAAATATATACCAGATGGTAGGCACAAAACACCTTAAGAAACTGCCTATTTTTGTCTATAACTGGTAGTATGGAAACTGTTATTTAAGGATGATTTTATTAAACTATCTTTGCTTTGATACAGAATAGCATGGTGTCTAGAAGGATATAGGAAAGACTCATTTTTTAATGGATTAGGAAGCTTTTAACAAGTTACAAATGATTAGCTCAAATATTAGAAAAACAAAGATTTTGCATGGAGAAATAAAATGTAATGGGGAAAAATGAACGTTAACTCTAATTCATAGGCAGCCTTAAAAGTTTACACAAATCATATGAAAATATTTCCCTCTTCAGTGTATGAAACCAAGTCTACCTATCAAAATATTTCACATTCAAAAAGATAAATAGGGTTTATACTGAGAGTACTTTTTAAGGCTTTTCCATACCAAAGAAACTCTAATGACATATCCTGAAAACATAGAACCATAGAATGTACTGGACTGGAAAGGACCTTTAAAGGTCATCCAGTCCAAATTCCCCTCCAGTAAGCAGGAACATCTCCAACTAGATGAGGTTGCTCAGAGCCCATCAAGCCTGACCTTGACTGTCTCCAAGGATAGGGTTTCTACCACCTCTCTGGGAAACTTGTTCCAGTGTTCCAGCATCCCCACAATAAACAACGCCTTCCTAATGCTTTCCATTTTCCTTGGACACATAACTAACAGCAAAATTTTTTCCCTAAGCTTTTTTTTCCCCTGGTACAATTTCTATAATTTAGAAATTATTTTAGAACTATTTTTCCCTATCAGAATTTTAGAATAATCTCATGTAAGTTTTTCCATTAGGAAGTCACAGAAGATGACCCAATATACTTGGTCACACACATCCAGCTCTTTGTAATACACCAATTAATGGTTCATGTCCACACTGTAGGTGTCACTAAACAAGATCTGAAAAGAAGAACCTCTAACAACACAGACTGAGCATACAGGACCTTCTTCCTTATTGAAAGACATCCACGTGGAGCAAATTCCACATCCACATCCTTTCATCCTATAATAATTTGTCAACAGAGCTTTCTAAAAAGACACTGAAAACAGAAGCCATCATCTTTAAAGGAAAAAGTAAAGCAACAGTATCTGAAATTGATGCCAGTAAAATAAAATATAAACAAATAAACATAGGGCAGTTAATTTTTGCTTCCAAATTCACTGGAGGGTCAGGGAAAAAATGACTGCAAAATCAAGAACTACACAACAGAATTCTCCTTTTTCCTCAGTAAGTGCCCTAACTAGGCAATAGCTATTTGATTTGTTTTCTCAGAGCTCTCCTTCTGGATAAATAATACAAGAGTCCAGAAAGAAATAGACATTTCTGCTCTGCAATCATACATTGAATGATTGTTTGAATGTATGCCCCAATTTCAGCTTTGAATCACTAGCAGAGGTATTGAACCTTTCTCCTACCTCATGAACAGTTCTAGACACTGAGGTTAAAGATAGACCATTAAATCTGATTGGGGTTATACAGGTAATGAAAGATGGTTTTGTTTTTTTGAATTAAAGAATGACATTTTGGGCTACAGACCAGGGTAAAGTATCAACATTCTGTGATTCTGAAAAGTACTTATAACGTTACAGAATTTCATGTTTCACATTAATTCGTCAATGTAAGTAGCTTCCCAGCCAGCATGCAGACTGCTATATATGATGATCTCAAAGGTCTCTTCCAAACTGGTTAATTCTATTCTATTCTAAACTCTGAATATGTTATATACCTGCAGTAAAGCTGTGAATTCTGTTAAACCTGAAACTATTCAACAGCCAGAAACAGTAGTCTTGCTCCCCCTTGAGCCTGTACCATTTTTCTCTCTCAGGTCTCCCATACCATCTCACACATTCAGTTACAACAGTACAAATCTGATTGTCCTCTAGTGGCACGGTAACCTGGTTTAATTTACAGACTCAACAGAAACTGACAGTCAGATTAGTATTATGAAGTTACATCAGTTCATGGAGTGGGAGCATGTAGCTGACAGAGGAGATAAGCCATAGGATCAGTTCAAGACACACAATTTAACTTTACCCTCAGTCTTGCTTTACAGATAGTAAATATACAGTATATATAGTAAAGGATCTATGCATACCAAAATCTTTGATGTCATCTTCAGCATTTAGTTTTATGTTCTCTGGCAGAAACAGCATGTTCATGTCACTTGTCCCAGGGCATTTATCATGGTTGGAAAAGCTGTGTAAAAGCTGTAAACCAAAGATATAAGCGATTATATTACCTATCAGTAATGACACTTTAACAGTAAAACACACAACTCTAAACATTTGTGCAGTACCTGAATAATTCTGCATTTCTTAAAATGAAAGATAACATTTTCCAGGGGGATGCTTGAAAATAAATAAGCAGATAATCCTAATTTTCAGTGCATATTGAATTCCATTCTACAGTCAATTTAAGTGCAAGGGTTCAGCAGTTTACTAAAAGCAAACCTCCCAAAAAGGAACAACAGAGAAGAGGAAGGAGACAGACTTTTTGCTTATTTTACTTGTAATGGTTTATTAACAGTGAAGTTTCAGGTAGTTAAGAAACAAACATAAATCTGTAGTTGGATCCTATTAGGATTATCTTCCGTTTTCAGTTTGAATAATCACTCAGCTTTCATACACACAGAGTAAAATCTTCCCAACACTACCAAAAGATTGAAATTAATACTGGTTGAGCCCAAGTTATTGCCAAACAGTAACTCCCAGAACTTTGACAAAAGAACAAACAGACCAGCCCTCAGACAGGTAGCATATTGCAATTCCTACTTTTTATCTCTTTGAATGACTCCCACTGCAACTGAATCCAAGTGGATTTGGTTTGTTGTTGTTTTGTTTGGTTGGTTTAAAAAAAACCCAACAACCACAGCAAAAATATCCCTCAAAGTGAGTTATTTGTACCAATACAGTCTATAGCCAGGTTTTGCAAGTTTAGTTTTGTGAGCAGTAACATTTAAAAAAAGCCAGACAAGAGGGCCTGGAATGAAAATGACAGAATTTTTTATTCTTGGCACAAAGAATGTAAACATATAACCAAACAGCTTAACTAAAATTAAAGAACAGCACAGCTCCTAAAAATACTTACTGTCTCAGCTTTTTCATCCTGTTGTGTTGCTCCAGAAATAGAATCATTCTCTCTAGCTTTAGAACAAAGACAAACAAGTCAATTCATTTGCTCTTAAGTGATCTGCTGAGTGTATTCAAATATGGTTGTGTTTTAGGATGGTTTCCATAGGACTATTTTAAATGCAACTGAAATCTGTAAACAACACCTACTGAACACTACCTGAAAGTTCTAACTGTAGTCCTGCAAGTGAGGCCAAACGACAGTGTACAAATGCAGTTTCCTAACAGCGTAAACCACTTTGAATCACAGGCTGTGGTTTCAGCTATGTAGTTACCATCCTGAGCCTACCAACACTGCCATTCCCCTTTCCAGCAGTTATTCATGGCACTGTTAATTTTTTTGGTCAAAGAATCTGGATAACATCTTCAGACCTCTGTCAAAATTTGGGTTTTTCCATTTTCTCCCACAAGAGCAGTAATACCTTTTAGCCTACATTACAAAAGGAGAAAGTGAACCCTATCATTAAGATGCCTGAAGAGCAGCATATTCAAATAACATGTTTCATAGACATAGAGTCTAGGTTTCACAGTGCAGCTTAGTGACTCATTCTTTCCTTTCACAGGTGGTTGGGTAGCAGGGAATAGGCATCACTACTATAAAATACTAGGTTCATCCAGGAAGTAGGAGAATGGGAGCTTAAGCCACAACTCAACTCCCAGTACATTGTTAAGCTACGGGGACTTCCTTTCAAGCCATGTAATTCTGAACCAATGAACATCCAAAAAGGCACAACTCAGTGGCCTTGTGAATAGCACCACTGCCTCCCTCCCCAGAGAGATTCCTATTTTAGCATTCATCCTTAATATGCTTTACATATTTCCATGCTCTGTATGCTTTATGCAGTGACAGTTTAATAACATTAAAAAGATCAGTGCCAGGAGATGAGTAAACATACATGTTTTCCCATTTTCTCAAGATTTTTCATCAACAAATCATACAGTCAAATTTCATTTTGCTTATCATACACTAAGGAAAACCGACTTACAGCAACACCTTAGATTAAAGCTTGATGATTAGCATCACTCTTAATTACCACTTGAAACTGGTATTACCCACTCATTCACAGATAGACCGGCACCACTGCTTGTCCTAGAGTTGCCCTGGCCAAAAAACCCAAGAAAGATGTTTTTCACCAGGATCAGTATCTCAGTCCAGCTCACTGCATCAACATGATGGTAGGTACAGTGAGAGGAGTTAAAAACGCTGAAGCCAGCACTGCTGCTGAAAAGTTCACTCAACAGGCTACCTCCTTCCACCTCATAAATATACTCAGAAAGGAAGAAAGCTTTTGAAAAGCAATTACACATTTACTATCATTTCTTCCTCTTAGGGCTGCACTATTTAAAGTTGGCCATGAAGTATCACTGTAGGAGTTTCATCCATTCAAAACAAAAAAAAACAAACCCATCAGTTCACACTAAGTGAACTTCCAGTATCAAACTCAGAAGTTTCTAACTCTTAGCAACTGTTGATTTTCAGAAATACCTATTATCACTGTTGCACCGAGTGTAGGAGGTGTGGCTAGAGAACTAGACCAGGACATATCTGGATCCACTTCTGCTCCCAGGCTTTCAGAAATATGTTTTGGAGTCCTGACCTAGAAACATATTTAACAATTATTATTTCTATGCAGAATTCTAGGTGTACTCAGGAAAAGAAAATAAAATGCAGAAATAACATATTTACCTCCAATAATTTTGGTGTGCAAAACAAGCTTCCATATAGTCCTGAAAAAAACATTTTGCAATAAGGACATTAAATAATGCCCAGGATTTAAGGATTTATACGTACAGATATCAGAGATTTGGTAAAACCAAAAAGTAAAAATACAAACCAGGCATATTAGTTCTCTGAGGTGTTTTGTAAGGATTCCTTAAAACAGATGGACTGTAAAGTAAAACCAAAGAGAAAAAAATATTAATTTCACTTTTCAGTTTCTGAGAATAAGCAAATATTGCAGACATCACGTATGTTACTACCTCCACTATTTTCTTTCTTTGCAGCCATGACTATTTATCTGACAATAAAATGCAGGTTTCTCTTAACTGTGAGTCAGTACTTTAAACCATGTTGTAAGTTTATTACAAACTGTAAAATGCTTCTTTTATGAAATATTTTAATTTTCAGTGATGATTTGTCAGACAAATAGTATAATAAATTAACATTAAATAAATATAATTAAACATTTCTTAATATGAAACTATGAAAGGTGGCTCAATTTATGTTAATTAAACTGTGCTTATAATCACAACATGAGTACTTCAATTAGATTTATCTGAAATGTATACAAGTACAGAAATCAAGGATATTACTAAAAAAGGCTTAGTAAATATTATGAACAGTTCTATGAATTACTACTTGAGAAGCACATGATACACCACTACTACTCTTTCTCGCACTGTATTGAGGATTTAGGAAGCTGAAGTAATATCAGTAAATGCCATCTGCCAATAGTGGAGGGTTTGGAAAAGGGAAAGGAAGAACACTTGAAAACAAGGAAGTTCTCAAAATTCACTTAGCAACTTACACGTATCACGTACAAACACAAGATTATGGACTACTCTGAAGAAGTTTACCATTAACATTTCTTTTTGCTTAGAATCCAGTTTTTGTTTCTGTTGAAATATTTAGCATACCTAGCAGCAAGACAGGAGACGCCAGGAGGAGAAGCAAGTATTTCATTTTCTTCATCTAGTTTTCTTCTTGAGATACTTGGGCTTATCAAATTCTCTCTGCCTACAAAATAGAAGATAATAATCAGCCTTGCAGAACTACATTAACAGTTTTAGTTTTGAAGTTTAAAGATAGTATTTTTAAAAAATGAGACAGTGCCTGATTTTAGCTAAAAAGAACCAAGAAAATGCTACCTTCTCCTCTGAAATTTTGATCATGTTCAAATTCTATAAACAAACAATGCAAAACACATTTCAAAAGCACAGCCAAAAATGCTCATGATGTCACTTTATTCGAGTTACAAGTGTCTCAGTACATTTCCTTGATATTATTCAAGTATTCCATTTCAGTTGTTGTATACTGTATTGTGCCTTTCTTGTCATTGCCAACATTATCCTTACAAGAAACTCAATATATGCATTTGTACCAGTTTTTCCTCAGATTTACAAAAATCAAATGATTCTTGATTTGAACAAGCAGCATAAAGAAAAAGTTATTTCTGGAATCATTAGTCAATGCAGTGTTACTAGCAGCAGTAGCTATTTAGAAGCTATGCATCTCCAAGCAAAAGGCAAACTGTGCCCTCCAAACCAGCACAGTCCTCTGACCAGTGAGCCCCCTGCAGGAGCAAAGAATTCCAATTTGGAAATTTCCAAGCAACTTCCATATCAGAAATTATACCAAGGTTTCTACATTTCTTTCTGCTTCTCAGTTCCCAAGCCCATATAGCCACAGCTTCATCTTCATACCATATTACAGTGTGCTCTATCAGCTCTCACCCACATCCTTATTGCAGAATGACAGAACAGTAGGCACTGGAAGAGACCTCCAGAGATTGTGTCCCACCCCCTGCTTAGGCAGCTTCACCCAAAGAAGGTCACACAGGAACACATCTGGGGGCGGTTTGAATGTCTCCAGAGAAGAAGACTCCATCACCTCTTTGGGCAACCTGTTCCAGTGCTCCATCACCCTTAAATTAAAGAAGTTCCTCCTGATGTTTAGATGGAACTTCTTACATTCAAGTTTGTTTCCTTGTTAATTTCACAAGGAAACCAAGGTACATCAGCCAGCTGGCTCTAACCAAGAAAACTAGGACAACGGAATCACAGGCCAGCCACATGCACAGACACAAAGCAAAAGTAACCATTTTGAAAGAAAAGAATTGTGAGGTTCCTTTGTTTGCAATTTATGAATTCACTGGGACTTAACACTGTAAAGTCCAAATAGCTAAATTTAGAAGAATTGAGAGAATTTAAAATTTGGAATTTAGAGAATAAGTTGAAAAGCAACAACCTTAAGAAAAATGAACAGGGCAACAACATTCTACAGAAGCAATGTTCTAAAGTACATTTGAATGGCAGCACAGTCCTATATCTTTAAAGATTTTGCTTTAGGATCCAAGAATGAGTCTGGTAATAAAGGCAGCCTTGTGTTTGTCTATTTAGAAAGGCTCCCTGGATTGTTAGGAGGGCACAGACACAGTGTATGAACAAATCGGACACTGCAGGAGTGGGGTTTGATATTCTTATACACTCTTGCATACATTCTCCACAGCAAGGAGTGTCCAAGAAGCGTAGGTACTGCGGCTTGTACACACATCAAAAGGGAGCAGAGTGACAAGTACTGTCATGACATACTTGGGACTGGGAAATTATGGAATGACAAGTGGAAGAATTCCTTGTTTCCAAATAGGAGTGTAACTTCTTTCCATGAGTTACAGTTTTACTAACTGAAAGAGCTTTATGCTTTGAAATATTTCTAAGAAAAACTAAGGAGTGCCCTACAGATTAGCTCATAATTCAGCACTACAAGCATCATTCTCTCAAGATTTGCAGAGATTTTGGATGAAACAAAAATAAGACTGCTAAAAATTAAATCCATAATAATAAAGATGCCACTCAGTCACTAGGTTACACCAATAAGCTCATATGCTCCTTCTATTCATAGAATCAATCAGTTTGGAAGAAACCTCAAGAATCATCAAGTCCAACCTGTCGCCCAAGACCTCATGACTACTAAACCATGGCACCAAGTGCCACGTCCAATCGCCTCTTGAGCACTTCCAGGGACAGTGACTCCACTACCTCCCTGGGCAGCCCATTCCAATGGCTAACAACTCTCTCTGTGAAGAACTTTCTCCTCACCTCAAGCCTGAACTTCCCCTGGTGCAGTTTGAGACTGTGTCCTCTTGTTTTGGTGCTGGTTGCCTGGGAGAAGAGACCAACCCCCTCCTGGCTGCAACCACCCTTCATTTAGTTGTAAACAGCAATAAGGTCTCCACTGAGCCTCCTCTTCTCCAGGCTAAACAATCCCAGCTCCCTCAGCCTCTCCTCATAGGGCTTGTGCTCAAGGCCTCTCACCAGCCTCGTTGCCCTTCTCTGGGCACATTCAAGTGTCTTGATGTCCTTCTTAAATTGAGGGGCCCAGAACTGAACACAGTACTCAAGGTGTGACCTAACCAGTACTGAGTACAGGGGCACAATGACTTTCCTGTTCCTGCTGGCCACACTACTCTTGACGCAGGCCAGGATGCCTTTGGCCTTCTTGGCCACCTGGGCACACTGCTGGCTCATGTTCAGCCAGCTGTCAATCAGCACCCCCAGGTCCCTTTCTGTTTGGCTGCTCTCCAGCCACTCTGACCCCAGCCTGTAGTGCTGCATTAACAGTATTTAGATAGAAAGACCAGGATAGTACCTTTTCTACAGGGAACTCCACATGTACACTATCAGTTTAACACAAGGCTGAATTAATTATTAAGATTACCTCTGCATTTTTATAAGTGGTCTTCAGAAGTCAACTAAGATAACCTTTTTACTCATACAATTTCTGCAGTAATATTATCTATTACATCAATAATCATCAGCCACCACAACAAAAAGTATTATTAAAAAAGACCAGGAAGCCTCTTGCTGCTGGGAGGCATAAATAGCCTTTCAATACCTCTTTTTAAAAATCAGTCAAAATTACTCACTTGCACCTGTTTTTGTCTGATACAGTTCTTTTCCAGGGGACTCTTTAAAAATCAGTGGAGTCGATGCTAGCTCACTACATGTGGAGGGCTTTGCCTTTGGAGTTTTAAACGATGTCTGATCGAGCCAGCCAAAGGTACCATCAAGTTCTCCTAACAACTTAGGCTCATATGGTGGTGCTTCTGCGCTCAGTTCTTCAAACCAATTAAGGCTGATAGGCCCTAAGTCTGTGAAGAAAATCATACAGAGAACAGCATAAAAGGGAAAAAAAAGGATCCTCCATGAAGGATAAAACCCCCACATTAGGCATGCAAATGCTAGCAGCAAAATTAATTGCTCCTTTCACTGTCATATTTTTATTTTGTTTCTAGCTAGCTTTGAATTCTGATAACCACAAAGTATACAAGAATACCACTTCAGCTTTAGACCAGTAACAAAACTAACCAAAGAACAGATAAATATTCAGTTTGCTTAAAATTAAAAGTAGGCATCTGGTTTTTAGTTTATCTCTTCTTCTACTCAGACTGTCAAGTTAAACAGGTCTCTTTTAACATTAATAAGTCGTATGACTACAGGTGCATTTGGCAAAAGACTAAATCTGGTCTGCATGCAGGTACACAGGGAGGTCACTGCTAAAAGTACAACCCCTCCCCCCAAATGAACATGTATTTTAATAAAAATCTACAAATAAAATGTAAATAGATGCCAAAAAGGGTAGATATTATTGAATGTAGCCCTGGGGCAAGGAGAGCTACTACCAAGTTGCACAATGCTTTTATACGGTATCTGCAGTGCACAGCAGACATGTATAACATAGAAATATCCAGAAAGGAATTATTTGCTGTAGAGAAGGTGTACCTGATTCACTGCAATGTGCCTTGAATACTTCAAAGAAAGTCGGTCTTTCCGTAGGTTTGTAAGACATTCTCTGATCCATAACATTATCAGAAGAGTTTTTGAAAAACCTGATAAGAGAATAACAACACTTTCACACAGTGCTATTTTAATGTTATGGGGCTGCAAAGTCTGAATCCTGCTGTCCTGCATTCCTTGGTAGATGCCTCTCAACCCAACCTGTTTAGCTTTACGACTGTGGGGGGGGGGTGTGTGTGTGTGTTTTCAAACACGGCAAGAATGAAGATGGTATGAAACCAGACAAGAGCATAGACAATTATACCAGAGCTTATAAAAATACTCTGTGGAGATGGAAAAAGACAGAATGTTGATTCTATCAAAATACACACTTTTGAGGTATTCAAAGCACAAATGAAGAAAATGCATATTCATTACTATACATTAGGATGGAATATATAGTGTGCATACATATATACACACACACAGTATTACAAACGTTGCAATTTATATGCCAAGAATGTAATTTAAAGTTGCTTTTCAGTGGAGCAGACTTTGCCAGCTCCACAGCTCTATCAAAAAACAGGACTAAGCAAGACTGCCACAGAAATGTTTATCCCGTACGTTTGTTTCCGCTGTAAAATCAGTTTCCCGTGTGACGGCTGGTTTATACACACCGCCTGACCAAAACGATGGGGAAGGACGGCATTTTAAAAAAGGCCAAAGACCACACTATGACAAAAAGTCAGAAAACCAAACCAACTATCTCAGAAATGCACTGTAAAACACGAAGCAACCTCACCACGCTGCTTCCTGTTAGGGAAAGCTCCCACAGGCCAACCATTCCCACGGGACACCGCCACCGGGTCTCCCCACAGGGCCTCAGAGCCCCAACCCCCGCTTTCCCCGGTAACTGCAGCCCCACGCAGGCTGCGAGAAAGGCAGCGGGGAGGGGGGAACCCCCAGGGGAAGCAGGGACGCTCCCCGTGCGGAGGGCAGCTCCCCAGGCCAGGCAGAGCCACACGCGTGATCTTTACCTCCCTTCGGCCCCTCAGCGGCCGCAGCATTGCCTCAGGCGCGGGGCGGGAAGAGCCTCGCCAGCCAAGAGGCGCTGAGGAAGGAGGGAAGGGGCGGTGTGTCCCCACCGACTGGCGCGCTCCCGCGGCCGCCCGGCCACTCCGTTCAAAGCTTGGCGCCAACACCCCCCGGGGGCCAGCGCACTCAGAGCCTCCGCCGTCCCCGCCTCTCGCGTCACGGGAAGGAGGCGGCGTAACGTCCACCGCCGTCCCGCGCCCCGCGTTCCAGCCCTGCAGGGCGGGGGCACGGCGGGAGGCGCGGGCGGAGAGCCGCGGTGTCGGCGGTAAATGCGTGCCTTTCACGGCTGGTGTCTCGCAATACGAAAAGGACATGTCCTGAGCGAAGCGTCAGCCACTTTCTTATCTTCACACGCCCTTGTATAAGGGCGTGCCTCCATCTACCCATCTGTCTGTCTATCATGGAAGAATATCTTTTTTTAATATTTGTTTTTACAATTCCGGTGGTGAAACGCTTGCAGAGGTTGCCCAAGGGACAGAAGCCCTATCCCTGGAAATACTAACATTTTGGGGCCAGTTCATGAGGGCCCGGAACAACCTGATCCAGCTGGTGTCCCTGCTCACTACAGGGAGTGGGGGTGGACTAGTCAATCATTAAAGGCACCTTCCAACATGAAAGATTATATATACACGAGAAATCAAATATTACATCCCAGGTCAACATACTCCATCGTACTGTATAGTAGCAGTTGACACCAATGTCCCAGAAAGAAATCTTCAGAAGTTTTCAGGGAGCGCCAGTGCCTGTGGAGGTCTTGACCTCCTCTTTTTAGGCAGTTTTGTAGGCATATGCACATGACATTAGTATGCTATAATAAAGAGAATATTCTTTTCCTCCACATATCTGTCCAATCCAATTTTGACTGTTAAAAGTCTTGGTCCCAGCAATGAGCCCATAAAATAACTTCAAACTGGGTCGAAATTTCTTCCTATCACTAATTTTGAGTTAGTCACCTTCTGTTTTAGCTGGATGGTCATCTGCTCTTGTGTTATAAAGGAGTTTCTTCTTGTGTCTCCACACCAGTCCTTGTTTTACAGTTTTATCACCCCACCTACTTACTCATATGTCATCTTCTTCAATGTCTCTTCATACAGTAATTTTTCTATGACCCTCTTCCTTCCAATTAACTTAACTACAAATCCTGCAGTGTTCTGGGAAGCTGAAGCAACTAATTCTTCCCAAAGCATTCTAGAAGAAACCATACCACTGTACTGAATGATGGCATGTAGATTTCAAATTAATCTTCACCCCCCTACCAACGCATGATAACAACTTCATATTTTTACAGTCACACTTCAGGCCCAGGTTATAACTTGGTCATCTTGAGACCCAGTTTTTGCTTTTGAGTTGACAGAAACAGTGCCTGGAAAACCCAAGCACTATGTGGAGCCTTTCACTATCTTACTTTCAACTATGATGAATGTATGTTTCCTAAATCTCAACTCCTTTTTGTTTTCCATTAAAATGTTGTTTCTTAATGATTTTAGGCACTTCAAAAGATCTTTCTCAAATACACTGTGAATGTTTAAAGAAAGACATTGTCCCTACTAGCTCTCCTCTAGCCCCTGTCTTGTTGGCATTTTATAATGCAATGCTTTTATAAAGGTGGTGAGGAGTCATGCAGATAAATTATTTCGCATCACAGCAGATCCAGGGATTTGGAGGATTCTGCAGTCTCTATAGGAATAGTCTGTATGATTAATCATATTATTTTAGCAATACTACCTTAAAATTGAATTAAAGTACTTACAGAAGAAGAACTGTTAGCCTAATATGTAGGTGCTTGCATTACTATAATTTATTTCATTATACAGATATTAAGCTACTTTTCCTGGTATAACCGTTTTCCCTCTGGAGTGTTGTACAAACTGAAGTATATTACATCTTTTCCTAAACCAGTCCTATTGACAGAGAAGCTGCCTATAGACACTCTGCAAATCAGAGAGCAATGGGGATGCTTAGAGCTTTTAATACCGATAAAGAATTCTTTTCAGACATTTAATTGCCTGCATTCTTTGCTCTGTTGTCTGTGGGGTATCCAGTTTATCTAGGCTTTGTTAGTCTTCATCCCCTTTCAACCTCCCTTTTCCTTCTTTTAAGGACGTAAACTGAAGGAGCTGTCAGCAAACAAGCTTCTCCTCACGATGGGAAGCCATGGCTGTCCCGACTATGGCTGAATCGCATCTATTTATCTGTCCAGCGCCTGGCAGAGATGTGCTACTTTCTGAGCAGCAATTACTTCTCAGAGCTTATTCAACTGTCAGGATCTCCCCCGGTTTACAGCTACATAAATAACCAAGTCTTTTCTCAGCCCTACGCTTGTTATTGCAGCTTCTAGCCTTGCAGTTGCATTTCCTACCCAAGACGATGGATGCAGGTCCTCAGGAGCAGAGCAGGTGGGCCTGTGTGCAGGTGACACAGATGCAGGCTGCCTTCGTACAGGCCTTGACCTCCTACAAAGACCTCAGTGAGGTAAGGGAGGGAAATCCACTGTGTGATGGCTCAAACTTTGTGGTGTTCCTGACCAGGTGTTCCACGCTGCATGCTTGGTCACATAGTCACTCCTGCTTCAGCTCACCTGCCAGGGAAAAGCTCTGGGGGCTCAACTAAGGGCAAACCTTTAGCTCTCCCTGCCCCCAGCTAGCTCCGACGGGCTGGGACCAATTTCCCCATCAATTAGCAGCAATTAGAAGCCACTCTCCGGATAAGATAAAGGCAGGGCAGGGAGACAAGCGGGGTTGACTTTTCCGCGGCTGTGTTTATGGAGAGTTTTGTCTATCGTCCTTTTGTCATGTATCAGAGCTTCAGGGGCAGCCTCACGCCAGGCCGCAGCAGGGACCCAGCGGTGAAGCAGCCCAGCTGGAAGCAGAGTAAGAGCGGTGTTATCAGCCCCTTACTCGGGGGGCCCTTCACTCCCAGGCCTTCTGACTACCTGGACAGCTACCGCCAGAGCCAGCTCCAGGCCCTCCTGTCGCAGGTGAGCCCCGAACTGTTGGCGCGGCTACCCCGGGCCAGCACGAAGGAGGTGGGCGTACAGGTGAGCCTGCGGACGGACGCCGCCGTGCAGTGCTCGCTGGGGACGCGCACGCTGCCCGTCGGCCGCCCCTCTGCTATTCGGACCCAAGGGCACCTTGCCTTCTATTCATCCGTGGCCAATGGCCGGCTCTTCGCGCTGCCTGAGGCCACTGGACCGCAGAACGACAAGGCATCCGAAATGACCCCCGAGAAACAAAAGGAAGAGGATGGTGGCGGGGAGCAGCAGGATGGCCAGGCGCAGGCTGCTGTGCCGAGTGATGAGACATCAGAGAAACCACGGGAGAACGCCGCGGACCCCAGACGCCGGAGTCCCTTCCAGGTGCAATGCTGGGACACCGGGGCCTGAGTTGAGGCTCGGACCCAGGGCAGCTCGCCCTGGGCAAGGAGGGGGTGAGGGGAGGAGCTGTGAAGCGAGAAATCGTCCCTTTGAGCAGCAAAAGACACAGTGGTCCTCACCCTGGTTGATGGTTCTCGTTCAAGACTTCCCAGCCCCTTGTCCCCAGGCCAGCAGTTTTGCTGCCCTTCCAGCAGTGGCGCCTCCTGGCCGTGAAAGGCGGCAGTGTAACGAGGGAGCTGGGCTGGCTGGTGGTGTAGTGCCCGGCGCTGCTCAGTGAACTTTCCTTTCTCTGCAGTTTTTGGAGCAGAAGTATGGCTACTTCCACTGTAAACACTGCAAGACCAGATGGGAGAGTGCATACGTGTGGTGCATTTCTGGAAGCAACAAGGTAGTTATCAAGTTTCTTGCTCCTGTGACATTTCAGTGTTTTGGCACAAATATAGGTACCTGTACCAAACACCCTGTGTAAGTCTCTATAGTAACTGACAACTTTTTTTTCAGGTGTACTTCAAGCAGCTCTGTCGCAAATGCCAAAAGGGCTTTAATCCTTATCGAGTGGAAGCAATCCAGTGCCAGGCAAGTTACATATTTCTTTATCCTGACAAAACTGCCAGACTTCATGTAATTTACTAAATTAAGCAACTGTAATCTCCTCCTGCAGATGGCCTCTGCAAATAATTTTCTGTTCATGCAGTGTTATGTGTAGCTAGGCATAGGGTAGGGTTTTGCTCTTGCAGGTTAACTCCAGAGGGCTCTTACCACATGAGCTCTTCAGTCTATCAGCCCAGGTGTGTTAGTATGATTAAGGAAAGCTAAATGTAAGTCTAACCTGAAGTGAGCAGCTGTGATCTATTATTAAAAATGTCATATTTTTAAAGACCTGTTCAAAGACGCGGTGTTCCTGCCCTCAGAAGAAAAGACACATTAACTTCAGGAGACCTCATCGCCAAGAGCTTTGTGGCCGCTGCAAAGGCAAAAGGCTGTCCTGTGACAGCACTTACAGCTTCAAATATGTTGTCTGATCTGTGTGCCCTCTTCTGTTTTGCATGTTGCACTTTGTGAGTCTCTTGCAATGTTTTGACTTTAGGCTTTTGACCTGGCATTGGATAATGGATAAAGACTTTTGTTATTTACAAAGAATCTAATTTAATTGAAAATATGCTGTGAATAAAGTTCAGTAAAAGTTTGCACTTGTTTGTTACCCCTTAGTTCCATCCTGCTGGGATGAAAAAGGAAAATATATCTGGAAGGAAACCATTTTCCTAAAGAAAGCAGGTTCTAAGCCTGCCTTTGGGGAATGCTAAGATTAAAACTGTGATAGCAAGTGTTGCTTTGAGTCACTCAGCTGCTGTGGAAGATGTAAATGTTCTGGAACAAAGTCTGGGGTAAATGCATTTGCAAGTGTCTCTTCTCTGTGGCTCTGTCAGATATTAAAAATCCACAGGAGTTTGATAATCAAAGGCTATATGCCAGAAGATTATGTCTGTAAGATAGGAAGCAGAAGTGCAAGCTTCACCTTTTCCCCATTGAGAAGGGGAAAAACCTTTTGAGCTGCAGTACCTGTGCCTGGAGTGAATTCATAAGACTTAATATGTCTCAAGACAGGTAGAACAGGTCCCTGTACCTCTACTTCACTTACAGGGTTGTTGCCTGAGATGCTTTCCAGACATGTAATGTACCTCCAGGGTAGGTGGCTTAAATATAACTGAAGGCAGCAACTGAATTTGCTTTCATGGACACAAAATGTAGTCAGGGCCATACAGCTCCTCCTGTGTTGAACTTCACTGAGGCTTTGGAGTATATGGGTATCTACTCTACCTGAAGCCTGAAAATTGTAAGTAAAGCTAGATGGTAACATTATGAGTTTCATTGTATCTGCAAAGAATCACAGAATACTATACTGTGGAAAGAGCCTCTGGAGGTTTTTATGCTCAATTAAGTACCAATTGAATCAAGGTGCTCAAGGTAGTGGTTAATGGAGTACTCGGAGTGGAGTGCAGGAGGTAGCCTGTCCTAGGACCGTTTCTGTTCAACATCTTTACTAGGGACTGGGAAAAGGCAACAGTGTACTTGTCAAGTTTGCAGGTGACACCATACCAGGTGGACCAGTTAAAACAGCTGAAAGAAATGCAGTCATTTGGAGGCATCTCAGCTGACTGGAGGAATGGGCCAATAGGAGCTTTATGCTACTTGGCAAGGAGGAGAGGAAGTTCCTACTGAGAGATGGGGATAACCTTTTTCAGTGATACAGATGGGACTGCCCAGCTAGAGGGGCGGCTCATTGGAAAGTGCCTGTAGGGTTTGGTTGGCAGGGAGCTGGGTATGGAGCTGGTAGTGAGCCCTTGCAGCAAAGTGCAGCAGCAAGATCCTTGGCTATGTAACCAGAAGAAGAGCCAGTGGGGTAGGGGAAGTGATTGTCCCCCCTTTATTTGGCACTCACTAGACCACATCTAGCTGACCACATCTAGTTTTGGGCTCTGCGTAAGAAAGATACTGATCAACTGTAAAGAGTTCTGTGGAAGCCACTATGCTGGTCACAGGGTTGAAGCATTTGCTTTGTGAGGAGACACTGAAGGAACTGGGCGTATTCAGCCTGAAGAAGAGAAGACTTCAGGGGAACCTAACGGTGCCTGTCAGGTTATGATTATTCAGGAAAGATGGTGCCAGGCCATTCAGTGTGGCTCATGGTAATGGTCTGAGAGAACACATACATAGAATGAAACAAGATAGCTTCACACTTTTTTTGTTTTTAAACCCATCCCCCCACCCCCATGAGAACAGTTAAGTAGACAAGCTGGACAGAGGCTGTGCACTCTCCATCCCTGAATGTTTTCAAGACTCATCTAGAAAAAGGCCTGAGTAACCTGATCTGATTTCATGTCTGACCCCGCTTCAAAGTGGGGATTGGACTGGATTACCTCCTCAGGTTCCTTCCAACTTGAATTTTCCTGTGATACTGCAATATGTAAAATAGCCATGATTTTGCCAAGGGATACAGCAGAACTCATCTTTCACCGACCACTAAAATTTTTGCAGACCACCCAGACTGCAGTTCTAAATAGCTTTCAAAAGCGAAATACATACTGAAATCTGAAGACCTCTGACCACTGCAGATTACACTGCAGATGCAAAGCAAGTCACACAAGGCTGTGATTTGCCTTGCATCTGTTTTGTCCTGCAGCTACAACTGTGTTGCAGAGCTCTGGACTGCAAAATCAGAAAACCTGTAAAAAAAGTCAACTCCACCCATTTTATGCATTAGTACAAACATTTTTCAAGAGCTATGTAAAACTGTTTATGCATCTTGAAAGACAAAAAGGGGAGGGCTTTACTGGATTATCAGAGCTGGGGCTGATGCAAGAGCTGGGGCTGATGCAGGAGCTGGACAGCTCTATCTTCAGCATGAGAAAAAAACCACCCCAAACTTCATCCAAACCCAAAGCTGGAACAAACACGACCGTTACTGGTGGTTGGCTTTTTTTTTAAACAGAAATAAATCTTCACCTCCATTTTGGAATTTTTTCAGCTATGAAACTTTTTTAGTCAACATATTCTTCCTGGTTGAGTTCTAAGTACAGACTGACAAAAAAAAAAAGCTTATATTTATCATTTGTTTCTTTCAGTGTAAGAGACGGTTTCACCGTAAATAATGAGAAAGGTCTCCTTTGGGGCTGCTCAGCATGGGTACCATCTGCAACCATCTGTATGTATAGATTCAGACAAGCACACAATCTTCACAACAATACTCTGCTGTGATTACATATGACTTTTATATTTCAGTTAAATGGATGTACTGATCCAAACATCAACCAAAGTCACTTCACAAAAACGGTTAAGTGTATTTACAGAGTGAATAAGTTACATAGTTGTCAGAATAAAAGTGTCTCAGATGTGCAACAGATTTACATGCATACATTTAACACTGGACAGCAGTTAAATGTAAGAAAAAACCCCCCATACAAGTATGACTTTTCTATATACATTACAAATAAAATAAGACATCTCTTTAAAGAAACTTAACATGAGAACTTGCATTTCACGTTAATATTTTTACTTTTTTTATACTCAAAATTTTATATTAAATAAAAATAACGCATGCATAATAGTTCAAAAGATTTGACTCTGTGATGGGACTTTCTCCTACAAAATGGCAAGTTAAATTAGATCAGCCCTCCTTTAATAGTATAAATATATTCATAAAAGCAACCCTCTAGTAAAAAGCAGCCAAGGTCCTTTAAAAAAAAAAAAAAAAGGATACAAAAAAAAGAAAAAAGGAAAAGAAAAGAACAAAAAAATAAAACTCTACCAAGAGCATTCATGATGCTTGGGGGGGGGCCTAAGAACAGACCTCTGCAATATGATCCAGTACCTTCAGAGACAGTAGCCTAGTAACATTAGGAAATGTACTTCATAGCAGCTCGTTGTTTTAAGATACAGTAATCATATTCAAATTACAGTGTACATTGAACTGTAGTCCATTTACAATTTGTTTCATATACACAGGCTCTCAGCTTTTGACCAACCAGTTTCCAAGCTTCTGTGGCCAGCTTCATTCTGCCCATCTTTCACTCAACCAAATAAGAGAAAGAAAGGAAACAAAAATGTACAAGGTTTTTTTTTTCTTTTTTTTTTCTTTTTCTTTTTTAACAAAAAAAACCAAAGAAATATTATTTTTGTGAAGGAAACATTGCACTTTTGCCAACCTAAAATTAATTTGCTATAAAGGAAGTATTGTTCAGTGTAGTAGGCTTTGGTATGCAATGGATGTCACTTCTTCAGTAGTGAGTTGCAGTTGCTCAGTGAAACGCTAACCGATTTTTGTGCAACAGAGAACAAAGGATGTTGTCCCAGATGCTCTATGCTACCTTTGTCCTTACAGTATTGCTACACATTTGAAGTTCAGCCCGTATCTGCTTAGAAGAAATCCTATATGTAACAAGAGTGAGT
Source organism: Dryobates pubescens (assembly GCF_014839835.1). Taxonomy (NCBI): domain Eukaryota; kingdom Metazoa; phylum Chordata; class Aves; order Piciformes; family Picidae; genus Dryobates; species Dryobates pubescens. The sequence goes on from NC_071621.1 coordinate 21,134,888, forward strand.
ACAGTTTGACCAAGCCTTTGAAAGGCTGAGAAGACATCGAGCCACCTCACTCCAACAGGGCAGCACTCCCATCTTGAAAGAGGACACAAGAGTCCTGTCAGAGACTTGTGCCAGAAACGCTGGAGTCTGGAAGAAAAGTATTGATGACTCGGTAGCTCTGAGCTCTGCGAATCATATCTCTGATCTCTATATTCAGTTCCATCAATTTGGTACAGATTTCAGTCAGGCTCTGGTTGGAGCCCACCAGTGCATAGGTGCCCGTCTGACCCAAGGTTTGGTGCCGGAAGTAAATGTTCAGTAGTGTCTGGACTTCATCATCAGAGCTACTTCCAAAGATATCATTGGGCCACAAAATCCTGCAATGAAACAGGAAAAGAATGTGCATATCATTATGGGTTTATAAGTATGGATGGACACTAGGTGATATGAGATCTGTAAAAGGACAAATGACTCTGAAAGAATAACTCACTTAAAAGCTGAAAGGAACTCACTGTTTTATACTACTTTTTTGTTACTCAGACTTTGGTATCAGGCACTGAAACCACATACATGCCACAATTACTATTACCTAAAACAATAATGTATCTGAAGAGTACTCATTCAACTAAGTGCCTGGGCTGAATGTCAGCTGATGCCAGTGATGTACACATATGAGGAATTAGCTCTAAGATTTTTAAGAGCCTCAAAATAAGCAGTTTTGATCTACTCAATGTAATTAAAGATCCTAGCAGTAGCAAGCATATGCTTGTTTTACTGACTTGACACTGCTACTTGTGGTACCCCCCTGCAAAAGTTAACAGTATCAATACCTCCTAATTAACTAATTAATTATGCTGACCAAGCACATTCCATTTAGTATAAAGTGAGGAAGGTGATAAGCACATACTTCTCTAGTAACACAGAAGTCTAATATGACCCATGTAGCAACACTTGCCTGCATTCTCTTATTTGCTGGACGGCTTTAACGAGCTCGTTGTTTTTCAGACACTCCAGCATGGACTGAATAGCTGCTTCTGTCGAATTGAATGTGGGCTCAGATTCCGTCGTCGGAGGCTCAGCTGCGATTGCAGCAGTAGCATCCTTAAGATTTTTCTTCAACTCACTTAGTTCTCTTGACATATTTAACAGCTGTTGCAAAGAGAAAGATGAGAGGCGAGGATTTTCATTCTCCACAGGCACCAAAGGAAGCAGGTATCTCAGATCTGTTCTTACTACTAGGTTGGATGCACACATTATGGAAAAGGCCCCATTTTAACACAAGGGCTTTTCTTGATCACCGTGCTCTGCACAACATAGAGAACACACAAACTACAAATTGTTCAGCTTTGTGCTTCCTTTAACCCCATGCTGTGTTTTTGGCTTGCTAAAATGCAAAAGCACACATCTAATCAATCCTTTATTTCTCACTCCTGTTACTTGTTCATATCATAGTAAAAAAGCTTATGAAAGCAAATTTTTCCTAGCAATGATGTTGTTGCTTGTTTACAAAACACACAGAGGATCGGATAGGATTAACAGGTGAACAGGAACTGCATAACCCTTTGTTAGCCTGGCAAGTTAATATCTCAAAAGACTCAAATAATTCACAAGTGCACAGTTAATTTCCAAAGATCTACCTTTTCATTCTCCTGCATGCTAAAAATAACTAGTCACATAACCAACAATGGAACTTCCTTTAAATACTAGTCTGTGGCTCCAGCAAAATATGTGAATTTTATGGTGAAACAGATATTTCTCATGTTATTGTTTCTCAGTTTATTTATAACAATCTAACAAAAAACGTAACTGTGAAGCAGAGTTACAGAAATCAATCCTCTTATAAAGAAAACAAAATACTTTCAATATTTACAGTACTCTAAGATGAGATGCCTACTGCCCTATCTTCTCTTAAAAGTGAACAGCTCAATCATATTATAAGCCAGTGCTCAGAATAGTTCCTTAAGACCAGGTACTCATATACCTGCTACAGAATACCTGGTAAACCAAACCATTTCCATTTACAGAGAATCTGTAAACTACTAGAAACTGTAAGAAAATACATTTTAGTACTTGAAACTTTGTTCTACAGCTACAAGCGAAGTACAGTAACTTCTGCTCCTCAATACTTCAAAATATATACAATTTAGCTGGAGAAAAACATGTAAGGAACAACAAGTTATTCTACTACCTTTCTTTAAATTGTGATCATTTAACTTAAAGGGATCACCTCAAAGATATTTTGAAGTATTACATATTGTATGGAATCGCTGAAAATAAACTTGACTCTAAGTATTCTTCTTGTGTTTTAAAGTAAGATACATAGATTTATCTAAAACCAGAAAGCTATTTGGGTCAAAAGTGACAGGGTGAAAACTATTAAAGAAGCAAGCTTGTAAAAATCACAGAACTAAAAGAACTTATATCATTAAAGTATTTAGTATAATGATGCTTTAAAAATAGATTTAATACTCTTTAGAAACATTAAACTAATTTTGATTTATTTATTCAGAGAATAAGATCAGGGAGTACATCTGCAGTCAAAATGTAAGGCAATTCTACACAGCACCTTTGCTTGCTCAGATATAAGTGGATGCAAAACTATTTAATAGCTGTTTTTCAAAACCCACTGCAGATATTTCTCCTATAATCCCCATGCAACTGAGACAGTCTATATGGCTGCAAATTGCAATACATTATTCCAGCATAACCCCTAATTTTGCATCTGTGTTAAGATTCATTTACCAAATGATTTTGTTACTGTCATGCTAACAAATGCTCCTGGTCTAAGTGTCTCCACAGATTTCAGAGGGTATCAGTCATGATCTAGGAAAACGATACTTTCTCTCTCTGAGTGAAAAAGTCTCATTTTCCCTAAAAATGAAGGCCTCAATTAAAATAAATATAAATCACTTACAGGCATTCACACAGTGTGAGCCCTTCCTGCATGCAAAGTGAGTGAGTGAAGATTTCTTATATCATTCTAGTTTGCTACCACTGACTGAAATGATCCTTGAAGATCAAATGTGTGAAAGATTGCAGTCTCTGAAAGTACAGTCAATTACAACCCCCCCAATGTGGTGACTGCAGGTGCTGCTGTATTGAAGGGTTTTGTCAGCAGATCTATCTATATAGTTTATATATATAGTTTAATCTTTGGTGAGCATCCATAGAAATAAAAATAAGAACATGAATGTAAGGTGGTGTTTTCAGTGTAAGGCTTTGTAGTTTGTTACATACCTCTGGCATGGAACTGACTTCATGCACTTGTCCAATAAGTTTACAGTAGGACTGAAAAAGCAACAGCAGCTGGAAATGCAGTTTATATAACCTCTGACACAGTTCCAATTGCTAAGGAAAGAGTTGTAGAAGAAGATATAATTAATAAAGATCAGTGAGTTGGGATAACTGACATAGTTCAGCCTTTCAGAAACATTATTTTACTGAAGCATGATCATACTATTTCAGAAAACAAGTTATATACAACACTGAAAATCAAAATCCTAATGGCTAGCTCTCATGTATCAGCATCAACCTTGAAGCAGTTTATATAAATTATCTTCACTGTCTCCAGTTTGCAGCTGGAAAGTAGAGGCAGAATATGGGGGAAATTGCTGCATAGAACATACAACTCCTCAAAACTACAGAACTGGTCAAAGACCTCTTCTGAGAGGATGGAAACCCCAGAGAGAAGTGATGAAGTAGTTGTCCAAGAGGGTCAAAGCTCCTGCCTGCTTCTCTGAGGGGAGAGGAAGAGAGACCATAAATCCAGCCAGGAGCAGGAAGAAGGTAAAAACATCTCTACAACTTAAACCTCAGCTCACACATTTCCCACCATCTTAAAGAAACTATATAACAGATAGATGGAGTGTAATATCTAAGAGGACACCTGGCTTCTACAATTTATTTTCACAGATTAAGTAGATCCTATTCTGTGGATAGTAAGTTGTTTCTTCCAGTGTCATGTGCAGCACCACACAAAAGGTGTCTGACACGCTGAAGTAACATGCAATGAGCACCTCTGTCAGAGAAGTCAAGTTAATATGCTTATGGTCCTGCTATCTGTGTTTCTATTAGAGGGGGGAATCTTGTGGTCCCACAGCTGGATCATAATGGGGAAGGGAAGAATATTTAATCTCTAGCAAAATTCTGCAAGTGAATGTTGGGAGGCCTCCTGACCCTTTGGCAAGAAAGCCTTACAGACTTCAAACCCTCTTTGATTTGTCTTCTCTTAGAAAAAGAGTGACCAAGAGTGGGCCCAGTGATCTTTCTGTTTGCCTGCAGGAACTGGAGCAGAGTTTCATGTCAAATATGGCAGAAGGAAGCAGCAGCTATTAATGTCTTTGCTTCCTTAAAGCACTTCATATATGCTTAGCTACTAGCATAGTAATGCAAATGCCAGCACAAATACTAATGAGAAGTACTTAAAAAACATTATGGATGTTAACTGTTTATTTACATATACTTCAATATCAAAGTGCCAAGGTTTATATTAATAAGCCCAAATTAGAACCATGACCTTCCAGTTCCCAAAATTTCTGTACCAGACAAACAAAGCTGAGGAGCTGAGGTCAAACAAGAGGTTCTTTGGGAGAAATCAGCTTTGTTCACTGGGGGTGGGGGGGTGGACAGCAACCCAGTTGTGAAGAGTCATCCAAGGGCACTGCCAAAACCCAGTAGAGTTAGTCTCCTTCTGAAGGAGTTTTATGGAGGAGAGTGGGAGCAGGAGGAGAATGCCAAGCCAGCAGGTGTCCACCTGGCAGGGTTTGTCCTGCCAAGACAACCTTGCACCTCAGTGTTGGTGCCACAGCAGCAGAGTTCAGCACTGTGAGTTTGCCTAGTCTGAGCTCTGTGCTGTTATGGGTAACCTGGTTCTTGTATCTGAGTTGGTACATTTAATGTTGCTTACTGGTAAGCAGCATCAGAGTGATCCTGCCCTAAATGGAAGGGAGGAATCCCACCAAAACTGACACAATAAGACCCACAGGAGATAAAGAAAGTCACAGCAGATCTGTGATGGGGAAAAGAGGGAGGGAATGGGTATGTGACCTGCTAGGTCAGAACTAATGTGAACAGGGACAAAACCTATTGGTGGCCAAGAGGATGCAGAGGCAGGGCACGAGGGACACTGCCTGTTAAATAAGCCTGTCCAGAGGCCCTTGTCTGTAACTGAGGCTATGGAACACTGCCAATCTTGCATCTGTGTGGCTAACTGTTCTTTTCCCAAATAAAGACTGACTGTTTAGATAGGACCCCCTGGAAGTGTCTCTGGCTTCTGTCTTCTCTCAAACCACGCTTGGGAATGTCAAGGGCTGGCTGGTGCCCAAGCCAGGGAAGGTGCTGGCTGGTCATCCCCAGTGCTGACCCATGGACATACACACTTGCTCCCTGGTCAAATTGAGTTCACCAGCAGGGACAAAGCCCAAGGTGCTCCAGTGAGAATCAAATTAATTCTATTCAATTTTTGGAGAACAGGCAGCACTACATAGCAGTTAAACACACAAATACTTGAAGTTGTCACAAGGAGTCAAAATCAATGGAAAACCAGGACATGGTATAACAATTAAAAAAAAAAAATCAAAACCATCTCATGATAGCTTGGCATGAAACACATTTTTTTTCTCTCTGTTGAGAACAATATCATAGTATTGTGTAGAATAGCTTGGGTTGGAAGGGACCTCCAAAGGTCCTCCAGTCCAACCCACCCCCTCCCTGCAGTGAGCCTTTACTAGATCAGGTTACCCAGAGCCCTGTCAAGCCCAGTCTTGAATATCTCCAGTTTTAACCCTTCTGGCTGCTAACCTGAATGAAGACAAACTAATGCCCACTTGAAGACTCAAGATCAACTCACTCAGTATGTAGTTACCATATCAAGCAACTCATTTTTTTCCCCTTCCTGAATAAGTATTGGAAACAAATAATGGTGAAACTATTAATCAACATCAACAAAAACTATTTTAGAGATGACTATCAACAATATGTTTCAGGTTTGCATTAGGACAAATGGAAAATGATGAATTTTAAAATAACAATTTAAAAAAAAATCTTCCACCCTGGCATATTCTATCAATTCAAAGGCTTGATTTAAAGTAAGCAAACAATTGTGAATGACCTTTTAAAACAGCATCTAAAGGTGTCAGAATTTTGGCAGAATTTCAGATTTAACAAAACACACCTTAGCGAATTATTTTCACCACTGCATGTAGAACCACATTTTCTACAGGAAAATTATAGTAAAAAGAAAAACATGCTTAGAAGTAAAACAGTAAAATTGGGGTGTATTAGTCCATCTACAGATGGACAAAGAATAGGAAAGAACTTCAACTTACTGCAAGAGATTCCATTTGCTACACAGCAAGCATGGCACAGGAGAAAAGGAAAGGAAAGAAAGTATAGCGTCAGTGTAATGCATGCAACAGGAAGCACAGCCCATCTTTAATAGCAAAACTTGTCAGCAGTATTAGCAATGCTTGCCTCAACCTGGTAACTGGTTGGAAACATCACATACAACATGCACAGCATTCTCAAGAAAATCAAGCTGTAATTCTAATTGCAAATTACAGTCTAAATAGCCTCAGTTAGGTCTTCATATTTATTAGTTTTAATTTGTCCCACTCAGTAGCTCAGGAACTTACAGTGAAATCGTGTTAGAAAACTCTTGAAACAATACTTTTATTTAAATTGGCTTTGTTATTAACAAAGAGCTCATATTGCAAAGTACTTTAAAAAATGGACAAGGTTTTCAAGTGATGAACAGAACTGAACTTTGTCATTTATAACTATTTTGTTATTTACAGATACTTCCTAGTTTGGGATGGAACAGATCTAACGAAATTTCCAGGATAATCTTTGTGGCTGCTGGGTTTATTACTTGGCACGTTACAATGGAAATATTTTGCATACAGCTTTTATGTTATGGCTATTGCAAGAAAGTAATTTGAAATCCATCCAGTTTGGTTTCACTGAGTGGCACTGGCACAACTGGAGGCATCTTTGTGCTCCTTTCCCTCACCAGTATTGATTCACATATTCATAATTCTGGAACTACTACTATGTCAGTGATTGACCTATTGACCTATGTTATCATTTCAAAGATTAAGGGACTATCTTCTCTCCTCAAAAAATAAGTGTTCCTCTTTTCTGTGCCAATAACTAACATTTGCAATGTGTACATCTAATGCAGCTTTCCTTATTTTATGTATTTTACGCTCTCACACATTGTAGATGAACAGAGCCATCATGTAACTGCTCTAACAAACAAACACAATGACATCTGCCCAGTTACAACCTGATGTCAGTGCATATGCACACAGTGCTAATAAACATTTGGAATTCTTACTACAATTGTTTACCTTATCATTGATACAAAGGCAGCAAACACTGAAATGTGAAATAATGCTAACTTTGTGCAGCCTGGAAACATTTTTCAGTCTGGCTTCTCTCCATGGGCACGGGTATTAAAAAATGCATTAAAAGTATTGTCCCAAACCCTACACTACTCTTCTATAAAACCATGACAAACTAAGCTTTGAGCTCTTGTGCTGTTTTACACCTTTGCTTGAATAACCTTTTTTTCTTCTGTTTGATACTCTTGATAAAATTACTTTTTATCTTGGCTTCCATACAGTTGATATAAATTAAGCTCTGCAAAGGGAAATCCAAGATAGGAAGGCAAGAGCAGACAGATCACAATGCTCTAGTAAATTCACAGGTGTGTTGGCTTGTGTTTTTCAAATCTTGTCTGTCTCAAGCTCCTCTGAAGTTCAGCATGTGACCAAATTTCATTGGGACTTTCAAAAATATTGGAATCCACATATAACTTCTAATTTGCCATGGAATTTACTTCAAGGAAGAGGGAGGGGGGGGGAAGCAGCAAATCAGTGAATTTCATGGTGTTTTGTGGTCTTTCCCCCCTGCTGTTTCCAAAACCAGGGCAAGCAAGGAGGAGGAGGGAAAAAACAAAACAAAAACCAAGGGAAGGGGGTTTCACATTACATGAAAAAAACCCCACCACCTTCTTGGATACAAAATCTCCCTAAATTGCTGATGTTCAACTCCATATTGCTTTGAATTTTCAAGATTGTAACTTATCTTCCTCTCTCTTTCAGCATAAAATGAAATATTCCTTGGAAGTTGAAAAGACACCATTTGTTGAACCAAGTGACACTTCTTTTAGTCCCCAGCAGCAAGGGCTCAAGGTGGAATGATCCTAAGCATCTTCTCAGTTTCTAGTTTGCCTCCTATAGTAAGGGGTGGTGGTGGTATAGATTAGTTACTAGACACTACACAATCAGTGGTTTGCAGCTAGTGAATGATACACCTAAGAAGGACACACCTCCTAGCAGCAATGCCAATTCTTATTGAGACAGAGATTAGCAGATCAGGGAGATAGAAAAGTAACAATCTTTAGGTCACAGGCCTTCTTGTTTCATCAAGGAATCATTTTGACAGACTGCAAAGAGGTGAGAGTCAGGCAGTAATTTCTTCAGACAAAACCCCTTCGATGGCAACAGTAATTTCTTGGCGCAGGAGAGTCTCGCTGTAACAAAATAACTGCTGTGTGCAACCCTTATCTGTCTGAGAGAAAAAGAGAGGTACAGCATATGCTGTCCATTATTAAATGTCCACTGGACTTAAAGGGTAGTAGAAATTACTCCATCCAGAGAAATCTAAACCAGATCTGTGTTCCTCCTTTAGAAAAGCTGCCTACCCAGACCAATTTGACCACATTGTCAAACAGCATGGATTAGTCAAACAGCAGTGAGATACTGACTCTCAGGAATTTCTAACTTAACAGTGAGACTCACTGCGCCTTCAGCTTTACTATAACCAGCTCCAGATGACTATGGTCCCAAGAGGTACACCCCTAGTCTTACTGGTGGCCTAGAGTAATTGAACCTTTAGCCACAGGGGAATTCATAGCAACAGGAACATTCTGAATTTTTTGGTCAAAACTTTATGGGGTGGAGTGTGTTTTTAAATGCTGATTAACAGTTTGAGTTTGCAAAGCCTACATCCATTAGCTCCAGGTGAGCTCTGGGATGAGCGAAGATTTAAGAAAGGTATGTCCTGATTTTGGATTTACAGAATAAACTGTCTCATTTGGAGATAAATACTTATTTGAATTAACAGTGCTAACTGACAAGAAAAATAGGGTCTTCCATGTATCTCTTTTCCAGGAAAAAAATAATCAACCACCCAAACCAACTCCCAAACCCCAACCTCAAACAAAAGTGATCTTTGACTAGATTTTTTAAAAAATCCCTGTTCAGTACAGTTGGGAATGCACTCATATTTGTACTCATTTAAGACTGAGACACCTGCACAGACAGCATCACAGTATGTGCAGTTGTCTGTAAACTGACTCCTGTGTCCTTGTGACTCCGTTGCTCAAAGTAGCATCAAAGCTTCCAAATCACAGACACACCCAAATCATGTAGACTGCTGCAAGAATAAGGCAAGGAAAGATATTCTGGGACATGAAGCTTCTCAGAAAAGTTGCTAGCTCTAGTAGCTGACCTAGACAACTTCTATTTCAAGCTTCTTTAATGTCAGAATAAGCAATTTCTGCCTTTGTTCATTTTCAGTAACAGTCACAATGGTAAAAAAATTATGTGTAATTATTTTGAAGTAAGATCTGATTGGAGAAACTGGTGCCAAGCCAATTATCAGCATCAGCAGGCATTTGTGATGCAATTGCTTGTGCTAATGATGAATTTGGTCTTATGTCTGCCTCATCTGTAGAAGGGACTATTTTCATCTCAATATTTTTAACAGGTGGGAGTTGTGAGGATCTAATATTTCTTCCTCCTGTAGAGTAAGGTGTTGATTCTCTTCCTTACAATAAATTCTGAATGTTTTCCAGAAGCAGCCTGACTTTGTGCTTTAGCAAGCAATTTCTTTAGGCCAGAAGTTTTCAGGGCCTAGTCTAATCCTCGATGACTTTAAGTACTTAGTCAGGTTCCCTTATGACCACCACTATAAGACACTTTTTCTTCCCTCTACAATTATTAGATTCTTTAGCCTTTCAGATTAAAGGAGGTGAGGCAAGGTAAAACAAATACTTCCCAGCTGTGGAGTATTCTTTTATTTTTATTCTTTCCTAATAATATTTCCTTGGTTTCCCTGGACTCTTCCTCCCATCACAATTCTGTCAAATGAACAGAATGTTCCTTTGGCAAGAGCTGCTTTCACTGACAGGTGAATGAGAAGAAGAGGAAAGAAACCTGCCTGCAGGTCAAAGACCTACTGTCCTGTCAACTTCCAAGGAATAATGTATTGTGGGATGAAGGAATAACACTGGGGAAAGATTAGGCGTTCCTGTAGGAGTGTGAAACCCTTCTTCTCAGTGTGATAAGCAATTAAGAATACTAACCCCTGCTTCACAAAAAACACATTTATTTCTGAAGCAGAATTTTTAAAAGCCCTCTACAAGTGGAACTTAACATTTACTAACTTCTAGATATATTTAGACCAGTTATGTGAGCTCACATCACAGTTTGTTCCTTATCCTCAGCCTTCTCTCTGCTTTTTCAAAAAAGGACCCATGTGGATTGTCAGCAGGATTTGTGATCCTCCATCCCTCTTTATTGGTCTCCAAAAGAGGGATTAAGAGGACAGGTTAAATTGTATACATTAAGGTATGTAACATTACAGTCTGAGGTCACTCTTCAGGGTGTTGTGCATCAGTGGAAGAGTAAGCCCATGTATGTTCCAATAGTTTTGCCTCCCTACATATACTTTACTTCCCTCTTCTGATGCACTTGCAGGAGAATTATTAGCATATATTCAAGGTCTTTCTTTTTTGTATGTGAGAATAGCTCACTTGTAATGGTGAATGGGGAAGCTGCAATTACAGAAGAGACAGTATCTTCTTTAAATGCATTGGAAGGTGTCTGTAACTTTCTCGTGTCAATGCCAGGTAAGAGAAGATTGAAGAGTTTTCCCACTGCCTGTGATTGCAGCCAAAGGATTTATTAGCAAATTAGATTTGCTAATAAGGTCCAGGAAGCCAAAATGCAGGCACAGCAAGGATTTGGGATTCTTGGGAAATAGTGTTTAATAAACAAATAATCAAAAGAATTCAAAGACAGGAAGACAAATACAAAGAAGTGGGAAAGAGGTTGAGATAAACCCAAAAGAAAATAAAGTGAATTAGGGGAAAAGACAAACTGAAGCCAACCTAAGAATAAACCTAGGTATTTGAAAAAGCAGTTGTTGTTTCAGGCAACTGCAACTGTGTGATCTGAAGATTTCACTATTATCTTTTATAAATTAAAATAGATGGAAAAAGGAGATGTTTCTGCTTCCTGATTTTGGCTAATTTTCTCCATCCCCCTCTTTTTCCCACTTCTGCATTCTTTTTCCTCCAAAAGGAAAAAACACCACAAAATAACATTTCTCAACTCATTCTATACGACCAAGATATCAGCTGTTTCCTATACAAAGTATACCTGGTAACAGGAATGCCTCCTGATGGTGCCAATTTCTGAAAAGACTGATTTCTTAACTGGAATCAGCACCATATATATATTTATGTATATGTATACACATATACATATATATTTACACATATACACGTAAAACTTTTGTTCAAAAGTGATAGAGATGTTTTGCCTTAGCTATAAATGATTATCTACAGCATAAATTATTTCACTGGCTATTTTACAGTCATTAAAGTGTACTTCAAGCAGGCAAGTCTTCCTGGGGACAGACAGAGTCTGTAACAGCTGTAGATAAAATAGGTGTAATGTGGAAGCACAGCACACCAGCAGTGATTTTCAGACACACTGTGCTGTGTGAAACTACTGCTGCAGTGTCTTCCTAGAAGGGACAGCACACACAGCCCAGGCAGGGTTAGCTCTGCTCCCTCATCTAAACTAGGAAGGCAGAAGTATTGCCTTTGAATACTTCCCTTTTCCTGTGGCCAGGCAACAAAACTGAGGCAATAATACCTTCAAGCCTTAAGTGTGAAAACTGGATTATTTCCAAGCCCAGCAGAGAGTACAGCAGACTCTTGTGGGGTCAAGAACGAGATATATCATACATGTCACTTTACAGGGCAGAGGTAATACTGCTCATTCGTTACCTTCTCTTCTGAGTCTCCTGGCTGGCAGGTAATAACTCCATCTCGTGAGCCCCCAGCAAATGTTGCTTTGCAGTTTGCAAGCCACTGTTTCCAGAGAGACATTAAAAAAAGGTATGAATAAAGCAGTTTCACAGCACGTAAACAAAAATTCACAATTACACTTATTCACACAGATTGTGATAATTTGCTTTGACTGCCATGGTTTAGTTGATTAGATGGTGTTGGGTGATAGCTTGGACTTGATGATCTCAAAGGTCTTTTCCAACCTGGTCTATTCTATTCTATTCTGGCCCAGTTCAAAAAGTGTGGTCTTGATTTCCATTATTATTTGAATTGCATAAACCAAGAAAATAAATTAATAACCAAACAGAAGAAAGAACAGAAATATGAAAGATGCCAGTGTTTCTGTGATTAAGGATACAACAGCTAATTCTTTTGTTCATATGTTCAGGATAAAATATTTAATGAATCCAGTATCTGAAATGTGTTTTTCTACTGAATATTAGTTTAGACAGATCTGAGTGTATCTGTAGTCTCCAGATAGAGCATAAATATATACAGGTACAAAACCAAGAGTGTAACATACTCCATCATACCGAGAGTGTTGCCTCTTTCCTATTGTTGTATGTGTCCAGGTACTCCTGCAGTTCTAGAACACTGAACTTCAGCTTCTCAAGAAGGCCACAAGACAGTAGCTGGAGAAATTAAATCAAAAGTTCTAGTAAATATCACTATAAAAGAATAAAAGTATTAGTGGAGGAGAAAGCATAGTGAATATCTTGCAAAAGAATACTTAGATTTAGATACTAATACTGAAAAATACTTGTATGCAAAAATATGTATAGATAGAATACTATGCTGAAAACTCAACAGAAAAAGTTGCACCTATAACAATGCAGAATGGAAACTGTGTTCTGTGTTCAACAACTTTGCAGAAGAGTTCCCTAAAATAAAAGTGCTGCATACAGCTTAGTTAACTGTTCTCCACAGCTCTTTGATGATGCAAGGCATGGCTCTTTTATGGTCACAATAGTTGGCCCACAATTACACATTGCAAGTTCCCACCTCTATTCTTCTGTGTGAAGCCACACTGTCCTGATGTTGCTGGATAAATATGGGCCAGAATGAAAACAATGGGAAAGGCCATCTCATTCACCCCTTATTATGTATTTTTATCACCTATCTCACATCACAGTTGACTGAAAGGAAACCACTAAACATATTACCATCTTTCATGCCAAACTATGCTAAAAATAGCTTCTCCTTTTCCATTTTTGGAGCCAACCAAGTCTGATGGGCATCTGTTTTATATCAGCTTTTGATATACAAGCTCAACACATCATAACTGTTCTATGATTCTATATTGCCTATTTGCCAGTACTTATCTAATAAAATAATATGGAAAATTAATTAAAATGTGGTTAAAAACAAGAGATAAAAATTAGAGATAGGAGATGAGTACCTTTTTGACACATCTGTTCAGGAGTTACTCAACAGTGAAACAGCCAGTAAAAGTACAGAATCACAGAATGGTTTGGGTTGGAAGGGACCTTCAAGATATCTAGTTCCAACCCTGCTACCATAGCCAAGGACACCTTACAGCAGACCAGCTTGCTTAAATCCCCATCCAACCTGGCCTTAAATGCTCCCAGGGACTGAGCATCCACAGTTTCCTGGGAGAGCTATTCTAGCATCTCACCACCCTCACAGCAAAAAACTCTTTCCTTATATCTAATCTAAACCTTACCTCTCTCAGTTTAAAGCCATTACCCCTTGTCCTGTCAGTACAAACCCTTAAAAAAATATTCTCTGCACACTGCAAAGCAGCACACACCTTTTGAAAGGAATATACTCACTGTTTCTGCATCTACAAAAAGGGTGGGACATTCTGAACATGACGTTAACATCTGAGAAGATCTCACAAACTTGGAGCCTATTCCTCGCAGGTTATCTCCCAAGTAACTAGCTGCATCACAGGTTAGGAAGCAGAATCTTTTCTGAATATTCTGGAAAGCAAAATACAGTTTATTGCATTCTCTACTCAATCTTCTTTCCTTTGTAAACAAACATGCCTTTTTTTTTCCCCCTTCTCATGGAGAACATCTTCCTATGGCAAACTGAACTCAAGGATAGTCAGTAACAGTTATGCTGGTGACTGCACAGCTGGGCAGCTGTGAAACTAATTACAGAACTCATAATAATCTACTATTATAACACATTCATTCTTGTAAAGACAATTCAATCTGTAGAAATCCTTTTACCCACAGGTAGAATTTTTTTCTTGGCTGTACAGAGTTAACAAAGTTAATCAGCTCATTACATTTTCTGCCCATTCCGGGCATTGTTCTGTTAGTATTCCATGTCAAGTGGATAATATAATGGACATCCTAATGTCAAACAGCAGCAAAGAAAAATCAGAAAAAAACCTTATGTTTTCCCCTGTGGGAAAAACCTTCTTACTAGACTTTTTTTTTTCCCCCCTGCTGCTTGGAAGAACTCCAGAAATATGGCATTGCATCCGGGAATTATTCCTCTCAGATGATTTTTTGGTGTTTTGAGTCCTAAACCAGTTTAATATTCCACAAACACTCTGGTGATGATAACTTTTCAGTGAATCATAAATAAAAAGAATATGGTCTTGCAGAAACTGAAATAATCATATTGCTAAATGCAGAGCAGATTTCACTGCCAAAATATTATCTCAGTAAGTCCAACTGCTCAGCAGGTGGAAGTAATGTGAAAGCATTTTCAAAAATAAAAATATGCAACATTTTAATATGATTCATTCACATTATCATAGTTAATTCTCTGAGGAATATAGGTTAGGACCTGTGTTACAGAAAATATATGAAGACATACATCTGGTTAAACCACAAATATTTCACTCAGGCAAACATTCATGCAAAAAAGAAGAACAGAAAGTGAAACTGTGTTAAACTACTAGCTTGGGTACCAAAAATAGTATGGTAATGCATGCACAACAGTGAGAGATGGAGATGCCAAATAATCTAGTACAACAAAGAGAGAATGTCAAGGAGTAAATTAGAAATAATTAAGATGAAGGCCAAGGAAATCACAATGGAGAGAAATAACTACTAACAGATGTTGCTGCAGAGGCTGGTGTGTTTAATGCCTTCTTTTGCCTTATTGCTCCAAGACAGAGCACTGTGTAGAGGTAACAATGTGACATCTGTGAGAACTCAGGTGAGAACAACCTTGCTTAGTAAGGGCTTGCATATTTTTACCTCTTTGCAGATTAGGAAAATTCATACTATGACAGTTATAATACTGACTAAAGAGGTCTAAGAGCCATAACAAGTATCTTTGAGAACTCACAGAACACAGGGTGTTACAAAAAACTGGAGGAAAGTGCTTATCTCAAAAAAAACCCCAGGAGCGATAGAATTAAACACAAAGTTCAGGAAATGGGGAGGCACACGAAGGATGAATAACAGGCAGTACAGATTTGGTCAGAACAAATCATACTAAACTATTTCATTTACAAGAACAGCTAAAGTTTTCTATGAGGAGGAGAAATAATTGATATATTATACATTAATTCATTTGCTATCTTAGAAGTAAGGCAGAGAAACCTGGTGTAGAGGTAACTGGGTGTGTAAAGTCATATTCAGAAGTTAATTATCATCAGTTCATAGTCCAAATGGAAAGATAAGTGTAGGGGGTTGTTTCCCAAACAAAAGAATCCACTAGGGACTGTCTCAGGCACTAATAAAGTCATTAATGAAAATACTGAATAATGGAATATTCAACGTGCTTATTAAATGCATGGATGATTGAGCTGCACAAGTTGCAAAGTCCTTGGATTAGAATTCAGACTGATTTTTATGAAGCAGTATAGGGACATGAGGACATGGCTGTACGTCCAGGATGAAACAAACCACAGAGCACATCCAGGATGGTGAATAACCAACATCCTATGGAACATGATCTGCATACTAGATTGGGTTAAAGGTGGAAAAGAATTAACTGCATTCTAGCAGAGAGAAGTTTTTAAACAGGAATACCTTCTTTAAAACAGGTAATCCTCTTACAGTCACTGCTGGTAAGAACTTAGGCTGAAATACAGAATCTGCAATTGCTTTTCCAAGTAGTAATTCAGGAAAAAAAAATTCTTCCTTTACTGCTTTCTTTTTCAGATATATATAAGAGCAATAATCAATCTACAGCTAAGAAGATAAGTCTTGAGTAAGGTTTTAAAGTACATAATTGTTGTGCTTTATGTCAGTTTAAATAATAACAAAATATTCTCAGTCCATTTTGTTCTTAATCTCAGGTTTCCTCTTCTTGGAAGAGAACATTCTGTAACAAAAGGGCAAAAGGGCTTGACTGTGGAAACTACTTGCTAGCTCACAAATCTACTTGTCTGGAAACTGGTTGGTCTGCTGGAGGACGTTCGATTTGCCGGAATACGTAACGATAATCTGGAGATCTCTAAGCTATGACTTGTTTACAGGAAAAATACTTCAACAATTTCTGGAATTTTAAACAAGTTTAGCACATTTAGGGCAAACATCCAAGATACCATTAACTTGATGAAGACTGAAATGTAGGTGCTCTGGAAAACACACTTCTTTCACTTCACTGAGTATTTAGTTGACAAGCTCCTCCAAACAAGGATTTTGTTTCACAGGTAAGTATTTTGGCAGTGCCTTACATCCAAAGCCTGGCACACATTGGGCTTGTTTCTGAAACTTCATGCTGTGAGGATCAAAGGTCCTTTAAATTAGTGGATGTGGAAATGTTATATGACACAAACAACTTCAGACAAGCTGAGATCTTACCAAAAAAATCTAGGAAAAAAAATATGTCTCTAAGGCACCCATATTTACAGTGGTGTAATGTTTAAAGGAAGACACAGTGTGCAGCTAGAGAAGATATGCCATTATCTCCAGTGGAACACAGAGGAAACAGGATGGAGAAAAGATTTTTATTGTATGATGCTTCTTTCTTATAAGAATAGTCTTAAAGTTATGAAAAGATCTTGAGATTATCATTAGCTATGGGTAGCCTACTAATACAAATTGTGTACTCTGAGTTCATGGGCACTTCAACCCACCATGAAGTTAGCAGGCTGCTGGGAACACTACTGCAGCATGTGAAACATCCTGCAGCTGCCTCATATGAAGCAGGAGAAACAATTAAAACAGACTTTAAAGCTAGTTACAGGTAAAACCAGACAGTCATTTCTTCATTCAGCTTGTACATTTGCCTCCTTTTTCTTTTCTTTTCTTTTTATTTTTGCTTTCTCTTATTTTTTTTCAAGATTTTTATCTCTGTGAGCATACAGTTTTAGAAAGGAGAAATATAATTCTGGGCTTCAGACTCAATCTCTGGAATTTATGGTACATGACAGCAGCTGCACATTTCTGTTCAGATAATTAGGTACAGAATGTTTAACAATGTTGACATTTACATGCACATGGTCAGATTTCAATAGTTTGAGATGAAAGAACACTTTAACAATAGTTTGAGATGAAAAGGCTATTTTGTGTCTCTTGGAGTTACTGGTTTAGGCTGATTGTAAAGTACTGAAGAATAAAGACTCACTAAGTGGGATCCATATTTTTAACATTCTCTCCAAACCTGTAACTATGAGATACATGTTATTTTTGTGACAAACTGTTACTATAAGATGGTTCTAAATGAAAACCTAGTATGGCAGTTCTGCAGCATGCAAAATTACAATGGGTATATACCTGACAGCATACAATGGTTTTATACCCAGGTACTACCACCAAGAAGCATCCCAATAGCCAGACAATCTAAACATTTTGATTTGGTATCTTAAAATCTATTTTCTCACCTTAAACAGGGAAGAGAACACATGAAATGTATAAACTGCACAGGAACCATCAGAGTCACACATGAGCTGGTTGATGTGACTACGCCAGGCTTCTTCTGCATCATCACATGCTGCTGGCTGAAATGCAGCAAGGATGGCAGAAAAGAATGGTGAAGGAGGGGGTGAGGCATTTCGATCAACATCGCCAAAGCTGAAGGAGAAGAAAAACAAGCAAACAAACCAAAGAAACGATGATGAAAAGAGAATACCAAGAAGCTGGCAGATAAAGTTCACTATAACAGAGAGAAGATAATGGGACCAATCACGGCACCTTTCTAAAAATATTCATGAACTTTCAAATTACTCTTGAAGTTTGGCAAAATGTTGGCTACAATGAGAAAAACTGAAAGTCAGAATCCCCATCTTCAGGCCATTGCAAACTATTTTCCTCCATCCGAGAATACTTGAATTGTTCTATCGTACCATTGTTCAGAGGAGGAAGGCTGAAACTTCACAGGAGGATAAAGGCCATTAACAAAATTTAAAAGCCTCATCTTCTAGGAAAACTTGGATCTAATAATATGTACCATAAGTCCTGAAAAGAATCTTACTGTATAGAAATATTATATATACTGATCTGTTTTATTTCCCCTCAAAGTAATAGACTGGAGAAGATTCATCGCATCTCCACAATGTTCTTAGAACAGAGCATTATTTTAGCACTGCAGGTTAGTGAAACAGGCTGACTACCACTTTGAAAGGGCACTAAGCCACTTGAATGGTGTGTTATACTTTGAGATGGAGAAATACCTCCTATGGCTCCCAAGAATCAGAACTATCATTCTGAAACCTGTGGCACACAGACATAAAAGCCTGCTTCTTCATATAACCTCATTCCTTTCCTTTCCATAAATACAGGCTACATGCAGTCTAACTCAGCATCCAAAATCTGAAAGTGCTCTCTAAGGCACAGAAAAAAAATCTTGATGCCTTGTTGAAACACATACTGGTGTCCAACCATGTTCACCAACAGCCTCAATTATACGGGTGGGATTTTGGACAATATTGTGACTTCCTTATGACTCATAAGAAATCAGAAGGATAACTACATGGCTGATCTGCTGACCAGCTAACTAAGCAGTATTCCCATTATTGTGAATATTTAAAAATGTAGTAGTTATGCACATAATTAGAGCATTGTCTTCTCAGTGCTCTGAACTCCTGAGAGTTTTATACCTCCTGTGGCCAGCCAAGCCAGCCATTCCATTAACGAATAACTTGTTGCCAATTTGTTGTACAGTGCAAAAGAACCTTTATCAATAATAGCATACAAGTACCTAGTGAGAGCAAATTGTTCCAGCCTGTCAACTTTCTCTTCAGTCTCTGTCATATCCAGACTAAGACTATCACTGCATTCAAATGCTCCAGGGATTTCATTTGTAGACCCTGAAAAGTCATCCTCATGGACAGCTATATCTTGTTCTTCATGTACAGCTTCAGCCTAGGGGAGTGAACGATGATGTCTTAGAAAACATCAAACTACTAAGTTAATTAAACTAGTAAATAGAAAGCATTTAATGAAAAAAAATAATAAATCACCTGAGACATTAAATTGCACAGATTATAAATACAATACAAAGCCACAGATTATAAATTACATGAATCAAGCTACACTTCTTCAAGAATATTCTATTTGCTTACGTGTCTTTCTTAGATTAGCGTTATGTTTAAGGCATCTCTTCAACTTTATTTCTCTAGCAAAGAATTTCAGGTATCAATGCATTGGACGACATAACAGGGAAGTATTTTTCCAGGAAAAACAATAGAGTTCTTGTTACTGTCAAGCTATCCTCATCACTTACCAATTTATATTGTCCAAGAGTGTATTAAAGCCTCCCAAAGTTGAAAATAGTCATTGTCTGGAAGGCTCTATACATGTTTAGCATTGGGAATTATTTTTAGCATACAACTCACATAATAACTTTAATTCCAAAATCCGAATCATTCTACAGGCCATTAAAAGGATTATCTTTCTATAACTTTCTTCTTTTTTCATCCATTAGCACCTAAAGCTCTTAATTTCTATTTGAAACTTTCCTATTGCATTTCTCACCTGAAAAAAAAGGGGTTTTTTGTCTGCATCATTCATAGTGACCTGAAAAGTAGTTCCTGTAGGGGTGACTGTAGTGGGTAGCTCAAACTCCGTCTTTCCTGTTTGGAGTATCTCATAAAGTGGGTGTTTGTGCACATATGCATATGTGCACATACATACATGTGCTGGAGGCTGATAGAGTGGGAAATCCTTGAGTGGTGGAATTAAAAGAGAAAACTGGCCCTCTGCAGTTTACCAGACCTGCTTGGATCCTACAGGATTGCATTTTTAAGAATTATACAAGACTTGTAGCAGAAAGTGTTGGGTTTGTTCATTTGTTTTCTTTTGATTGTTTTTTGTTTTGCTAAGCAAAAGGAATAGGAATATTCCTGAGTCCAGTGTGGACCAAATGGATCAGAGGACAAACCATGTTGAGAAGCTAAAGAAAAGCCACATGGTTGAATTACCAGAATAGGAACCAGAGCAGATGGCAAGAATTGGGAATGTTTCATGCTTCTTCAGGTAGTTAGTATTGACTACTTTCAAATACAAAGTACTAGCTTGAATGAACCACTGGCTTGTTCACTGCATTAACAGTGTTTGTATCAGGAAAATACAATTCCATGGAATAAGGTACAGGAGGAAGAAAAAAAATAGGAAGCAAAAACATTCCACCTGCTGGAGTCCAATATGACACCCAAAAAGCAAAACAAAAAAGTAGACTCCAAATATTGATGCAGGATTGGAATACACTTCCAGAAAGTGGTGAGTTTAACTAACTTGAAAACCACCCAAAATAACATAATCTGAATTTCTGTATTCCTCACAGCATTATTGACTTTAATCCCTTAAAATGCTACATTGATCTGTGAACACCAAATAAGTTTAACTAATTTCATGTCATTGACAACACTCTCTGGATTTTGGCAGTGAAACAGTTGAGAAGGGGCCTGCTTAATCAGTCTGTTGATCTCATTCACTGTATCTATTTAAAAGTTGCAGTGATATTTTAGGTTTTGCTTATTATGCAATAGCTAAACATTTTTGTACAGCAAGGAAGAAACAAAAATTTTGCTCTGTGTTGCTGACATTTCAACAGCTCTCTTAAAATAAGAACTAAGGTTAAAAAAGGAAAGAGCTAAGATTTTGTGTTATCAAATTAGGTAGAAATTTAGGTGAGAGTATTAAATTTTCTGACTAGTATTTGGATGACTTGTTCCATGAAACATAAACCCAGGCATTTTAATGTTGTTTATACCGACTCTAATTTATTTTGAGGTATACAGACATATGCAAACTAGAGGAAAATATCCTTGATGAAAAAACACTAAGAAGGCATTCTATGTACATCTTATCAACTCGAACATCTTTTAAATGCTGGCAAATCCCTTTCATCTTGGGTTTTGTATTTCACCAATATCAAACCTGTCTGGGAATAGCTGAATTTGCCTGTTAGTCTCAAGTTCTTCACTTAATTACTTCTTCCAAAGCTTTTCATTTTTTTCATGAACACTGGCACATGGGTATTGGGTATTTTCACAGTGAAGATTCTAAAACCCCAAGCATATACGAATTTGCAATTCTTAACATACATACCAATAGCTGTGGCAGCTGGATATATGAGATTATCTTCAGTCACTGTCTACAAACAGATCTGTTCTGACTGCAGTTTCCTAAACTGAAATTCTGCCATCTTTTGCTGCTTATGATTATGTGGTAACTTGTCTACTAATAGCTGTTTTGACAAACAATATATACCCTCATGCTTACATAAGGAGTTTACTTTCCCCACCACCATTACTTGAAAGATTCCCTTCCTTTTCTATCCTCACCCTCTCCTTCTGTCCTTTCTTCTTCCTGGGAAGGTTTCTGACACAATTTGTTCAGTTTGACAATTCCAACCTCCTTTTTGATGATTTCTTCACTTGAAATTTCCATGACCTCTGTTAGAAGCAGTGCCAGCAGTACTGTATAATTTTTTTGTGTGGCTGTGTTTGGAGGGGACCAAGGGCAAGAACTGGTATAAAAGCCAATAACTACATAAGACATACTCTTCTCCTGCCCCATTCTCTTATACTGCTCTTTCTGCAAAAGTCACCCAATTTAGACATGGCAGAGAAAGCTTCGCTGCTAAGGCAACAATCTCATAAAACCACTAACCTCCCCTTGCACCTCACCTCAGATTACGTATCTGAAGATACATTGAGAGGAGTCTCCCTCAAGTAAGCATTATCAAAGCAGAAAATTAAAGAAACTGTCCCCACATTGATAATCCTTTACCAACCTTATTCTATCCTCATCTTCTGATATAATTGTCTGAAATATGCTGAACTGAGTGCGGTTGTTGTATCTTTGCAAATCCTGCCTCCTCACCCCCTCAAGATGGCTTAATATTGCAGTCATGAATTTAACATTTCTGAGTGTCTGCCAAAAGGCAAGAACTGAATCCAGTGCACACAACTGTACAATAGGTTCCCACATAAAAAATGTTTCTGGGAATACACGCGTACACCCACCACATGAGCTGGCATATCATTCTTTTAAATCAGCAGGAAGAACAGAGGAATATTCCCTTAGGGCTCTAACTTGTAGCTAGCTCATGAATTTGTCCTCAAATGAGCGTGTAGTATTTTGGTGCATATGTAGTGCAAATAAAATCCTTTGATGAAGAAAGCATAATTAAAAAGGAAAGGGTATGAATGTGTAGGAGCACATGAATGCATTGTACTACACTATTACATAGAGGAAGTCATAATGCACTTGCTTTCACAGATCAAACCCTTCATGAAAGTGTAAGTAAAACAAACTTGTAAAAGTGTTATGTAAACCACAGTCCAGGTGGAAAAGAAAGTAAAAGCGTGTTCACCTTAGATCCTTCAGACACTTGCAGATTATTCATATCAGGCAAAGACACATCAAAGCCGGATGTTCCTATATTAAAATGATGAGGGTCTGCTGAGGTTGTGTCGCATGATGTAGAAAGTGAGTCAATGTGATTTGTATCCTCAGAGGGGGAAAGAGTTATAATCTGTTTAAAAGACAACAGGAACACAGAACTGAGTATGCAGCTACCCCACCACACTGCTTTCATGAACATGCAAACCAGACATTTTCTTAAAGGGCAGCGACAGTGGCCCTCAGTTTGTACGTGCGGACACGTTAAAATGCTTGCAATGTTTCCATAAGAAGAATTGCATGCAAACGTCCCAGAAGTGAACAAGGAAAATCTGACACAGTTTACTAAATGGAATCTTATTTCTTTTGAGTATTAGATATATCAGAACAATTACTATCGGCCCCTTGTGCAAAGCTACCACATAACAGCCTGTCAAAACCAGGGTAAAAAAGCAGATCTGTTGTTCCCTGTGTTGTGAACTTTTCATTCAAAATTTCCATTTACATTTGCAGCTAAGGAAAAAAAATAACCAAGAAGTGACAAAACACTCCAGTGAGTGACACTCCCTACCTCAGCTGATTACCCTGTACCTGAGCAAAAGGAAACTAAAAGCCTAGCTTATTTTAAAACACAATCTTATCCTTTCTTAAATTGTCAGTTTGCAACTTACTAGATCTGAGTTCTCCAAGATTTGGCTGGTGGTCAGGTCCTCCTCCTCTGATGATTCATCCGAGTCCTCTCGGTTCATTTTGTTCAGGCTGGGCGTGCTCCCTGAAAGCTGGCTCTCTTCCAGCAGCTGCATGTCACACTTGTCCAGGCTATCCAGGGACCGTCTGCGTACTCCCCAGTTGAAGTTGTCCATGCTCTCACCCTGCAAGTGGGTACAGGGTCAGCTTCCCTGATTTGGAACTCATCATATACAAACCACTAACGATTAGATCAGAGTTAGCTCAAGAAAACTGATATAAGCATTATTTTGCTTGTTCACCTGGAGATACGAGCAGAAGCATGGAAATGACAGTTAAATGAAGATTCATTCTTTCAGTATTAGATGTTTTTCATGCATGGGGTAATTTAAGAATTCATTTTTTTAAGTCCACAGATACACACACCTCAGTATCAGTAGAGCAATGACAGGCAAAAGAAAAGTTGGGGAGTATGTTAAAGGATTTTTCCATGATGTTTAAAAAAATATTAGGAACACAGTTCATAACAATGGTTCAGTTGCAAGATGTATGTTAAAGTTTCAGATTTTTTGCATTACATACATAACCATAACGAGTAGATTTGAATGAACTCTTCATTTACACACAAAATGTAATGGCTAAAGCAGCCCACTTTAAAAAACTTTTATTCTAGGCCCATATTGCTCATTTTCAACTTGAACTTATCTGAATTATTTGAAACTATACCTTGAGGATCAGCTGATTAGCATTGCCTGAGATTTTGCATTTTAAAAGGCCACAGTCAAATGGACTGAACATTTTATATTGACTTTCAGTTCTCATCCCACAGGCAATTACATAAAGCTGAGGGCATTAAGCAAATTGTAGAACTATGTTAGGCTGGTGAGCTGATACAAAGATCATTTGATTTCTTTCCTGTACAAAAAGAACAATTTTCCATCAGTTTTCCATTTGTTTATGCATTTTCCAGTGGACCATCTATTTTTTCCTTAGTTGGACTAACTTGATTGCTCCTTTCTTCAAGTCTAGCCAATTTCCCCTCCTGCAAAGGCAGAACCATATCCACAGCTGCTCCTGTCATGGACTCACAGAGGCCAGAGGGGTCTTATATAGCATGAAGGGTCCACACAGAGGTATACAGGGTTTTTTTGGGTACTTTATCTAGGTGAAAGCCCTCAAACTTACATCAATATAGGAATGAAATTTAGAGAGAAAAATGTTTCTTTTTAAGGTTCAGGGCTGACAAGAAGACTCTGTAAGATGCAACACTTTTATTAAACAAGTGCAAACTAGCTGCTGAAAATTCAACTTGACAGTGATCTTCCAAACATGAATTTGACAAAAATACAGTTCTGCCTAAAAGAATCATAAATATTATTACCAAATCACTGATTGCTAGTATCTGCCAGGCTTATGCAGTGTAAAATTGTGTGCAGACACAGAGGAATCAGTTCAGTTAAGGCCCTTGAGCAGATTTGTAATTTTAAACACTTGAGAAATTGCCACCCTGGACGACTAAGACATTTACTGAATGGGGATTCAACTGCATAAAGTGCATTTAGTTCAGCTGTAATTTTATCTCCTGAACAATCAAGCTTGTAGAAGCAGATCTCATTTTGCACCATTGCACTTTAATGCAATGGATTGTGGACTGTGATTAGAAAGTTTAGTTTCATGACACTTAGCTCACCGTTCATGAACAAATATGAGGAAAAAACAATCCAGAAATGCAAGAACTGCAATCCACAGGAACATGTAGAACTAAGGAATAAACCATATTCAAAAGCAAACACAAAATTGCTATGAAGCATGACACACTACTGGAAGAGTCCTGTGTTTTCATTTTGGGACTGGGATCGTATGGTAATTGTGTGGAAAGAGAACAGAACACATCTAAGATTAAAAAACATTAGGTCTCTTTAAATCACAAAAATGACTGGTCAGTTCCCAGCTACTTATTTTAACAGACTGGTTGTCATTCCTCCTCCACAAAGGCTGGAGGTCGCATGCAGCAATGAGACAAAATGACATAAATAAACAAGCAAGCAAAGATGACTGTCACCACACCCTGATCCTCATGACATCCACTACAACTACTGGTAAACTGTGCAGCCCGTGTCTACAAGAATATTTCTTGTTGCAGTTTTATTCTGCAGTGTCTTAAAGTAAGG
Source organism: Dryobates pubescens (assembly GCF_014839835.1). NCBI lineage: Eukaryota > Metazoa > Chordata > Aves > Piciformes > Picidae > Dryobates > Dryobates pubescens. Next base: position 21,160,600 of record NC_071621.1, read on the forward strand.
AATGCAACAAAAAGAAGAAAAATGAGAAGGGACACTTCCAGGGCATGCAGTTAGAAGGCAGAGTGAGCTAACAGTGAGATAAAAGGGTAAGAGAGATGAAACATAATATAACCCAAATAAGCATAGTATTTGCTACAGGTGCACCCAGAATCATACTGAATTTAACCAAGTGGTCAACATATGTCTACAAAGATGGAGTTGTTGTATCTATAGTCTGTTAAACAATCTTTCTGTCACAGTTCACTAGAAAGATGGAAGACTTATTTGAGAGGCTGTTCATTTTTATTTACAGTGGAAGCTAAGCCACCTTCTGTCTGAAAAGCCACCACTAAGAAGTACCAATTCAAAAGAAAACAGTCACATAAATGTGTCTCACCAGCAGTGAGCAGGTACCACACAGAACTTCCCACAATGATCACCTTCTGGTTAAGTACTAGATGGGCCCTTGCAGCCACTTTAAACATCACAACAATCCAGGGGAAAGGAGAGACACAGAAAGGGCAGTAAAAAAGGAAGCAGCCCTACCTACAGCTGCTTCTTACCAGCTTGTCCCTACTGCTACTTTTTACCAGCTTGTCCCTACAGCTGGTAAGAATCATGCAAAACTTCTTTCAGACATATTATTATCCTTAGTGTACTGTCAAAGTCTCCAAGGTTAATGGACTTGCACAAGTATGGTGTGGTACAGGCACAAGTATTGTGGAACTGCACAGAGAGGCACTATTTCCATGTGGTTCTATCTTCCAAAGCACAAGTATTTTGAGACAAAAGCTTTCTGGGAAGTTGTGTTTGCGTAACTGATGTACAAACTATCAGAAACAAATGTGCAAAATACAGTTGTTGATTTTGTATAACTCATTGCAATTTTCTATCACTTCATTTCTCTATATACTTTGATAAACTGTGAGTTTATGGCCCAAACTGGCAACCAATAATAGGACTTTTCAGTTTCCTTTACAGGTTAAATTACTCCAGTCCAGTTGGTAGGACTATACAGCTAAATTAAAGTAGGCTATATGAGTTAATTATTCAATTAAATTCAAGCTGGTAGGTAAAGATGTAAACTTTTTGAGGAGGTCTTGGGTATCAGCTTTAGGAAGATGCTAACAAAAGCCAATACACCACAACTGAAACCTGGAAATTGTTGCCTGTGGAATTGTCGCCCCAGATTTCACTATATTAAGAATAATAAAGTTATTGTGTTCCTGAATATCATTTATGCACAAAGATACTCAAAGGAGAAATGACTCAATTTGGAAAATGCTGGTACTAGAATTTAAGATATTTTAAAATCTGTGAACTGTTGAACATGTCAAAAAACAAACTTCAAATGAAACAGAACTTTTGAAAAAGACCTCAAAACCATTTCTAATGCAAGACAAAAAAAGAACCACCTGTCAGAAATGCAAGCACACACACACCCTCACCCACCCATGCACACACTGGAGAGGGAGAGAGCAACAACAAAACTATGATGTTATTCTATAATACAAATTTGCAAGAAGGCATAACAAATGCTGGCACATCTGAGTTCAAGTAGCACTCTTACCTGAAGTTCCTGGGTAGCAGATATAACAGACAGAAAAACAAATAGAAAGAATCTTTATAAAATTACTGTATTAAAGACATAATAGACAAACATTTGCCTATAATTGTAACTAATATTATTACAGAAACTTCAACCCTTCAGCCTATCTTTTAAATTTGAAAATATTATTACTGGCATTCACATCTTTATGAAACTTCAAACAAGTACATCTTGTGGTCTGTGGATGACAAGCATCCTGGCCTGTTTAAAGCATATGGGGTTTAATGGAAAGATTGTTGGTGCTAGCTTAAGTTTTCTAATACTGGTTTGTACATGGTTATGATGTAAATAATGCCATTTTAGAGAAGTAGCCTCTTACACCAGGTTTGAATTTGGCTAAAGTATCTATTTATTTAAAACAGTAGTAAGTCAGTCTGGACTAAACCTTGAAATTCAAGGTCTTAGACCCATAGAAACTTAAAAAGTCTATTAAATAAAAGACTGCATTTTCCACTTAATGCTAGAGAAGCTTAGTATCTGTCCCACAAGCAGGTTAAGTCAATTAGTCTATCAAATAATTTAGGCCTTCACTTTAGTCTTGAAGTTAGTCACATGAAGAAATCAAATCTTTGCAGGTTTCCATGTAAGTAAATGCATTTTGACAAGAATTGTTCTGCACAATTATAGATAATCTGGATATGGTTTTAACTGGTGAAGAGAATGAAGAAATTCTTGCACTTCACTAGACAAAAAATAACATGATAGTTAGAATTGCAGTCCCAAGTCCTTTTAACATCTTGAAAGCATTCAAGATGTATGATTGCAGCTGGTATGCTTTTGACAAACAACCTGGCATTGCTGTTTTATTATTTATCATTGTTTGGAACTTTAAAGCTCCTACATAGTATTTGGCTAATGTATTTTCAACCATTGATACCAACTGCCTTTTTTTTTCCCCCAGCAAAGTCATGGGCAGCTGTGAGTCAAAACAACTGTATTTTGATACAGAGATTTCTGACTTGGAAAATAAGGACTCTGCAAGATCTCTTTCTATTCCTTCATATTTTCTCTTCACCTGAGGGGTCTGTCCTCCTTGAAATTATTTTACTCCTTCTGAAGGAGCTAGAGAAAAAAAAATGTATTATTTCTTCTGGCACACATGTTCTTCTCAGAGCTAAGAGCAACGCCTGAGAGAATTCATGTTAAAATCAGTTCAGATTCTGACAATTCAATTTAACTGTTAGCTTTGCTGAACATCTGCACTCTAAGTACTAAGAACTGAAGTACTTTAAAAGTACTGAACTTTGCAGTAGCAACAAGATTGTAAGTCTTATTTGCCAACAGATATTAATTTCTGGCCTTTCCCACCCAAATGGAAAGAAGTACTCCTAGTTTGACATAAAGAAAGGTTAAAGGGTGTAGCTCCCCAAAATTCAACAGTTAAACTTCTTCCCTTCAGCAGTTTCAGCTCAAGGTGAGCTGACATGCTTCACCTGCCAAGACTTGATCTGAGCCCTCAGGGTTCTGTTTAGGTCCTGCACAAAATGATGAAATCATGGACACCTCAGCAGAGTGGAAGGTAGTCCTCTTTAAGTGTTAGTGATTTCATTAGCAGTTGCAGGAGTAACAACAGCCCAAAGGCCTGAATTCATGTTTTGGAGGGTTACTCATGAATCAGATTTGGAACAACTTGATTTTATGGGTTTACAACCAGCAAACACATTTTCATTAAGAATTTAGATCTTTAGAAATTGTATTTAAAATAAAATAATTTAAAAGTAAGTTCACTGAAGAGTTACCACAACAGAGGCTTTATCTTCCCAGTAACAGTTTTGCAGTGTTTCCTATACTACATTCAGAAAGGAAGGGTGTGGTAGCCTTTTAGTGTTTATTTCAGTAGCATAACACTAAGTGAACAGTATAAACAACCTGAACTTAAACTAAGTTTATAGTCATACAGTTAAGGTTTTATGTTACAAGGAGAGTATAGTGTTCAGCAGAAAGAATATCAAACTGTTCTAATAAGAAAAGCTGTTTCAGAGAAAATATACTGTACCTCCCCATCTTCCAGCTCAACATCTAGGAAATCAAAGTCCCTAAAGACTCTGAATTGTTGTTCACTGTTTGAATCATCCATGTTCTCCTGCTCCCTTGTTCCGTCTTCTGAAGACACCAAGCTCGTCTGGTGCTCAATCAGATCCAAATCACCACAGGAAGAAAAAATTACCTACAATTCAAAGGATTTCTCTTTGTAACAAACTGTTCCCTCTGGTTGTTTCTTCCTAAAAGCTCTAATTGGTTATTCAGAAGACTGTATTTCCAGTACACACCTAATTCCTTCACTGAGTATTTTTAGAACACTCTTCATTATTTATGTTGGACAGGTGCCTTCAGATTAAACTTGTACAAAGAAACAACTTCATACTGCAGGAACACATCCAAGAATATTACAGCTACCTCCTAATGGCTGCAGATTGATGTTGCCTGGATGTTTGTATACATTTACAGGAACGAAATTCAGAGAACTTAGCAAAGAAACTACTGTCAAGGGGATGATACAGTAAAGTTCATAAAAACATCTCTAGTTAAAAATAAAGCTGAAAAAATATGCCAAAATTAGAAGACACAACCTGTAATTTTTCCTTTCCTAATAAAAATAATTATATCTGCTCATTAGCAGATGCAACGCTCCCCATCTTACAGAAGTGAAGGACTTGTTCACCATAATACCTGTGACATGCAACACATTAAAAAACATTCAGAAATTTCCCTTTCTCTGTAAAAAATAAATAATAATTCTTTTAAGAGCTTTCTACCCTGGATGATCTATTGCCCATTTCCTGGCACTACAGAATATTGACTTTTAAAGAGTAATATTAGAACTAATACCTAATGGAAATAATCAGACACACCTGTCCCCCATTCCTTCCCCACTATTTCTGCAATATAAGTTTTCACTTTTTAGATTGGTCACTCTAGAGTTCATCAGTCTCTACCTACTAAGATGGCATAGTAAAACCTATATATATAGCATCACAGATCTTTCACAGCAAAATTAAATATAACTCTGTAAATAAACTGCCTTAAAGTGAAAGGGCTATTTACTTGCTGGTCTGTATGCTGGGAAATGCAGCATGGGCTGCAAGTGACAAGGATAGCAATGTGACGTGAAATTGCCTACGAGGTCAACCACAAAGTTGTTCACTTTTAAAGCTTAGGACACAAGGAAACACAGAAATGGTCAATACAAGGCTACTTACTGAAGGGTTTTTACTCAGCCCAACTTCCTGACCACATAGAGAAAGGACATGCACCAGCTTTTCTTTTGTCCTTTTCTAGAAAACAAGATGTTTCTCACGTGAGTTTTTAACGGCACTTTTTGCAGTGGCTAGAAATATACACTAACATTATTCAATTAGGAGGAATTAATCAAAGAATTAGTCATTAGGTGTTGAAAGGTTTGCTTTCAGAGCACCTGTGCATACAAGGAAGCACAAACAGCTGTTAGTGATTTCAGTGTTTATTATTTTTGAATTAGCCCATTAATTCTATTGAGTGTAATAAGGAAACATTAGACGGCATGGGTTACTTTAAAAGGACATCTCAGAAGCTTAAGAGGAAGCATGTGTACTATCACCTTTTGCAGAACTGAGTTACTGCTATAAAACCTGCTAGATTTAAACAACAAAACCCAAACCAACCAACCCACCCAACACATTTCTGCGTGGTTTTATTTTAACCATCAGATAACCAAAATCAGTAAAGGTAACCAAACATCACTTTCAGGAAAATTCTTCCAAGGAATTATTTTTGACTTGATTTCCCAAGGGAAAAAAACAACAAAAAACAACACTTGGAGAGTTGCACATGGTGCCTATCTGCTCTCTTCCCTAGTATGTGAACTCACCTGTCTTTCTTAGCTAAATCTGACCTAGACTTAGAGGTCTTAGAGATGCATTTCCTGCAGGTTGAAAGAAAAACAGCGGCAAAATAGAAGACAGACATAAGTCAGAGCATTTCTGAGTCCAAGGAACACATTCAGCACACAGTCAGATGCTGCACTGCCTGTGCCCCAGACAGCCAGGAGCACCGCACAAGGCACAGAGTGCACAAGCATTTAATAACTTCAGTGTGTGTTAATGCAGCTGCTAGAAATGCAACTTGTTAATGAATCGTGGGCTACTTAAAAGGAATTTACCTGAGAGTACTGGGGTCTCTTCCAGCTTACAGGAACAAGGACATTGGAATTAGATCCTGATGAGGTTGAAGAAGTGCTTCGAGTGACGGCCATTGCCCTGGGTTTACCATCTCGTCCAGAAGAACTTTGCAGCTCATCATACCTCCTCCCAATAATTGGAGTCTTAAATAGAGAGTAATTATTCACTAGTACTATGCTCCAGGATGAACTTATAATGAGCCATATTGCTTCAGTTGCAGGACAAGATTACTCTGAAGATCACATACAAGGGTAAAACAAGGAGTGCATGAAATTTCATGTCACTTGGTGTGTATATTTTTTTCACTCTGAACATCTGAGAAACAGTTGCCTTATTTAGTAGCTAGTGTTTCTGTTCATGAACAGCTAATAAAGCAACTGTCAAGCCAGTTTCTAACATAGGAATTGGCACCCAGAAAATTTATGAAATTTATTTCAAATCCATATTTCTTGTGCATATTTTAAAATGTTTTTTTCCCTAGGACTGCTGGAAAGTCTTGCCTTGTTCCAATGAGCATTAAAAAGCTTTCTTGGATTGACAACAGGATGCTCAGCATTTTCTGGACCTACACCTACATGAAACACCAAGAAGAAACTTTTTGTACAATGAATACAAGACGTTTTTTATGTCCCTATTTCCTTTTGCCCTCCAAGACTCACTATTATCTATATGAAATAGTCCATAATGCTGCCAACAGTCCTGCAGGTTCATAACTAGAGAGTTGCCCTTTAAAGTCAATAGAACCGTTCAGTTCTATGAAGTTAAAAAGCATACAAGGTCTGAAGCATAAAAGACTGCTGTAAAACAGTTCAGTCAGAAGTCAGTACCCTCTGAAGGACATACTTTAGTGTTTAACAGCTTGTCTACATTTAGCCTGTATCTGGGGCTAAACTACAGCAGTTACTCTATCACCTGATGACCCCTCCTCAGCAGAGAAGGGGGATCAGGAAGAGAAGACCCACAGGTTGAAATGAAAACAGATTTAATTAAATAGCAAAATTGATATAAATACCAACACAAGGTATATAAAATTACACTAAACCGAGCAAAGGAGCAGCAGTCACACTAAACAGGAATGCAGTCATCGAGAGCAGGAAAGGGAAGAGAAGCGGGGTGAGGAGGAGCACAAGCAGAATGCTGCCATTTCCTCAGCAAACTTCCTCTTACTGTGATACTCATGGTCTGGGATACACCTGTAGCCAGCTGCCCTGGCTGACTCAGAACTGCTAATGGCCTGCAGCCCATGGCTGCCCTGGGATTATGTCCCAGCAAAACCAAGCTACAGCTACAGACAGCCTTGGTATCTAAGTATAAAATGCTTGGAGAGCAATTCCATGCATATAGGGTGCTTCTATATTGCAGTTGCCATAACTGCAACACAGTTTTTCTACCAGGTAATTTTAAATGCAACTAATAATTTCTTCACCAAAATAATATGGTAAAAATCCAGTACAGCCCTCCAGCATGGGTCATTAAATACACCACTGTGAATTGGAAGGACTTCCAGCTCGGCAGTTTCCCTTTCTTTCTTAATTTTTTAGCTTTCTTGTGGAGCTGCAACTCCTTTTAGGATCACCAAATAACTAAGGTGTTAAGTAGCAGAATTACAAATAGTACCTCGGAAATATCAAAATGAAACTCTAAAGTCTTCCCAGGTAGCTCCTTGGAGGCACTGTTCCACACGCGATGTATTTCCATTTTTGAAAGATCACTGTTTTGATAGGATGGTAAAACTAAACTGGCAGAGCGAGAAACAACCAACTTTAGGATATTCAAGGCTTCTCTCCAGTGAATGCTCTAGAAATAGAATAGAATAGAATAAACCAGGTTGGAAAAGACCTTCGAGATCACCAAGTCCAACCTATCACCCAACACCATCTAATCAACTAAACCATGGCACCAAGTGCCTCATCCAGTCTCCTCTTAAACACCTCCAGTGACAGTGACTCCGCCACTTCCCTGGGCAGCCCATTCCAATGGCCAATCACTCTTTCTGTGAAGAACTTCTTCCTAACATCCAGCCTAAACCTCCCCCGGTGCAGCTTGAGATGGTGTCCTCTTGTTCTGATGCGGGTTGCCTGGGAGAAGAGACCAACCCCCACCTGGCTACAACCTCCCTTCAGGTAGTTGTAGATGGTAATAAGGTCTGCCCTGAGCCTCCTCTTCTCCAGGCTAAGCAACCCCAGCTCCCTCATCAGAAAACAAAGAAAAATTCATATGCATTCAAGATTATTTACATTTTACAGTGATATTTTGTGCTTCATAATAAAAATCTGCAATTGGACTATTACTGCTTTTTTTCCTTCTTGGCCAGTGGCAAGGGAGGTACTTGCAGAATAACTTCAATAGCAGAGACCAAGGCTTGATAAAGTGTTAAAGAACTGGCCTGTAACCTGGGAGACCTGAGTGCAAGGCCAAGTTGGAAAAGGATTTAAAATCTCCTAGCTGAATAGTTTAATCAGTAAGAATAAATACAAGGGCAACTGCAGAATCACCATTGAACTGAAAAGCTGACTTGAAACAGGTTCTCTGCAGCTGTGAATTCCTAGTAGAAATATGTATTTTTCAACTGAGAAGAATTAGCTGCAGAAGTCTCTGAAGTGCTCATGCCACATCTCCCTCATCCTAATAATTGAAAAGAGTGGTCAGTCAGGCTCTGCCTGGCATTAAGCTTCCTCCCACTGTAGTGTAGCTGCAGCCTAACCCATCCTACACAGCGAATGGACAGCTGGGTATCTTATCTGAGAAGGCTCAGCCTATGAGGCATCAGAGTATTTATAAAGTAGATACCACAGTTGGCAGTCACAATCTTCCTTGATAATCCAGTCTTAAATTCTTATAAAGAACATTAACTTATGACAGTAATTATTTCTAAGTTCCTATGCTAATATAAAGAAGATATGGTATTCACCTGTACGTATTTTTCAATGGTTTTTAGCACTTCCATGTTAAACTGTTTCACAGGAATAGCTGACAGGTCCATATAACTTAGAAGACTGTAGATCATCTGTAAGAGGGACTGTTGCATACTAGGAAGGCCCTTTTCTAGTAGCTGTTAAAGAAAAAACAAACATGAAAATAAATAAATGTTGAGACATTTTTTTCTTATGGCAAAAGCTACTAGTTTCATGAATACCATGTGCAGTATTAATCTTTCTTCACTCACTGATTTTGCAATGCCATTTTACAAGTGATGATGATCTAAGTGTGAAATACAAGAGATCTTTGAGTTGGAAGCCAAATGCTAGCCTGTTTTGGTAATGAAACATACATTTTATATAGGTCTGCCTGAACTTATCCAGAGAACACATTCAGCAGTTGAGTAAACTGGTAGGTAAAATTTACAGTGGAACAGGGGAAGCACATCCAATAAAAACAGGGGAGTATCCTTTTATGTCTACTTTTGCTAAAGTCAGTGAGAAAAAAAGAAAACATGCCAAAGAAACAGAACTACTACTATTCAGACATCAATATATATTTACCCAAATATGCTTCACTGCCAGTGCTCACTGGCTGCAACTGCCAAGGAAACATTTTCTGTTAAGGAGGAAATGGAAGCCTTAGACCCTCTTACTATAGAGGTTAATACAAAGAAGGGCTTGATCTAAACTTGGAATTTTGGAACACCTGAGTATAAATTCCAGAGCACCACAATGAACCTTGGTAATGAATCTGTGCTCATATATATATATATATATATATATATATATATACACACACTCATATGTGTGAAATACATCAGCTGAAAATTTCCTGGCAGGTATGACATTCTTTCCTTGGTGACAGATACTGTCCCACCCCACAAATTTCAGAGGCAATCAAATGTTATTGCTGGAGGTTACCAGAGGCACAAGACGAAACTCCATCCTTCAATTCCAGCAGACAAAAACATTCCTCTAGCACTGGTTGCTAGAGATGTTAGCAGAAAATAATTACTTATAAAAACTCTACACTGCCTCACATCTTCCATCACAGAAAAATGTCAACTGTTATCCAAGTGGACTCCAGTAATGTACTGGATGCCCTTGCTGGCCTGAATTACAAGGCTCCTCTTTTTAGTAAATGGAAACACTTTGTGCTAGCCAAGATGGAATGCTCAGGTAGGGGACAAACCTCTTCCTGCTAAATACCTTCTAATTTATTTAATCAGTAATAGTGAACAGAATTTAGTGATTCTTAACATCACAAAATAGGAAGGTTCCATTAACAGCATAAACACAGAACTCATTATGGTTTATCTACTCCTTTACAAAAAGACAGTAAGAATTTTAAAATTAAAGGTACTACATGGTAACCTGTAGTTAACAGCCCACAGATACCTTTACTGAGAGATAAAAAATGCTTAGTAATTCTTCTTCAAAAGAGGGTAACAAACTTTTTCTTGCCTTCAATTAGGATCTTGTACCGGAAGGTTTGATTCCTTCCCTGTAAATAGTTTATATGATCCAGCACCTCAGCTTGCATTCCATTTCAGTGTAGGAATAAAGAAGGAACCCTCTGTATGCAGGAATTATTTTTTGTGTGTTCTCTGACAGAGGCTACTGCATCAGATAATCACGACTCTCATAAGAAAAGGAATGCTTGGGAAATAGTGGGAATTTTGCCTCTATTATTGGTTAGAAAGCTGTTCTATGAACTTTATCTCTGAAAGCTTCTGATTTTCATTCCAATTTGTACAAATTTGTTGTCAACAGAATCCTTTGACTTAAACAGGTCTTAGAATAGAATAGAATAGAATAGACCAGACCAGGTTGGAAGAGACCTTCAAGATCATCACATCCAACCCATCATTCATCACTATCTAATCAACTAAACCATGCAACCAAGCACCCTATCAAATCTCCTCCTAAACACCTCCACTGATGGTGACTCCACCACCTCCCCAGGCAGCACACTCCAATGGGTAATCACTCTCTGTGAAGAATTTCTTCCTAGAATCCAGTCTGAACCTCCCCTGGCGCAGCTTGAGACTGTGTCCTCTGCACAGTCTTGGACCTTAAACTCTCAACACTTGCAGGCTGCGCCGGTTCTCACTTTTCAAATGAGTGTATGTGGCTGTTGATAATCTAAGTATTCATCTAAAGGCATCATGAATTTGTAACCAGAAAAAGTATTACAGTTTAAAAAAAAAAAGAGTAGCAACTTTTAAATGCCTTTTTTACAATAAGAATTCTTTAGCTGCCAGTAGTAACAAAAATAGCAGCAAGATGGAGTTGTGGTAACACATCATTTGGATCAGTGAATTCCAGGATAGAATTTCCACAGTATTTGTAGGAAGAAATCATAACTTTCCTTAGTCTTTCTCTCCTTTAAAAAAAAAAATAAATATTATTGATTCTGGTCCATATAAACTGGTTTGAAGAATCTTGAATCCCACTCAGTGTGTGTGGTAACTATCCAGGTCTCACCTTGGTATAGGGATATACATTCTGCTAACAATGTTTAGGCCCTTTCTGATGCAGGAACTTATTTAGTACCAGGTGGAGAGCAGAACCTGCCCCTTCAAGGGCTGACTGGGCTGGCTGTTGGTAGATGGGGCTGCTGGGGTCCTACTGTAGGAGACAGTTTCCTTTACCCCTCCAAATCTACCAGCAGATGAGAAGAGATACTCAGCTCTTAAGCTATGTTGGCCAAACAAACATTTTCTGTGTCTACTAGGGAAACAAAGAAGGCATTTCACATATCATGGCTGGTAGACAAGCCAGAGGTGGGATAATGCCTGGTCTAGGACATGCTTCCCCTTGCAATATAGATGCTTTATCTCTAGTGATTCCTCAGTTCTGAACAGGTTACAAAAGCTTATGCTTCCATTACAAGCAATCTTATATTTAACAAGAAGGAGGAGGAAACATCTACCATGAGCACATTACTAAGCAGTATGTGGTTTTTTTGTCCCTTCTTCTGTATTAGTAACATTAGTTACTTTAAATGTAAGCATGACCCTGGACTTAATGAATTTAACATGTGCCTCATATCAATTCAGATATGCTCCTAGAATCACAGAATGATTGTGCTTCCATGGTATATGGTTGATTTTTAAGTATTAATATGCAGACATCTAATATAAAACCCAAAGCAAGCCTTCAGTAAAGTGCTTTTGCACTGATTTTGGTAGTGGAGGTTCCATGTTCTCCTGCACTATTAAACAGTGACTTTTTACTCATCTGCAGGCTGAGATCCCAAGTATTTTTCTAGAAGAAACAGTAATTTTTCATGCATAGAGCTGTAATATGTAAGACTATGAAGAAACACTGCTTGTCACTGTAAGGTTTGAATAAAAACACAGTTGAAATGTCTTATTTCATACTGGGACCATACCCCTAGCTGCCATCAAATAGGTTAAATGCGAAGTTTTGTCTGAATGGCAATATAAAAAGGTTTTACCTCATAGTCTTAACATGTGGTAGGAAATCTCTTTCTGAAGGTATACCTGTGTGTTTGGAGGAGTCACTGTTGCACACACAGATTTCCTTTGTTATTTTTCAGCAAAGCATGTCTCAGTTTCCCTCACACCCCAGCACTGGGACTGAGCCAGGACTGTTAAAGCCTAAGTTTCTGTAACCTAAAGGCTGTAACATTCAGCTGCAGATTGCCCAGTGGGGCTTTTAACCCATTTGGTTTAACCTATTGACAATATATCCCAGTATTTGTCCTGGTCTGGAGATTAAGCAAGAAGAAAAGGGGAAATATGTTCTCAATGTTGGAAAAATCTTTTTCATGGCCACAGCATGGTTTCTTGTCTCTTGCCTCTCCTCCATATTGGCAGCTACCCTGTGCCTATACAAATATTTCCCAGACATGACTAAACAGAGCTGCAGTCAATGTAAATACAGAGAAAGGAAGTTGTGCTTACTACTCTGTCATCGTCTGATGATGCTATGTGAGGAATGTGCCTTAATTACAGACAAAAACCTGCCTGACTTGCTGTTAATATAGTGTGGTGCCAATATCTACAGCAAGGGGGAAGCAAAGAAAGAGTCTCCAGATGCACGACTTAATCTGTTTTGAGGGAGGCAAGATCATGTGCAATGGCTTTTGTGGAGGTAATGCAGCACTAGTAACTGTATGTAAAGCACTAAAGGGAAAACAGAGGGGCAAATCCTAAGGCTGGGAAAGCAAAGGAGAAAGAGTTTAAACCTCAATTTTAATCTCTTTTGTTTATTAGGAATACAAATTTCTGCTGTGAAGGAGACATTTGACTCTAGAGGTTTCAGAGTCGTGTTTGAAGAACTAATAGTTTTTCAAGGCCTTTGAGCTTGAAACCATGATGAAAAATCTCAAAGTCCTGTTTCAGTCTCCTGCAGTACAGTCCCAGCTTTCACCATGAGTTAAGACCTCACATGATTGTTTACTCAGAGCCTCAATTTGCAAACAAGGTGAGGAACTGCACCTTGAGGTAGCAGTGACAAGTTTTCTCTGAAGTCTTGAGTGACTGTGTGAGCACAGCCTGGCTTCTCAGGCTCCTGGAAATCTGCGTATCACCAGTATCACAGTATCACAGTATAACTGAGGTTGGAAGAGACCCCAAGGATCATCAAGTCCAACCTGTCTCGACAGACCTCATGACTAGACCGTGGCACCAAGTGCCACATCCAATCTCCTCTTGAACACCTATCAGAGATGTGGAATTTTGGTACATCTTTTGGTGGAGAAAGAATGAATTTGCTCCAATAAACAAAGCGGCTCTAAAGATGCTAGTAAATTTGTCATGAATACAGAACTCTCTTCTCTCTGGGTAAGAGGGGAGACTCAAAGCATCTCATTACAGCAAGGAAGTGAAGGGATAAATCTGACAACTCTACAAGAAAATGTTGTCCTGATAGTGATCTGACACAGGAGGCTGAAGGTCAAGTGGCCTTAAGCCAAAGAGTAGAACTGAGCCTTGGATCTCCAGTAGCAGCACTGCATCAGCTCTGCTCTACGTGTGAGAAACATTAGGAGTTTGCAACGAGTGTAAGGGAAAACCTGAGCAGCAAGATGAACTCATTAGAGGAATGCATACCAATTTGTATTAAGAACCGAATTCTTACATAGCAGATGATATATTCTGTATGCTGCTCCTTCTGGAACTGGTCCTTCTCTTATTTTCCTCAGTGGGATCTAAATAGATGTTGTCCAGTTTCTCTCTCTTTCACAGTGGAAAATCTGACCAACTGATGAGTAAAACTACTCCATCAGCCCTACAGGCCTTTGCTGGATTTTGGATTTTTGGATTTCTTACACTAATTCCTTTTCTTTCTGCTGATTTCTCCTTTTTAGAATAGAATAGAATAGAATAGAATAGCACAGACCAGGTTGGAAGAGACCTTCAAGATCATCACGTCCAACTCTTCATTATAAGTAACAGCTACAGAGAGCTCCCAGTAATATTCAGGTGGACCTCAGGTCTTTGGGTTGTTAGGCAACAGGAGAGTTAAGAGAGTACAAAATGTCTGAAAACTTACCTCAGCCAAATAGGTGACCATATTCAAAGTAATATCAGCAAACGCCTCGTGAAGGTAACGGCAAACCACATTCACCCAGGTAGCACAGTCCCTCGTATAGCTGTGTGTTTTGTAAAGGGTCATGACATGTGCAAGATTTGATAACTTTGGGTTCTTCTCCTCCAAACAAACCTAAATAAATGTCAAAACACCTTAAGAACAAGGCAACTGCATTTACAGGGGTTGAGGATGTACTAAGCAGCAAATAACTTTGATACCTGAGCAATCCTTTCGGCTATATCTTTACAAAACTGGTTTGGGCCATCAAAATGCTGAATTAAATGGGGCAGGAGACACAAAACATTCAATGGAAATCCTAGAACAGGAAAATACAGAACAGCATTTGTATTTTGACAGCAAGAGCCACAGGGATCTTTAAGTCGGTGTTCAGTGGGAGGTCAGAGTTTCAGTATTGCATTAGCTGTGAACTCACACCAACACTGTAAAGTTGTTTGTGCCACTGGCTGTGCTGCCCTACCCCCAAAGGGGCTTTACTTTGAAAATCCAGCATATAATTTAGGCAACAGTACTGTCATAAAGCTTGAACCTATTTCTGCAAACACTATTGCACAAACAGGTATTTACAAGGTAAAATATCTCACAAAAGTATATATTTTATTCCTGTTAGAGAGTACATTTCTCTTTTCCACTTAAGTGGCTTATTGACAATTGTAACTGGTGGCATTTTCTTTACTGCTGCTAAAACACAAAAAGAAATTCAGTAAGTATTGATAAATGAGCACCTGTATTGTTCAGGCTGCCAGGCACAGCTTCCATTCTTTCATACAGTTCAGGTTAATAATAATAATGAATCAGAATTCTGATACAACTGGTCAGATGAGAATACTCAAATGGGTGTTTCTGAAGCTTAGGAGATGGCTTCTGCACCAGGTGTCAGCTGCTGTCCTTAGCACATGGGCTTTGTCCGGAGCTGGGATTCAGCTCCTCTGCACTAAGTCAGCTCGAGATAGCTGATGAACTACAGGCAGCAGCTGTAATGGGGAGCTATAACAAAAGCTGCTGCATTTCAGGTGTGAGCTCAGAAGTCATGATGTCTGGACACATTCTGGCTTTTGAAAAGAAAGAATCAGGTCTACAAAAATAACTTACTATCCATTCATCCCCTCTTGTTCTACACAATTAAATGAGTTGCCTGAGGTAAGAGTGTGATTTCCCTAGGCTTCCTCTATACTCAATGAAAAGTTAAAAAACCCTCCAGATGATACCATCACAGCCCATGTGCGAATTGCACAACTGAAGTGTGGAACACAGGCACCACAGGTACTTAGAGATGGGCAGGCTGTGCATGGCCTTCACTCACTTTGTGTCCAAGCTTATTATGTCTTAATTCTGATGCCTGCACAGTTGTCTTAATATCTGTGTTTCTGAGTGAGACAGAGGAGCAAAAATCTGGAACAATACAGAAACTCCCTTCAAGAAATATAACTAAGAAGTGGTGACCATCTCAGCTAAACAATTGGGAATTTTTAAGTGTTAACTTATTTCCTCATAATCCATCCCTCTCTTCTCACTCACAAATGTGCTACCGTAGTTTGTCTAAAAAGTGTGCAAGAGTTATTTTTGATTATTTGTATTTCTAGGGACATTCTCACAAAGCACTAATTTAAAACTAAGTACTTTGAAAATTCTGAAAATAATTTGTTGGGAAAACTGGCCAAAATAGGTTCTAGAAAATGTAACAGTAACTCCTTACATGTTTACTTTGTCAGCACTCAGAAACCTTATATGCTACTAAGCCCTAAAAATGTGACATGAAATAACACATAACCACCATACTGCAAAACCTTACTGTGCAAAAGATTTCACTTTCCAGAAACACATTAGATTACTATGAAATTTCTAAAAAGCCCACCCAGATCAAAGCAGAAGGACATTATGTTATATTAAAAGAGAAAGAAAAAGTGCCTGTTTTGGTTTTGTTTAGGTAGCCTAAAGAGGTCTGGCATCAAATGCAAAAGCAATGGAAACTGAAAGCAAGGAAAGGTTACTGGTTTTACCTATTGCTTGAGAGGAATCCACCATGGATATTCGAGACACTGGTGTCAGCAAACTAAAGAGCTGTAGTGTGAGATCAGTGGTAGTAAGTGAAGTGAATCCTTTCAAGAGTAGCTGCTGGAGCCCTGAGAAGTCTGCCCACTTCAGCTGCCCTTGCAACTTTTCTAACTTCTCCCGGTTTTCAGCTTTATCCAGTGGCAAATGAGCCAGAAGTTTGTTCAGTAACCGCAATGCCATTAGATACTCAAACTCAAAATCTGATTCCATCAAAGCCACAGCAACCCAGAATATGGTGGCCAGTAGGTTGGTTGGATTGTTAATATGGGATGGGTCAGTGAGACTGTCTTTTAGAGAAGACGAACTTCTTGTTTTAGAGGATAGGCCTTGTTGGGTGCATGCTTGAATTCTGTCTAACGTGGCACTGCGTGGTGGGTCTGAGGACTTGTCCACATCTCCAAACTTTTTAGGTACAGAGAAGCTCCTCTGGTGCCTGCTTCGTTCAGCAGTGGCTGTGTTACCATTTGCTGGATTCACATTCAGCTGTCCTGTACTCTTCCGGTTTGCAGTCAGTTTGGTGCTTGACGATAAATCCGGTGAAGATGAACTGAAACCAAAACATGTAACATACATTGCAATGTGTGGATACACAGCTGGAAAACTACATACTGGATGCAAGTGAGATATTTATCCAACTGTAAACAGGAAAAATAAACCACTATGCTGTCAATTTCAGCCTGTCTTTTTTTTGTTTTTCCAGAAGTTCCCCCAAACATGCCAGAAGTGAAGTTTCATGTGGAACTGCACTAAACCAGAGCAGGACAGGCTATAGTCTAGATGCATAAGAATGACATGGGGGGGTAAGAGATGCAGAGGTGTTAAGTAACATCTGGCAAAATCCATGGGTTATGTACATGTAGAACAAAATTCCCCCTGGTTTTATTGAGGAGAATAAACCACCATCATTTACTTCTTGGGGACTATGTCATCTGAGAACAACAGGATGCATGAAACCAGTTTTTTCCTGGATACATTTTCAAGTATGTGGTAGAAAGATGAAAAGACATTATTTTTAAAGCCTGCTGAAGTTACAGCCAAGCAATGTTTCCCCAATATGGGTTCTTTAACTGGTATGCAAAACCCAACTGACACACAGAGTAGAAGCCTTTCTTTTATTCCATTTCTCTGCAGAAAAGTGTGCTAGCTTGCAGCAGCAGCATGGCAGAATTTACAACGCATTGTGAAGTTCCATTAGTTGCATCAACATTATTTCATCTGTTGCAAAATTTGGCTGAGATGTGCTCTTGGTCTAGTTCTCTGAAGACCACAAATGAGCTCAGTCTCATCAAAATTATTTTATGCTGTGAGACTGCACAATTGCACACTTTGTATCATGAGACATTGCAAAACAGGCTACATGTATGAGAAGAGGCTCTTACCGTGATAACACCGTCAAAAGATCACTGTTCTTCAAACAGTCAGACAGATTATCCACAGCAGCTTCCAATGTAAGTAGTGCCTCCATTACATACCCCTATCAATGCATCAATGCATGAGGTTAACCATTTCAACAAAGACATCACAATAGTGAACATTAAAAAACCTTTAGTTCATAAAAAGAATAGGCACCTAGTGAAAATCTGTCATTTCTCTTGAAGAAAGAACAACATTCACATCAACATCACTGCCCTGAACATTAAAATGTCATTACAATTGTGTTTTATTTTCTGCCTGTGAATGATCTATGATGGTGTGCAAGAAGGGCACATATCTCATCAGACGATCGGTAATGGCATAGAGAACCTCTGACTTGCAGGTCACTGATACAAATTCTGCACAAGCAGCTGTGACAAAATATTACTGTGAACTTGTGGCAGTTTCATTACCTAAGTAAAATATGGAGGTGATATCACTCTATTTCTTATTAAGAGCTAGTAAGTCTCTTTTTAAGTCCTGAATCTCACAATAAGTAGCCTCTGCTTGTAAAATTTCAGTCTGTTTAGCTAACGCAGGTGAACACCATAGTTCACTAAGACAGGAATCAATTAAATTAGGTCAGTGTAAGTTTTATATTGTTATGGATGGTGTAGATTTCCTCATTTTTAAAGATATTGACATGAGAGAAATAAAGTGATGTCTATTTCATGTTGTCAGGTTTCATCAGCAGATAGAATGGTTGGTTCCTTACGCACAAATTAATATTATGAAAAGGGAAAAAATGGCCCTCACAAAGATCTGGAGTGACATTTACTAGATGGTTTCTAGTTGCTCTCTTCAGAGCCATATGAGACTATAACAGCCTGATAAAGGCTTTGATAAAGTACCTATGGATTCATTAAACCCAGAGGTAACCTTTTCTAAGGCCACATTCTACTTTGCATCACCTACCTCCTGAACATCTTCTTAAAATGGTTATTTTAATGAAGTATACATTAAAAGTACTAAGAAGCATTAGGTACACATACATACCTGAATCTCATCTCCATGCTCTCCAATAACTTCCACCAATCTTGACAAGAGGTCAGACAAAGCATGTGCAGAAAGGGGCTGCTTTAGGGCCCTGAATATCTGGAAAGAGCGACCTGCATAATGTCTTGAAGAGCTTGAAAGAGCTGTTTGTAAAGCAACTTCACTCAGATGCTGCTCCAAATGAAAACCTAAGCATAAGATGTCAACTATTATTATTTTTATCACAGACATTATTGCAGGTCATAAACAGGCTGATCCAAGTGTGTGTAGGGGATATGCACTGTAGTGTGTCCTGCAAACTCTGTGAGAAATGGAGATGCAGAAATGTCTGTGTTTGGGAGAATCTCCCTATGTTAACCTTTCTTTCACACAGAATGTAAGAAAATAAACTGCAAAACCAAATTCTGAGTCTGCAAATGTTTGTCAGCAAACCTCTGAAATTCTTCATCTGATTTAATTATTTTTTTTTTTACAATTCCTGAAAAAAATTTCAAGCTGCTATTCCTCCTGGCAGCAACAAAGCAATTTCTGAACACTCTCAAACCTAAAGCCAAGCTGAACTAGGACTCTTCCTACCAGCTTCAGAAGGCTTTGGATAAGATCTTAAATATAAATACTGATGCTGCATTCATTCTGCTTTGATCTTGGAAGATATTTAATTAGTGATTGTGTTGGTTTTCAAAATACAATGAGTACATTTCCTAAGCTCTAAAATCAAAATAAACTATAGCTAAACTTGTATTGCCAGAAGAAGTCTAACAAAGTACATTTACTTAATAACTGTGTTGCATTTTACCAGCAGGACACAGAGGAGCTTTAATCTGGTAGAACCAATCAAAAAGCTTTCTACCAACAGTTCTGAAGACATTTTTGCTTTAACATTCAGTCAGAGTCCAATCTAACATGATTTTTTTAAAAGCAAGTCTTTCACATGTCACCCATCCTTGATAAGACACACAATATGCTGTGCTTCTATATAGGTAATTCTACTAAGTCAAGTGATAAACATTCAGTGTGACCTTGAGGAAATGTTCTCCTGGTTATTACAGGAAAAAAAATGAATTACTACCTGACTTGGAATCTTTAAATACAGATACAACATGACGCAGAAAATTAGTAAGCTGTTCAGCACTCTTGGTGTTCTGATTTTTGGGTGTGATATCTTCATGGCACCAAAGTGGACCAAATGCCCTAAAAGAAATACATAACAAAGTGCCAAATTTCAGTTATCTGAAATAAATACAATCAGTTAAAATACATACACTGTAAAGGCAGCTCGGTACTTCAGGGCAATAGCCTGGAAAGCACTGAATTGTCATAGACTCATAGAATCAATGCATGATTTTATGAGTAAAATATGAATAAATAAATATTCCTACACTGTATTTTACAACACCTTTCTTTAAAAACATTTATAGAGCAGCATAAGCAAATCCCTTTTCCTTAACACACTGCCTAGGATCTGCCAGGTGTAGTCAGCAGTCATTACTTTCACCATGGCCTTTCACTATGCCATGCACACTTCCTATCTAATTTCTAATAACAAACCTGTCCTCTTCTGTTGGTTCATTGTTGAAAACAATGCTGTCAATCAATTAAATATTTTATTCCTGTTAGGCAAGATATTTTTCTCTTGTTTCTGACACTGCAGTGCTTTTAGGTACGTATCTGCTTCTGCAAGTATCAATAAAAGAGGACTGGGAGTCTGTAATTACTATACAAGCTCAGTCATTTTACTTGAGTCTTTTAAGTTGCTCCTGACAATTGTAGCGAAGACATGAAAGTATGCATTTCTGGTACAAACATATCCTCTGCTTATCTCCATTACCTGGTTGTCAGAAACTCAATTAATTTGTTTGCTTTCTCATCTGTTTCAGCAGCAGTGTCCATGTCCTCAACCTCTTGTGTAATCTGTGGGAGATTTCCAGTGCTGCCTCCCAGACTGATACTGGAGGAGGTAGAGCTGGAGCTCAAGCCGGAGTCTGGCACCGGAGAGGACTGGTGCTCCCGCAGAAAGTCAAAGCCACCTGCCAGCCAAAAGGGAGGAGATAAAGATGGAATGTGCTGTTGGGTCAGCCTTACAGAGCAAAGTGTCTGACAAGAAGTTCTCTTCAGAGCCAGCAGCAGAAACTTTCTACTGGGAAATATGGGGAAAACCTGCAGGACACAACAACCCTAAAATGCCAGTGTGAGTGAAAATGGTGCTGTATCTAAATGTGCAGAATCCAGTACTGTCCTGAAGGGTCAAACCCCAAAATGTGCCCTAGCCCAGACAATGTGCAAAGGACCTGTGAATGTGCAAACCTGGACACTTCCTGGGGTCTAGATAAACATGTGCCATGTGTAATGAACTTTGTAACACAGCTGTGAACTGTGTGTGTCCCTGGCCATGTTTGGATATGCCCCATCCCATAGGTCCAGTGATCAGGGCTCTGTGTTACCAAAGAGATTAATTGTCTTGGGACAGTATTTAAACCAACCAAGAAGTCAGGCAACTTGCCTCGTCTTCACCCAGCAAGCAACAAGAGCCAAAGGCTGGCCAAGTAGCAGCTGAAGGGCCTGCACTAACAGGCAACTACACCCGAGCCTTGCACCTGGACCAAGGCAGAAAGGGGATAAGCTCCAAGAGAACTGAAGTCCAGAAGAGGCTACAGCCCAGTGACAGAGCACACAAGAGAGAGCCCCCATAGCCCTCTCTGAGCCAAGGACTGCTCAAATCATAGCTACAGCATCTGGGAAGATACCAGACAGAGGAACAAGTTGTGAGCACTCGGCTAATCCGCCCTGGAATCCCATTTGTGGGAAAACCAGATCGCAGCACCTTTATTTCCAGTTGAATTGCTGTATTGAAATGTCAGATCTGTGTTTAAATCATTCAACTGTCTTCATATGTGAAATGTAATACCCACAACCAAATCAAACCTGTAGAATGTAATACCCACAACTGAATAGAATCCATAAATATACTGTGTAAATAAGTTACAGTGGTGTCTGAAGACACCACTGCCCACGGTATTAAATGATAAAATATACAAAAATATACATTTTATTGCAACTATAAATGACAAGACTTTTTTTTTTTTTTTTTTTACTGCACAAGGGCTACCATACTTGAAAAGCATGCCTTTCTGTAAAGTTAATTTTGAAGGTGGCTAAGTGCATGCAAAGTTGAACTCACTTCTCTGGGCTAGTATGATGAGGTAAAAATGTCTGCAGGGTGGAATTTTCAGGACAACAATGATGTCCTAATTAAAAAAAAAATGTAATGGAAGCCAAGACACAAATGTTTAAGGCTTCTGTTCAACACCTTCAGTAACTGTAAACACTGGATTACTCATACTAAATATTTTCAGCCCTAAGATTAAACATCTGTGTAAGAGTTCTGCTGGATCAAAAGCTTGCCACAAAAGTTCAGAGTTCAAATTAGAAACTATGACCTGTTTTCTTAAGTTTAGACAGCTAGTCATCTGCATTTACAACAGCAAAACTGGCCTTGTGAGAAAACCAGGAGCAGGAGGGGCCTCCCTACTGACAATGTGCATTCCAGGTCAGGAGATTCTTAATTTAGTAGCCTGACACTGTATGGAGCAAACCTGAGCTCATTCTTTGCTGTAGCTACTCACCCATACTCTCACTCTTTGTATTAGCTGCTCAAAAAAGACTCCCAATACGAAGTTTTGATAATGTCTTGGATTTAAGAGGCCCAGGCACAGGGTACCCATTATGTTTTTCAGACACGGGAATGAAAACAGTTTTTCATTCAAAGCAGTAATATAATTTTAAAGTAAGAATACTGAATAATTCAGGGACATGCATTGGAAAAGAGATCTGCAGAAATCAAGAGGGAAAAGTCACATGTAAAGTAATTTTGCACAGACATTATTCAGGATGAAACCTCAATTGCCAAACTAATCCATCAACCTGAAATACCTATCGCTGCTTCTCATTACTTCAAAAGAATACTTCATGTCTCATAAAAAAGTTTAAATTCATTATCAAGTACCATTCCTTATAAGGCTAAACTATATATTACTTTTGGCAATATTCCTGAAGAACCACAGAAATCCCACTAATTTCACAATCTTTTTTTCATTTCTCACTGTATAAAGTTCCTCACTCTCTCCCAGACAACTAACCCTACCTCTGTAACTCTGCATTGCTTCTGTGATTCCTTCAAATCTCAACAGTACGCTTGCTTTTAGCAGTATTACATGACAACAGGAAACCTGGCTAGCAGCTTTCTACAAACTGTTCCAAAGCAACCCCTTAAAAACAGGTAAATTGCTACAACTTAAAAGAATACTCCTCTCAGCAAAGGTACGTAGTAAGCCTCCTAATGTAGCAATAGATTTCAGGACAGAAATGAAGTGTATCTGTGATATAATGAGGGTGTATATTATGCAAAATTTAACTTAATAATGGAAAATCTGAGCTGCACATTCCTGCTGCTCTTCCTGTGTTGGAATTATTTATTCATTTCTTTTGAAGGTTGAGGAGTGATTGCCCTCATTTAATGTAGTCTTGGTTCCCTGAGGGGGAAAGTTAGGAAGTTATTAGCCATATTAATGTTTAAAATTCTACATTATATATTTTGCCTTACATCAGACAGCTTTCTCACTATCAGAAAAAGTTATCTAATAATAATTTGAGTGCATCTCTAGGGCAGTTCACATGGAATTAATATTAATGAGGACTGTTCATATTTGCCACTTTACTACTTTATTAAAACTGTTACATTTTAGGAATATAACTTTGGCATCCTACTTTAAAAACCATCACAGTGTAATGTAATCTTATTTTCTTCTTTTGCTGTATTACCTGTATAAAGATATTCAGGTAAGTATGCTGGTTGGACTGTTAGAGTCTTGGTCTCACTCATCTCTCTGGTCTGAAGAAGCACTGATGCAATGGCTTGATAGTTGCTATTGCAAGATAATGCAATCAAAAGGTGAAGCAGTAGCTTTTTACTGTGTTCAAAGACCTCAGGGCGGTAATGGTCAAGACCTAAAAGAAAAGGTCACAGCAATCACTGAATACAAAATAATAAACAAGTTCACATTCCAGAAATAGCAAAAATTCCAAGGCAGTTCAGGGCAACAGTGCAAACAAACAAAAGATGCAGTACTTCCAGATACAGCTACTACTTTTTTTACTTAAATGTGTGTTTCCAGACTGAGGTCCCATATAGGAGATACAAAACTACGTGTGGCAATACAACTTTACGTATTCTGTCTTGCTGAAGTGATAATTTGACTGGAAAACCTCTAAAGATGAGAAATTCTTGGTAGTTGTAATTATATTGCTGACCTCAGTATCTGGCTTTCTTGCACAGCCATGAATTTTTTAAGTGCAAACTGTAAGAGGTAGATACTAATTTATTAAGAAAGGAATCGACAGATGAAATCCCTTGAAAAGAACTTCAGCTAGCACTGAACAGCATAAGAAATTAGCCACTGACACTGAAAGACTCTGATCTGGCTAGCCCTTAACTGCTGTTTCTAAGATATTAACACAACCTGAATACCTCATGAATTATTGTAAAATAAACAGCTCTCTGTCATTGTATTGTTTTTTAATTATCTTTTGGTGTCTTCCAAGGTATTTTGAAATACTTTCTTCTACTCTGCAGCAGTTTCAGTGCTGAAAAATTCAGTTGTTTTTTTAATTACTCTAAGTGGCAGCAGTCAACAGGTCTTTCAAGTCCGGTGTTCCCTAATAAACCCCACACTGGTTCTTGCTTTGCCTAAAAATGAAGCTGTTCATACTGCCATAGTCTGAACTGTGTGTCTTTGGCTCCTATGGGCAGGTTTTTGGAGGTCCTCTGTCTTACTCATCTGCCCATAGCCGCCTCCACAAGAACCATGGCCGACCTGCCCACCTCTTTTTCAGCTTCTTCAGGTTTCTTTCTCCTTTCTCTCTTTCCTTCCATCTTCCAGGATATAATGAATCCATCCTACCCTGTTCTATCATACACTGAAAAGGATATAAGAAGTTCTTTCAGTTGAAAATAAATTCTATTTTGGCAGCACTTGTGACTGAAATCCTGTTAAACCCTAGGGTTCTATGAAAGTATTGACAAATACCTGCTAACTATGAAATGAGAAGGAAAGTTCAGTCTTTGTGCTTGACAATACTTGGGCCTTTCTTTAACTTGGAGATGTTCCTGAGAGGGTAAGTTTCTGTGATCTGGACACATTTCCATGGGAAAGGAGTGTAACTGCTCAACGCATTCCACAGTGGTTGCAAAAGGAGCTTTTAAACAGCAGAGATTTTTATGCACTATTGAGACAGGTAGGCTCACACCAGCAGTCTACCTCTCTACTTCCCTATCAGCACTACGAACCATTCAATAGGCAAACATATACACTGCAAAATTATTTCACCTTAGTTTTCTCATGCCTTACAACAAACAGAAGAATACAGGCTCTCCAGCTAGCCACCATACCACTTTCCAGTTCTGGGGTTTTGGGTTTTTTTTGGTCAGATGCATCTGCCTGCTCACATTTCCAGAAACAGTTTATTTTCAGTCACATTTAGACCTTTGGCTAACATGTGTTGAATAATTTTATTACACCTTCACAACAGGGCTCTACTACTAAACATTTTCCACAAGAGGTATAACAACTCCAGAGAAACTGAACTTGAAGCTTGGAAGCTGTGTTCTCATTTTAGTTACCACTAGAGCAGTTACATTCAGTTTCCAGTTGCATTTAGCTTTAATTTCACATTGGAGAATGTGGAGCTCTTAACCAAGGGATCATCAGGGGCATTTCTAAATTTCTATTTATTTCTTATGGAAAACTGTAATGTTGAAACATTATTGCAGGAACAAATCAGTAAACTATTTTATAATGGATTACTAATATCTTAACTCTGTTTCTGTATATGTTTATTTGGATGGTTCCCTCTTACACCTAGAAAATTAAAAGCACTATGCAAACCAAGTAAACAAATAATTATGGCCAGCCACAAAACAGATTAACTTACTAAGTGAAGAATGTATGTGAAATGTCATATTGAAACTGATGCAAGAAGGCCTATCTGACACAGTCCTGGCAAGAACTACAACAGTAATTCTTGTGTTTCATTAGAACTTTGTTGAAATCAATGTAGTAAGATATAAAACGTGAATATTTGATGAGTGAGCATTTTCCAAAGAAAACCTGTTTCAGCAAAAAAATTCAGACAGAACACTTGCTAATGGAGTAGCAGAAAAGGAGAATGAAGTAGCTTCTTCAGTTACATACTGAAGTATATCACATATTCTACCACTGTGCTGTAACCTCCTAACTTAATCTTTTTTGCCTGCTGAATATCACACTCTTCCCAGATTGCCAGTGAATAGATTTAGTTGTAACTATGGTGACTGAATGACAAGTGGACTGCAATCTTCAGTTACAATAAATTTATGTCATGAGTGGCTGGCTGTGTTTATTTATGAAAACTATTATTTATCAACATTGAAAGTTCAGAGTGCTAAATAGTCTACTATGCTGAAAAATCAGACCACTCACTTTTCATAATGTTAAGTGGCAGGATAAGGAAGGTATCAGGAAGTTATCACTCTCCAGCTGGATGGTTAAGAACAGACAGAGCAGTGGGGAAAAAAGCAGTGCCTCTGTGCTCAGGTATATAAGGGAAGACACTGATGAATAAGTATTCCATTACTAGTGATATTAATGAAGCTTGCTTGCTTGGTCTATGTCCTACCTTCATTATCTCTGCAGTACAGTAATCTTGGCTGGTTTATATAATATTTTTGTAAAGGCAAGAGAGCACTGGTGGGTGTAGTCCAGGGCTAAAGCATAAGCTGAATGCCCAGCTACTCATCAAACAGTATAAAGGCTAAGTTTTGTCTTTCTTGGGGAGGGTAGGGACATGACTATGGGGGTTTTAGAGATACTTTTGAAGTTAATAATCTTCAAATTTCTACCCACATCTCAAATTTGGGCAAAACTGGTCAAAATATACAAAGGCTTGTGACTAATTCACAGACTGACTGTAACTGCTTCAGGGTTAGGACTCTTTTTTGTCTGTGTGTGTGGTTTGTTTGTTTTTTTTTTTTTCATTTGGTTTGGGGGTTTTGTTGTATTTTGTTTGATTTTTTTAAGAAAAGAAAATCATAATTAAAAACACATAAGAAATACAGCTTCAGCAAAACTAAAGGACAGGAGTACATGAATACTTTAGTTGTTTGTTCTATTTGTCTTACCTAAAAAGAGAGCATGTAATAATAATGGCAGGTGAAGAGCCCAATCTTCTCTCACACTGTGATCCACTACCATCTCTGTCATGAAAATGACAGCAATATTGCACCTGAAAATTAGATCATAGTATCAGTTTGAAACCTCCTGGAGATGGGAAAACAGCAATCTGATGACTATTTCTGAAGAAATAAGTAATCCCTACATATTCAGTTTTATAACATTTCTTCTCAGCACGATTAATGCTGAAGCATCTTCATTACATTATTAAGCAGGTAAGCACCCATTACTGAAAAGCACACTATTCCTGTCACTACAAATTATGTAAAAGGAGAATGTCAGAATACACATAGCCCAGTTAGAATAAAAAAAAAGAGCAACCAACCAAAAGTGTTTTAATTGTTTCTTCAGTCTGATTCTTTTCAGAAAGTGAGATTTTTTGGTAGAAATGTGGTAGAACTGCAAGCCTTCACTGCATGTTGATTATAAGCGCTGACATCGGCAGAAACTGAAGGTATGATTTTCAGATGTTCTGAGTGGTAGGACAGTAGGATTGGTGTTGGTGAGAGGAAGCATCTTGCTGTTTGAAATGTCAGAATGAGAAACTGCTTACCTATGAAGGGGTCCCCGGGGTGTGATGGTTTCTGGGAGGTAGTCCACAAGTGGTGCCCAACATCCTCCATTGTAAGGCATGGGCAGGGGATGTGGTTGTTTGGTTTCAACAATATTCAACAACCAGCTTGTATATGGAGAAACAGGATCATCTGCACGGAAAAGCATTACAAAAGAGTGCATAAAACCCAAGTCTGGTTACACATTTTGGAAAAATAATAAAGTAAGAATTTATGCTAATGTACCAGCTCAGCTGTATGGAAGAACATAAGATGACACAAGGTTTGTAAATTCCTGTGTTCCATAACATATGATGCATTTTTAATCCCTCTTTCATGCTGCTGGAAATCAAACAGATTCCAGGCAGACAGCACTGAATAGCAGGAGTGGCAGATTAATCCCTACTGTCACTTAGTAGCTTTGGATCCAGATCACAAAGCACCAAGCAACAGACTTTTGCTTTAAAAATGAGAGAAAAGTTCATCCAACAGAGCTGCTGTCAGAGGCCATCTGCTGCAAGGAGCTGTGTACCAGTGACACATTTCTGTGACTCCTCACCAGTGCCCTAATGAGCTACAAAGGCAGAAGTTAAATGTTTTGAATTAGGAAGGAGGCATACAGAATGCAAAAACCATCTTCATGGTAATTTTCTTTTAACAGGGATGAATTATCTCTTGAATTTCTCAAAGATGTATTTAACTTTGCTCAGTATGACAGCTGCTGTATGTTAATGAGCAACAGAGTTTTTTTCTTCCACCTGTTTATCTGCAATGATGTGGGTCAGAAGTTACTTCCACCACTTTCTGTCTTCCCTCACAGAGAGAAGCTTTTTTTCATCTCTCCTGTATTTTGTTTCCTCTCATTTTTCACATTTTTTCCCATTGTTCACTTTTTATTTTGCAGGTCTGGCAGTCTATTACACACTGTGATGGAAAGTATCCTTTCCAGGCCTGTTCTTGACATGCATCTGAACATTGTCCTTTGAGAATTTTTAATGGGAGGATTATTTTTCACTCTAGGTTTGTTTTGGTCTTTTTTGGTTTGTTCATTTGTTTTTGTATTTTGGGGTTTTTGTTGTTGTTACACTTTTGCACATTAGGTAGATTCGAAGATCTTAGCACCTTTTTTTTTTTAACAGCAGGCATCTGATGCTTGTTGGCTTTGCAATGGGAAACAAAACTGTTCTGATGCCTACAAAAGTATTTTTCTAATGCATTTATCTCTTCTTCATTTTGACAAAGCATTTTCAGGAGCCCTTCAAAGCAGTAACTGCTTCTTCAAATACTACTAAAATGCCAGTTTATCATTCCCATTCTTCAGTGTTTGTCTTCCAAGGAGTACATTAGATCTTTTTGATTTAGATCTCTACTTAGTTCTCTCTTCCTGTGCAGGATGATTTATTAGTTACAGATAAAGAAGAATAAACTGATCTAATAATGTAGCAGAGTATAGCATTTTCATGTATTCATCTTCTAAGGGTTAACCAGATGAATGTTTGCCAGATACTTTTCTCATGAAAAGCACTGCAGAGACACACATTTATTACTGCCAGTTTAAATGTTTCACATCAAACTGCTTCATGAGGTCCAGAGTAAGACCTGGATCCTCACTCATTTTGACAGGTTTATGTGCAAACCCAGACAAAAAAAGCAGCACTTTGCACCTTGACATACAATCTTTGCCTGAACACCAGAGTTTCTGTGCTGTAGAGCTGAGTTCCCCATTTATATGCTCACCAATACCCATACGCCTAAGGTAGACTGGAGAGAAGAGAGAAGGCATAGCAACAACAACTTTGCCACCTGGGCTGCCTGACAGAGGGTCTAAGTTGTGCTTTCTTAATGGAGGTTGCATTATTTATCTTATAGAATAACAAATGGTATAAAAATTACTCTTTCATGATAGAGTTCTGTATAAATGTCAGTATCTAAGTAAAATGCCTTTTATTGTATATCTAGTTATTCATATGTTTATGGAAGGAACCCCTGTGAGAAGCAAACCTTGCATATTCGCAAGCACTATACGGCAGGAAAAACCATTTGGGCATCAGCTCAAGGAGGCATTCCAAAAAAGCAAAGAAAACGTCAGTATTCTTTAACCTTTTATTACTCTAAGCTCTTGTTTAAACCAGCTACTTGTGAAGAATGTTCCAACAACATAAACATTGTTCTGTTTCCAAAGTTTGTTCATGCAGATCAGATTAGCACTGGTGCTCCAATTAAACATCTGCAGAATTTTTAGTAGCTGCGGCACTAGAGAGCCGTAAGAAAAACAAGAGAGGTGTACTAAACCCCACGGTGTTTGCTGCACACATCTTTGTGCATTTGAGTACTACAGTATGTACACAGTATTTTGCAAATATTTTCTTTCATAATTATGAAAAATAGTTGTTGATATTCATTAAATTATCCTTTCACATTGTATTTGACAGTTTCACCATATTTTGAAGAAGAGTGTTGCAAAAAAATACATTACTTGCATTAAAGAATATACAGAATCTTTACTTCTTATGGCAAAATACTGTCCCAAAATGGTGTCCATGGCACTGAGATAAGATATTATGGGCTCTATATTATTTAACCTGGCTTTATTAAACCAGAGATGAAAGTCAATGTAATATTTGGTTAGGGTCTAACTGAAATCTGTAGATTGGCTTCCTTACAAGTCGCTCCAGAAATGAAGTCAAACCATCCAGCTCCTAAAATTTACACTCATTCAACAGTTGACAGAATGATCTTTTCTTTGCAACCTCTGCTGAGTGTTAAATGTCCATTTATAGTCCATTTGGCTGAAACACATAAAGAGCAAGTATGCCTGGGAGCTCTGTCTTGCTATCCCCTCCAATACAACTATGCACAGTGGCACCCAGGAGCTGGTTGCAGAAAGCAGAGAAAAACTAAAAAGGAGATAAGACCTCATTTTGGGAAACTCCTGAATCTCTTCTTCATGCTCATATAACAGCACTTTACTTGGAGGGAAATACTGGCAAAGGGTGCAATTCAAAATACTTGCTGTAACGCACTTGGAAGCCTTCCACCTTGCCATGTATAAAAGGTTCAAGGTATTACTGTCTGGAGGATTCTCTGCTGCTGCCTTCTGTGAAGTTCTCTAACCTCTACACAGATTTGACTGAGCCCAAGTTAAACAAAGCAAATTAATTAAATGAAGTATGAAAGTAAAATAGGGACACCCCCATATGGTGATACTACATTACTGTTTATACAAAACTTACACAGAGAGCCTTCAGCAGTGATAAGAGTGTTTTCCTCTCACACCAAAACACTGGAAATTTCATTGTATTGAATAATAGAACTTACTTTTGTCATCATCGTAAGATCCTCCAGAGCTGTTACTGTACCTTGATTCTAGTCGGGTGTGTGCTCTGATTACATTACTGAACCTTCAAATACAAGAAAAATCTTCATTAAAAACACAGACAAACATCTGGACTATATGCTCACTCTACCAAAAATGCATTTCCTTAAGCATGAGCTTTTATATGGGACTAGACAGCAATGTGAAGGTAATGCTGTTTCTTTCCACAAAGTAAGATTTTTGGCAGCCACTTTCTGAGAAGTTCTGTTTCCCTGCCACAAGCTTTTGAAATCAGCAGAGGGAAAACTCTTACGCTACAAATGTGATTTTCTTGAAGCAAGAAACCATGCTAAGGCTGAACTAAGATATAAACTGTTCACACTAGTATTTTGTCACAGCCCCTGTGCACAGGTAACATTCTGTCAATCTGCTATAGCAGTAACTGACTGAATACTCCAAAGTTAAGCCACACAGGTATCAAGCAGAAAAAGCTGCAGCAGATCACCATTGAATTAGGTGATCCTTCAATAGGATAATCCAGCAACTGCCAGAGAAGATCTAGCAGAGGAGGTAAGGGATATTAGAGCTATAACAAATTGTTCACAGCTATCCTCAAATCTACTACAGATCCACAACAAGCTAGCTTTTACTGGTAATCTTTTTTGGCTTCCTCCACCTCCTTGTGCTGTCAGCGCAATCAGGCCTGAAGTGGAGTAGGAGGAGCCATGCTGGAGGATCACATGCTAGTGATGTGTGTGATGTACTAGTGATGCAAAGCTAGGAAATTAATTACAAATAATCATGTTTAAACAACTTCATCATACAAAGCAAGACTGAAAGTTTTCGATGCAACATTCAATGCAATTTCCTACTAAAAAGCACACATAGTACTGGTATTGAATTACATGTTGACATACCAAAGTATGTCTGTCTCATCAGGGCACAACTAATTTCATTGTGGAGGTGACAAAAAGGCATCATAAGCCATTATAATTCTGCTATTTTTTGTCCTTCCAGCATCTCATTCTCCTACTGTGTCCAGTTCTGGGCCCCTCAGTTTAGGAAGGATGTTGACTTGCTGGAGCATGTCCAGAGAAGGGCAACAAAGTTGGTGAGGGGCTTGGAACACAAGCCCTATGAGGAGAGACTGAGGGAGCTGGGGTTGCTTAGCCTGGAGAAGAGGAGACTCAGGGGTGACCTTATTGCTCTCTACCACTACCTTAAGGGAGGTTGTAGACAGGCAGAGGTTGGTCTCTTGTCCCAGGCAACCAGCACCAGAACAAGAGGACACAGTCTCAAGCTGCACCAGGGGAGGTTTAGGCTGGAGGTTGGGAGGAAGTTCTACACAGAGAGAGTGATTGCACATTGGAATGGGCTGCCCGAGGAGGTGGTGGAGTCGCCATCAATGGAGGTGTTCAGGAGGAGACTTGATAGGGTGCTTGGTTGTATGGTTTAGTTGATTAGGTGGTGTTGGATGATAGGTTGGACACGATGATCTTGAGGGTCTCTTCCAACCTGGTTTATTCTATTCTATTTGATATATTGTAATAAATTCTCTTAATAAATGTCTACAAACTGACAATTGCTGACATATTTATCTGGCATTATAAAAAAAAACAAACAAGAGAAGAGAAGAATAAAGTTGAGGAAAAAAAAAATGAAGAAACAGGCAGAAATGAATTCTACCATGAATGAAGCACATGGAGAATACAGGTCATGTAAGTTATTTGAAAGCAGAGCATTTTACACCATGTTCTGTCAACATAAACCCAGGTATCTTCTCATTGGCTTTGCATTACTTTAAAAAATGCCCCTATTGATGAGAACAGTTTGTTTACAATCTATTACCTTCTGTAATAGTCAATACATAGTCAATATTAAGAGTCATACCAAAATTGACACATTGGCTTTGAAGTGCAGCTTCTAGTGCCTTTGACAACATAAAAGTCAGGAATGAAATCAGGCAAATGATTGTACATTTGTTTTATGAAGAGACTTTTATCAGGAAACAGAATACCAATATCAGAACTTTGCAATATCCCTTTTTTTTTTTAATGTGTAATCTTCCTTTCATTTTTATAATGCATTTACATTTGAATGGCAAAAATGGTTTTGGAGTCACATTTGACATTTAGCTAAGGGAAGAAGCCCCCAAAACACAGTGGAAAGTATAGCAGGAAATGATGTTTGCTCAACTTACCTGCAAATCAACCAAACAATAATCTAACTTATCTAGCCACAATAATAATCATCTAACTTATAGAGCCATTAATATTTATGCAACGAATAATAAAAAATCCAGAGGAAAAATGCTTTTATTTCGAGTACATTTCTAGTGCATATGCTAAATAACGTCATTTGAGTGAAATTCTCTTTATTATCAGGTTGAAATCTTAGTACTGAATGCCATATTTACTTATAAATTAGCAGTCAGACATAACTAATCTGAAAAAGAGCTACTTATGTTTAAAGCATGGAGAAGGCAAGTAATTAAAAAGATTCTGAAGCACAGAAAAGCTTTGTTTCCCATTTTTCCTCTGTGTTCTGAACCTGTGGAAGGTGGGTTGTACTGCTGAAGTGGTACTAGCAACTACTGTGGATAATTCCTACAAACCCATGATCTACACAGGGTAATTCATCCTATACAGGTTTAACAGATGTTCCTCTGCAATGTATTATTAAACAAAAGTCAGAAACTAGAATCATGTGAATAGTGGTGTGGGGGTTTTGTGTGTGGCATTTTTGTTTGGTTGGGGTTTTTTTAATGCAAAATTCATAGAATTGTCTGGGTTGGAAGGGACCTCCAGGATTATCTAATTCCAACTCCCCTGCCTGGCCTTAAAAACTTCCAGTGATGCAGCTTCTACCACCTCCCTGGGCAGCCTCTTCCAGTGTCTCACCACTCTCATGGTGAAGAATTTTTCCTAATATCTAATCTTAATCTACCCATTTCTATTTTTGCTCCATCCTCCTTAGTTCTACCACCACCTGTCTCTCAACAGTTTTCTTGTAGGCCCTCTTCAGATACTGGAAGGCCACAATAAGGTCTCCTTAGAGCCTTCTCTTCTCCAGAGTAGCCCCAGCTCTCTCAATCTGTCTTCATAGGATTATTTAATTTTCTGGGTTAACGCCACTTAGGACCAGTCTCAGCATCAGAGTTCCTCACAAAACAGTGCAGACCTGTGCTCAACATCTCACCCTTAATGTTGGAAAATATACATTTGGGGGGAAAAAAAGGGCAAACAAAAAACAAATCACAAACCTCTCATCAGTCTCTTTCACCACTCTGTTCTCCTCTACATCAGGAAAACTATCTTGCCCAGCTACAACAGTGTTACTGCTGGAGGTGGTTCCTGTATGTGAGATGTCAATAGAACATGCATTACATGCAGAAGATAATACTTGCAAAGTAATAGAAGTCTGTAACTTTTTAAAAGATTTTTTTTGGCAGCCACAAAGTCATCATCCTGCAAGTACTTGCTCATATGAATGAACACCGCTACCTCTATAAACCAGGATCTTGTTACCTTTATAAACCAAGACCTGTTCACATGGTTAAATAGCGTAAAGTTTAAATGCTTTGAGTGGTACATTAACATAATGATGCTCTGCCAGTCCTTCATCTAAGCTCATTGTCAGGTAACATAACCTGTTTTTCAAGGATTTGGCAGAACATTGACAAGGTTAAATATGAGGTTGGTGTTCTTTAAGTATCTTTGATTAATGCATCTTGGAAATAGCATCTGGCCTTTGAAAACTGAATTGCCATATTAGTTGAAGCTCTCAGTTTTCTTCTTTGGTGTATGTGCTGTGATCACAGCACTGATGATAACTTCTTCTTGTGAGAAACTACTAGTAGAACCATATAATTTGAATTCTAAACAGCACCAAACACTGTTTAATATCCTATTAAAATAGTTGAGAGAATTAAACATATGTTTACAAACCACATACAACATAAGGAATCAAAAAGAACTGCAATTTAGATGTGCAACAAACCCCTGAAACTTGCACTTTATATAGACACAGATCTGAATGGGTGCAAAAGTAACAGTTGGGGTTTTTTTCTGAGATGAAAACTGAAAAGTGCAGGAGAGCATAACTGAAAGTATATTTAGGTCATACCAGAAGCTGCAGCTGAGGCTTTGTTACTGGCAGCAAAACGGTAAAATGGAGGATTATCGCAGTGCTGGACTATTGGGTTCACTGGGTCGGTTTGCTGCAGCTCAAAAAGGAGCTCTTCCATTGTCTGAATCGTGTTGTTGCGACACAGATATATTGCAACTTTTTTTATCTAGAGAAGAAAATAACAGTTACTCATCTCTGTCCAAAGTGAATTTCCAGTACACGTTACACTGCAGTATTGAAAAGATCTGGAATGGAAACATTGGTCCTAGACAGATGCCACAACCACACAAATGCATCCCTCTTGTTTGCACAGAAATAAACCAGCTAACTTGGATGTCATGACTATTTTCCCAGCAGAGTGAATCTGTGATCTTATAATCCCAAGGTTTTTGCTTATCAAAATGAGCTGTTTAGGTATATAACTTTATAACATACATATACAAGCCCCATCTGATTTTGCACTCTGTCACTTAAGGATATAAGCATTAACTTAGAATGACACTCAGGGATTTGTATTCTGAGTACGTGATTTTCACTGAAAATTAATCTCTCTCTTGAACAGAATAAACTTCTCATCTGGAAAGCATAGATCCACCCAAAACTTCATGCCTATATTTCCAGATATGGTAGGTGTAGCCACAAAGAATAGGCCAGGCTCTATCTGCAGTCAAAGCAGTGGCACATGGAAGAAAGGAAAAGCAATTATGTACACAGACTTTCATGCATTCTGTTTTCAAAAATCTGAGAGTATTATTTATGGAAATTCTGGGAATTTCTATAAATATTTCAACAAGATGCCAAACTTTATTGTATGCACCACAGCAATGAGGACTGTTGAGATACTGAGAACTGAATTCTTGAGGGCAGACACCCCTATTGTCTAATAAAAGCAGAGTCTCTCTCTCTGGCTCAAAAATATTTGATTTGTAAACTGCTGGGACGAAGGGAGGATCCCTCTGTGCTTGCCTTCTTGTATTTAAAGATATCCCTAAACCTATATTAATAGTGGAGTTAATACACTGGACCAAACTGCCTGTTGGCTTCACCAAATATTGCTGTTCTTATACTCCTAAATACTTCCATTAAAATAACTTCCTGACTGCTTCACTTTTCTTTTTATTTTTTCCCCCCTCTCCTTTTCTTTTGCTTAAAGTAGAGAAAATGCACATATTTAAAGTCTCTTTTACTGTGCTAAAAAACCTTTCAGGGACTTTCCAGATTACAAACTCAGTTCATTTCCAGTTGGGCTCACAGTGCCACGTCCAGCTTCTTTCACCCCAGAAGGGGTCACATTTCCTACACTAAGTCCTTGCTGAAAAGGTTTCTGAACTGGAAACGCTCTAAAAACTCTGAAGAAAGAAAGGACAGCTCAGCAATATGAACTGGAGCACTAGGAAAACAAAAGGGAGAAATCAATGAGTTTGATCACACACACACACAAAAGTAAGTCAGGCATGTTTTTTTTGGCTTGCACCCACATAGTCAGAACAGATGGCTGAAGGCAGGAAGCAGCTGGTGACTGCCTTAGGGCACAGAGGGCTCCAAAATGAGATGGGTAAACTGGCAATCTTGCAACTTTGTGATCTTCTGAGCCCAGGTGAGCCGGAAGAGTGCTGATGCTAAAATAATACTTATTGCCAACCTGTATATGTTATGTATGTGACAATGGAAGATACATGTTTATGTTATCAGTAGCCGTGCATAGTTCGCACAGCGAGGCACAATTTCTTAACTGTAAATTCCAGGGCATTATCAAACCCTTGAGCAGTGTATTTTCCTACTCCAGACAAAGCTCTCAGTGAAAGGGTGACTCACAAGCATAGTCAAGCTTCCTACACAAGCTGAAAACTTTTCCAGATTTTGAACAATCCAAGAACCAGAATCCAGAGACTAACAGAGTGGCAGAAAACACAGGAACCTTGTCAGCTGTTGCCCTTAATGAAGATGTGATTGTCTTGTTAACAGCCACTGGAAGTCTGGGCAGAAAAGTCCCATTGTCAAAACAGGAGATGCTGTGCAGATTAAGTTGGAGATGCCAAAACAGACTGCTCTCTTTGTGGAGTAAGAGGATATTATTGTCCTGGAGAAGGATAGGGCTGTGAGAGCCAAAGCTTTGAGGCAAAAGGGTTTGGAAAGAATCTAAAGAAAGAAGTGCTGTGAGCGGAAAGGGGCTTTGAGTTAGGCTGCTCAGGGCTGTGGGATGGCAACAGTTTTGGAAAAAGAGTGTGTTGAAAGCTCTGGGCTGGCAAGTATCTGGACTGGGGGACAAGGTATACAAGGGGCTCCTGGGAAAGAGACAACAGAGTTTTCAGGCATTTCCAACCAAGCTACAGATTTAAATGAGATACACTAAGCACAGGACTATTCCTTTCTCTAAGAAAACTGCCCTTATTCCTTTTGTAAGCTGTCAGGAATACAACAGGCTTAATTTTTCCTCTTACATTTGTGATTTCTGCCAACATAGCTCCTCCTGATGGAGACCAACTTTGGGCCTATTTCAATTCTGTCACAGGTTGTAGGATCTGTCAGGTTGGAAAGAACCTAGGAGGTCCCTCGTCTACATCCTGCTCAACGCATGGTCAACACTGAACGGAGGGCCTCTGCTAATCTGCCAAGTTAGTGGAAAGACCTTATTACCCTTAGGATAGATGGGATCAACCCCTTTGTCTTTTTCTCACACAGACTTCAAGCTTGTTCTTTCAAATACTGTCCCTTTAGATTAGCTGGGCAACACTGACTTTGCATATACAGGCACTGATTTGAGAATACAGAACAGCAATCCTACAAATGAAATGATACCAACAGGATCTCTATTCTACAACAACACCACCATGAACACTTTTACAGTCTTCTGTATTTTCTGTATTCTATTATGCATAGGAATTATCATAAAAACTATAAGCAAAGTATAATTTCAGCAGCTGGAAATGAAGTATGCTTATGAAGCTTTTTAGATAAGTGTAATCATATTAATAGGAATTTCAAATTTATTTCAGGGACATCAATAGTAAAAGACTAATAGAACTGCATACTGTAATTGTGCTGGAAAATTTACTAAATTTGGATTCTGTTTCACCCAGCCACTGAGCAATAGGGAACATGGGAATAGGACTATCTTGCTTTTCTCACACAGCCCTGATTTTATTTTAACTCGAATAATAACAATATCCTGTACAGTTTGACTTGTGCATTGCTGGAACAGTCATGTAATTAATGACAGCCAGGCAAAAGTCTCTATGGTAAGGAGCCAATAGAGGTTAGCCGTCTTGAGATGTTCCACAGAAAGCCTTGGTCTGCTGAGGGAAAATGTAGCACTCTTCCCTTAAAACTACACACTGAAGGAGCACCTAAATCTTTACAACAAACAAATAAAATCATAGCATCTTAAGTCCCACTCATGATATAATATCTCTTGTTTAGATGACTTTTATAAATGAACTCATAGTTTTGTAAACTGATTATTGAGAAAAAATACAAGCATTTAGTATTTTCACTTCATTTTTCACGCAAGTTACTTAACTTCTGAACAAGCATTCTGTCTTTTAGAAATAAAATGTTAAATACATCAATTATTTGCATATTTGTACACATTTCTGACATGAATTTTCACTAATTCTGGAAATTTATGGCCAGTCCCTGTTACTGGCCTCTTACACAGACATGCAAAGTTGCCCTTTGATTGAGAGACGCCCACCACTAGCTTGAAATGAGGTGTGCTCCACTGGTGGAGACTGAGATGCCCACTACTCAATTGCTTTCTCAAATATCAATGTCTTGGCTCATTTTTCCCCCATGATTTAATTCTGCACAGTATGCTAGGGAATATGTTGGCACTTCTTTTTGCACCATTCATTTTCTGCAGGTGATAGCTGTTTTCTTCATTAAACCTTATACAACCAAAAGTAGATCAAATAAAGTGCAAACACTTACATAGGGTAAGAGGATAGTGTCACTGCTAACGCCACACAAACTAATGAGAAACTGCAGTGTTATCCTAAGGTTATTACTCCATTTTTCATTGTTGGCCAAAGCATTCCAGACATTTTCCATCTCTGGTCCAGGAATTTCATCTCCGTACTGCAAAGGAGCATAACCATACATTTCTTGAAACATGCAGACCTCTAAACTAAAGCATGCTCTTTTAGAGCATTTTCTCATGCAAAATCAACAGTAAAATGCTGTGAAAAGTGACAAACCAGTATTTTCAAGAGCTACCTGACAGACTTCAGAGCATAAATTGCATTTAAAGGTATTTAGGTTTAGATCCACATGAAGTACACAAGCCCTACGAGGAGAGACTGAGGGAGCTGGGGTTGCTTAGCCTGGAGAAGAGGAGACTCAGGGGTGACCTTATTGCTCTCTACCACTACCTTAAGGGAGGTTGTAGACAGGCAGGGGCTGGTCTCTTCTCCCAGGCAACCAGCACCAGAACAAGAGCACACAGTCTCAAGCTGTGCCAGGGGAGGTTTAGGCTGGAGGTTGGGAGGAAGTTCTACACAGAGAGAGTGATGGCCCATTGGAATGGGCTGCCCAGGGAGGTGGTGGAGTGACCATCATTGGAGGTGCTCAGGAGGAGACTTGATAGGGTACTTGGTTGCATGGTTTAGTTGATTAGGTGGTGTTGGATGATAGGTTGGACACGATGATCTTGAGGGTCTCTTCCAACCTGGTCTGGTCTATTCTATTTTCTATTCTATTCTATTCTATTCTAGTCTATTCTAGTCTATTCTAGTCTATTCTAGTCTATTCTCAGAGACTTAAATCACACACCCCCATACAAAGTCTTTCAGGAATATAAATTTAAAAAGTGATCCTAAAATCAAGCAGTTTACAATTGTTTGAGCAACAGAAGTCATGTTTCTGCATGTCTGTACTCAGTGCTTCAGCCTTCACAGTAGTGAACAATTTGGCATCTCTCTCCTGAGTAAATCCTAGCAGAATTAAGCATTAGACATCCTTTGCTTTCACGCTGGAAACAAGCAGCTTCTGCCCTCACTTGCAAGACACGGCATTAGGAACGACTCTCTTTTGTCCAGTCAGTTAAATGGTTAGTGCATGCATCCAGAATGTAAGAGTCTGAAGCTCATTCTACTTCCCATGTGAAATCTCTGACTCCCACTTTGGGAAAACTGTTTTAACCACTGCACAGAGTGACGTTTTTCTAGGAGAGGAGTGACAATCTCTAGGCCATGCATTTCTACTGAAAATTATTTAATGCATCCTAGCTACATCTGTACTGTCACTGGCATCTACGTTTACTGTTGTCTACACTGGCACTTCCAGGTGCCATTCCCTTTATTACACATACAACTTCAAAGCTAGGCCACTCAATATGATTTGAAGAAAGAATTCTTGTTTACTCTGGAACAAAAACTTTGAGCAACTAACTGCAAGGACTGCTGCTGATCAGCAGTAAAGGTAAGACTGCATCACATTTGTTTTCAACTCATAAAATTCCTCTAATAATATTGTAAGGACTCCATACTGTCAGATAATTCACAAGCCAGTATTGTGCCCTAGATATGCAACAAGTATCAAAAAATATCCTGGTGGGTTGAAACAGAGACTCCACATTACTTCAGACATGCTCATATGACAAATTATTATGACACAACAATTATGCTTTACTTACAGGGCCTCAACATGAGGCAAATCCAGAATCAATGTAGTATGGATACAGATGTTCTTCTTTATAGAGAATTAATCCTGAGCAGGTTAGGAAAAGCAAACCACTCTGTCCCATATGACATAGGTAGCAGGCATTATTTCCTGGACTTTATGTATCAAGCAATTTAGGGATATGTACTGGATCTGGCAAAACCAGTGCCAGAGCAGGCACAGCACACTAGTATAGCAGCCTGCAACTCAGCAAAGAGAAGGAAAAGATGGATACCCAGTACCTTCTCTCCACTAGCTGCTTAGGCAGTTTACTTGAAGTAACTG
The DNA here is from genome assembly GCF_014839835.1 of Dryobates pubescens. Classification (NCBI taxonomy): domain Eukaryota; kingdom Metazoa; phylum Chordata; class Aves; order Piciformes; family Picidae; genus Dryobates; species Dryobates pubescens. Next base: position 21,201,512 of record NC_071621.1, read on the forward strand.
GAAAAAAGGAATCCCTAGTCCTATATCAGGGATGTAAAATACCTTCCCTTTTACAAACAAATGCTTTAACTAGCACCTTAGAAATTTATACTTGTTTTCCCTTTCTTCTCTCTCAAAGAACATTGCAGGTGCTCTTTCTTACTGCCAAACAAACTTTCACATGCTGCCTTAGATATTAACAGGAGGAAACTGAATTTAGTTCTTCTATAACTAATCTTTAATGCTGTCATTATATTTTTTTTTGAATGGTAAAACACATTGTTCATGTTTTGAAAGAGAACAGATTTAACATTGTCCTTAAAAGTAAGAAACTCTTCAAAAACAAGGTTGTGTCAAACTAATATAGACTATTTCAGGGCAAAATTTCTGGTATCAGAGGGAAGAAACCTAAGTAACCTTTTTTAAGAAATGTAAGTTTGAGTATTACAGAAATTGTTTTACAGGGTTTTTTGTTTGCTTTGTATTTTTACCTTAGCTGTCATATACATGAGATTATTAAGAACCAGTGAGGTGGCCTCAGGAGAGCCCCAGCCATTGCCTTTTAGTCCAGTTGTGACTGCTACTTCCCCATCCTTGTCCTTCAGTTCATCTTCTGGAGTTGTAGGGCTTGAACCAGGGAGAAGCAGTCTGTTGTCAACAAGTTCAATATTATGAAGCCAAGGGAGCAGATAGGTAAGCATGATCTGTCTTCCATTTGGATGTGTTGTTGGAAATCGTTGGCTTACCTCTAAAAGTTGAAAAGGGCAACATATTATTTTATGAAGGAAACCCTAAATACATGGTTTGAATCGGATTTCTGACCTGTGTTAGGCCACATGATGCTTTTTACCTTGCAAACCAGAAGCATACAAAAGCATGCATTTGAACTTCCTGAAAAGAAATATTGATTTAATGTTCAATAATGGCAAGCAATTGGTCAGGTCTTCAGTCTGAAATAACAAACATGGTCTGGGCTTAGAAACAGAAAGTCACCTCTTGTTACCGTGCCATACTATGTATTAAGTGAAACAGATGTTAATAAAGAGGAGAAAGGGTAATTCAGTTACTGGCAGTTATTCTGGAACTTCAAGAGCTTTTGGAGAATGACAATAAACACACAAAAGTGTTCTGCAGAATTACAAGTGCCCCATCAACCTCCACATTTCTAAGAGGTATTTTAAATCTTAAGGCACTTATTATACTGAGTTCACCAAACCACCTTACATATATTAGGAGTCTGATTTCCTGTAAGGAGTCCTATAAAATTCATAGTTTGCTGCCAGTCCAGAAGTGCTTGCATACAGCACTTTATATAGTTTAGCAAAAAAAAAGAACTGGCACTCTAAGGGAAGGGATTTGGAAAGTCTGGGATAAGAAATACAGTGGCAGGCTTCCTGCCAAGGTGCAACATGTTAACTCTCTTTACCAGAACTATTCTGTAAAATCAGTAGAGCTAACATTTCCTTTCCTCCCTCACTGCCTGTTTTAAAAAAAAAATCTTCCAGGCATACCCTGCTCTCTCATTATGATTGCAGATGCATAGAAAGGAGCTCAGATTTGGACTGAGTTCTTTTAAATGTCACAGCCACTACAGCAACGTGAGTAGATGGTAACAGTAATAATGAACAACATTTACTTTTCTTAAGAGAAATGAGTCATTACAATTTCCCTAAACCAGTTATTTATAACTCATGGTATCTTAGGTACTGAAAAATGGATGATGTATTGCTCCTTTACCCTTCCTCCAGCCCCTACAGACTGAGCAAACCCAACAAAACGGGATTTTAAGAGCCAGTAAGAATTCCCATGATTACAGACATTGCATTCTGCTATTAAAAACTACAGCAACACATTAGATGGATTAAAACAGAGATATGTCTCAAAATGTCATTGTTCCCAGGAATGGCCTCAGTAAGAGTATTCTGAATCGTGCTCCTGCAGATCTGATTCTTTAACATTTTTCCCAGTAATCCTGATAAAATGAAAATTATACTAAGACCTGCAGCAAATACCTGCAGATACTAAGACCCATAGCAAATAACAGAAGGTAGAGCTCACTTCCTCATAATGACTTTAATAATTGGCAAAACTGGACACAATCTTCCCAAAGTTAAAGTCATGCTTATATAAAACAAAGCATTTTACCCTCACAATTAGCAAGTACATAAATGTATGTATAAGAAGAATAAGTAAGCTCAACAAGAGAAACCATTATAGCACAACTTGCCAATGTTACCTTAACTTATTCAAGGCCCTTGTAATTTCAAAGTTACACTAAGATGACTCAAGTCCCCAAAGAGGGTTTTTAAATAGCAATTTTGTACTTTGTAAAAGCACCTCCAGGAAATATATATTGCATTCCTAAATATGATTTGACCTGAACAAGAATAAAACCAGGTCAAGCTAAATTTATAAACAGGATTGCTGTTTATGTAACAATCTACCATTTGTACAAAAAAGGACAGTAGATAATAAGTCAAATTGATACAGGTACCTGAAAAAAGTGGAAGGGTAAGTTCAGGATACATCCTTGCTAGTTCATATGAAAGAAGGGTAAGTGAAACACTGTAAAGAGGTGGCAGTGGACCATGTGTACCATACAAGATACTGCCTGGTCTTTGCTCAGAGACCTTTTTTGAATACACAAAAAGCTTTGATTCAAGGATCTGTAAGAGACAAAAAAATAATAATGCAATGAGACAATAAAAATCCATTAATTCAGGAAATGTAGCAATTCAAGTTTAGACATCAGAGAACAATCTCTATGTTTCAGTGCATACTTTCTGAATTTGAAAGACACCATTAACTAATATTTTCCCATTCATTTTTACATAAATATTCCCATAAGTATTTACAGCCAAGAGAAAATTAATTACTTATTTTAAGAACAAAACTAAAAAGAAAATAAACAGTACTTTATAAAAAGTTCACACACACATACAAAAAAAACCAAACCCAAAACAAGACAGGAGGACAAAAAAAGTAGCTGATACATGCCTGCATAAGTTGCATGGAAATTTCATAAATCTCTCTGTTGGTGTCAGATGCCTTGAACAGCACTAAGTTTAAAAGCGTCACTATATCAAAAGGATAGTTCCTAGAAGAATAAACAGTACATTTTTGTGAATGTTGGTGAGGAATGCAGATTATATTTACTCTGATTTACTCTGTAGAGTGGACTAAAGAGAATGTCATCTTTCTTTTCTCTGTTCTACTACCAGAATATGGGAAAGGGGGCTCTTATGAACACACGCTGCTTGATCAAAGGGCCATCTGGTGAACGGGAAGAAAGAAAGGATTATTTATAATTACCTTGGACTAATGCTTAGGAATGCACTGAGCTACCCACAGTGAGAAATGCAATACCTGTGTCTCCAACTGTCAATTCACTTTCATTTACAACATAAACTGCTAAAAGAATAGGCCAACGCCCATGAAAGAAGATGGCTAGCATGAAAATTTCCATGGATAAAGTACTTCTTATGCCAAGCTGAAATTAAAACAATCCCTTTGCAGAGAAGACACTATGTTGGACATGAACATTAACAGGCACTTCTGTTAAAACTATTTTCAAAGAGTAAACATGAAGAACTGTTTCAAGAAGTCTTCTATCTGTCCAGTCAACATTAATTATAAGGGTAAACATATTGAAGTGTTAATTCAGTGAGAATACTGCTAGGAAAGCAATTCCCATGCCACAATATTTGGATTTTCACTACATAATTTTCTGCTTTTCCATGATGCTCTGAAAATGCACCTGAATCAATTGTGAACCATCAATTTCTCATTTTAGATGTGAGCTGCTGTGCTCCTGGATGTGTGGCATGGGACATTGCAAATTCTAGCTATAATCCACCCTCTACACATCTCTTCATCCTTTAAATAAGCTTAAAAGCAAACAATAACAAAGAAATTAAGGGACGTAGCCTCTCTGTAGAAAGAGGGACATCAGCAATGAGATTCATTACTGCCCATTTTGTAGATTAAGCAGTGACCTCTCTAAACATAGGATAGAGGAAAAGCTGTTAATAGCATTTAAATATTAATAAAGTCCCCAACTTGGTAGAAAGTGGGCTTTCTCTTCAAAGTACATCATGCAGATCATACTCTCAATTTTTATGGTAGGTAAGGGAAAGATTAAATTTCAGTACACACTGACATAGAATAGAATAGAATAGAATAGAATAGAACAGAATAGAATAGAATTAACCAGCTTGGAAGAGACCTTCGAGATCATCGTCCCATCATCCAACGCCATCTAATCAACCAAACCATGGCACCAAGCACCCCATCAAGTCTCCTTGTAAACATCCCCAGTGATGGCACCTCCACCATCTCCTTGGGCAGCCCATTCCGATAGGTAATCACACTCTCTATGAAGAACTTCTTCCTAACCTCCAGTCTAAACCTCCCCTGGTGCAGCTTGAGACTGTGTCCTCTTGTTCTGGTGCTGGCCGCCCGGGAGAAGAGACCAGCCCCCATCTGGCTACAAGCTTCCTTCAGGTAGTTGTAGACAGCAATAAGGTCTCCCCTGAGCCTCCTCTTCTCCAGGCTAAGCAACCCCAGCTCCCTCAGCCTCTCCTCATAGGTAACACAACCCGAGGAAAAAAGAGTGGCTGAAAATGTGGCATGTTTATTTGTTCCTTAAATGGAAAAATGAACAAACAAACAAACTTAAAACAACTCAATTTGCTAAGAAAAATTTCCATTCATATTTTTTAAAATCTCAGTACAATACAGTCTATAGTCTAGCTGTTCCTCTAAGAGCAAATGTTTTTACAGACAATTTCTAAAATACTTGACTTGTTTTGATTTGCTGTATTCCAACTATTTCTCTACTAAAGTATGCTGATCAGACTTCTTGCCAGATTACATTTAAGAGCAAAATTTCAGATCTATTGTAATTAGATGCAAATCATATATATATACACACACAAAATTGATTACCTTTCAATCTTTCTACAAATTTTTTTCTTGAAAATATGCAAAAAAAGGAAAGGTTTTATGAAGGCCTAACACAAAAGCAATGTTTGTTTTTGTGTCTTCAAGTAGGTTGTGCTTGCTTTTCAAAATAGTAACGATGATACCAGTCTACAGAAAAGGAGCTGGTAGCCACATCAAACTGAATCCATTTAGCAAAAGAAGAAAATAGTTGATTTCAAGGTAGTGACATTTAAGACATTTTTTTTTCTTTCATAAAGTAAATGAAAAACCAAGCCAAATGTTTTGAATCTAGACTTAAGACCTATGTTCAAATGCAAGTGTTGTGGTTATTTTATATCTTCCTGAGCAAAACAGCACTAAAATGTCAGAGATTTCAGCTATAGCTATAGTATCTTCTACCAAGCACATAGTTTTATTTTCAGAATCATGGATCTACAGTAATCTGGTCTTCAGGAATTGTTTGAAAGAATATAATGTAAGAGTGTGACTTACAATTCTATGCAATACAAGCTGAACCTCCAGTTTGCTTTACATTTGCAAGTGTAGATTAATAAATACCTGCTTCCACACACAGTTGCAATGGCTTTGAAACATCCAGAGGCAAGCTGGTAGGATCCAGTGTAACATCGATCTATAGCCCAGTTGAAGAGATTGATCTGATCAGGATTCAGTTCTAGCAACAAGACTACGACTTCACAGCCAAGCTGATGAACCTGACATAAATACATGACAAAAATACATGACCAAATATGATTTGGGAGATCAGATATGTCCATTCTCTACAATTCTTGGAATAACATGGGAAAAACAAGGGGGAAATGGAGTATTAAGATAAATAAAGGGATCAGAAAATATATCATAAGTTTGTTTTAGGGACAGTAGAGTTGAAATATGACTCAGTTTTCAATATTCACAACTTGAAAAAAATATTATATGTGCAAAGACTACATAAACAAAATAAAATTTCGAAGGTGATTTCCAAAATTTAGCACAGAAAAAAGCAGCATCTCTGGAATATCTAAGATACTTGACAGGTGTTCTTGGGCAACATCCATTTGTATTGGTTAACTGATTTGTTAAATATTTATTGCCTACCTCACGTGAGTTTCAGAAAGTGACACACTTTCATGTTTATTCTTCTTTTAACTATCAGAGAAGCAAGGCAGACAAAGAAACATACCTTTTGCAAGCCTGAGGGTATGGAAACTTGCATGTTTAATCCAACTATATCAAGCAGTCTAACAACTCTCCCTGCAGACCCTGTATCACTTAATTCTGGTACCACCACTGCTGCAAACACATCACAACTAAGACTTGGACTATTATTTTGTGATCCTTCAGTAAAGGACTGTACTGGAACATCAAACACTAATGCCTATTAATATTCTTTCACCATGTGCCAGTAACAACTTGTAAAGACTGAAAATGATATTTAATATTAATGGGGCAGGTAGGATGCTCCTCATCTAAATCAGAACTGAAATGGCATTCTGCAGGCAGCGCAGTTCAATTACAGCCCTTCAATACAATCATAGAATCATTAATTATAGCAATTAGCTTAGGGAAAACAAATGTCAGCTACAAAAATTTTGCATTCCCGTTTCCTTCCCAAATCCATAACAATTTCAACCATGCATTTCACTTAGACATGTCTTTACATAACCCTATCAACATTTCAAAATCCCAATTTACTAAAGGCTTTTTTCTCTGTAGCCATTGCTTCTTTCTTCTATTTTGTCCAATCTTGTTTTTTGCAATCAATTACCATTTCTACAGCATGTATCCTCTAGCTGCTCCACAAACATTCAGGTTTTCCTCTCCCTGTTTTTATCATTCACAGCCACCTGTGCTGGCATGAGACTTTAGGGAGAAGAGCATGTCAAAGTGCAAGATATCACAAAGGGAAAGATTATTGTTCTTTCTCCACTTGATGCAAATCAACAATATACTTCTCAATCAAAGAGACAATCCAATCAGCTATAAATACAGAAATATGACTGGGTAGTTACAAAGGCAAAAGCCACCGTCAAAGAAATGGAAGAGAAAATGGCAAGAAAAATCTATTACGTGTTCTTTAAAAAGAAAAAAAAAGTATTCTCTTTCCTCTCTTGAATCATTTATCCTCTTGACTTGTTGGGGAGTTTTACCCACTCACTCACCCAGATTTGTTTCACTAGCATCTATATTACCAAGCAGGGAGGGATTGTACATTCTTATCCCACAAACATGAAGCAGGTGGGTGGAAGTACTACAAATAGGAATACAAGTATTTTTGACCTCCTGTTATTTTTAACCTTTCTTCATCAGCAGATGATCTCTGTTGCAAGCAACACTAAGCCATAAGACAATTTTTTACCTTACCATTTACCTACATGTGGTGGGTTAAAGTTTCCCATTCACATTAACTATACAAGACTGAGTCAGTTGGAAGCAAAAGGAAGCTGTATTTACAAAGCAAAACCTACACTCTACAATGGAAACAAAATATACACTATTTATGATATTATACAGGTATTTACAATCAGAAAATAGCACAGAACCCCCCCTGGTCAAAACGACCAAGGAAGCTGCTCCACTGCCCCCCTCAAAACCTTCCAGACCCCCCTGTACTGAGAGAGAGAGAGAGAAGCTGGAAGAAAGCAGTGTTAGTCTTATCTCAAGGTCAGAAGCATTATTTTCCCAGCAGAACAGCCAGACCAGCGAAGAAAAGAAGGAATGGGAATGCAGGTAAAATGTGTGATATGTTTGTAGAACACTTGCTTGTGTTTGTAGAACACTACCAGATATTCTGTCCAATGAAATTTGTTTAGAATAATCTTTTGTTTTCCTTTTTACACCCAATAATGGATTATTTATATTTTTCTACTTTTGTGCTCGAAATCTGCAGCTTAATTTTAAAGGCATAGCCTAAAACTGCCACACTACACTGTATTTTCAGGAATAGTAATGACATTGTTTTAAATTACTTATACTTCTGTATTATAACCTGGCATAAAGCTATTGTTTTCTGCTCACAATAGAATGTAGACAGTCACAAACTCTTCAATCACCCATTACAGAGATTAAAATTGTTCATCAATGAGTACTTACACGTAAATCTTGACAAGCCAGAATATTATCGAGCCATTTGTAAAGATATCCATCAGGGGAAAGACCAACATTATCAAATACAGGTCCACAGCAGAGCACAGCTGACATGGCCTAAAAAGAGATGAAACTTTAGTTATACGAAAAAATAACATGAATGAATGTTTCAGCATGATGTGAGCCCAGATCCAGGCTAATAGGGCTGCCGGAGGGAACTATGGTGAAAATGTTAACAGCTGGTTTCAATAATTAAGGTGCTACACATATTGCTGGATTCAGGATAATGCACAGTTCAAGCATTTTGGAAGGGATATTATAGCCTAGCTTCCTCATTCTTCAAGGTACATTTTTCATTTTACCCAGCCTTCAAAAATGGAGCTACTAAAACAAGCAAAATACACAGATGTTTCAATAGTATATTTCTGCAAAACCCAGAATTGTTTTACACCAAGGGATGCATCTTATGCATGTAAATAAGCTACTATTTTCAGAGCTTACATATGTGGGGAACTTGCAACTGGTTTTAGTGCAAAAGTGTTTTATTCACAGAAAGAGTGATTGCCCATTGGAATGGGACTGCCCAGGGAGGTGGTGGAGTCACCATCACCGGAGGTATTTAAGAAGAGACTGCATGGGGTGTTTGGTGCCATGGTTTAGTTGATCAGATGGTGTTGGGTAATAGGTTGGACTTGATGATCTCAAAGGTTCTATTCTATTCTATTCTATTCTATTCTATTCTATTCTATTCTATTCTATTCTATTCTATTCTATTCTATTCTATTCTATTCTATTCTATTCTATTCTATTCTATTCTTATTGGGCATGTCTCCAGGCAAGTCTGGAAGACTGTGGTGAGATGTGCGTGTGATACTGAATTGGTGCTGTATTTAATTTCAGAGCCTAAGATCCTCTTGCAGCATCTGACAACCTGTTAATGAACAACTAGGTAAAACTTTAAAATGTGTTGTGGCTTGTTAATAATTAGCCTTGAAAAGTGTCCACAAAGGAAAAATGTGTATCTCCACTGCTCTACTGTATGATACCACTGTAAGTATCCAGATGAGTTTGCATCAAGTACACCAATTTGAATTTCTGTAAAATAAAAAGAAATAAACCCCACAATGACTTGTACTTTGACTAAAAAAATTGCTATTACTCATTTGTACATTGAAACTTTAATACCTTTAATGCACAATACTGATATCTTGTAATCTGATGATTTCTATCACTGTAACGGTCCAGTGGTGTGAACATAATACTGAAAGGTCCTGCCCACTGGCTGAATAAGATAAATAGGTGATGCCTCAAGCTCTGCTGAGGGAACAGAAATCTCCTGTGGTGAACTAAGTAAAAAGAAAGAGAAATAGTTGTGATTTGTTAATGTTAAACACACATTCATATGGTAGATGATGATATGAATTTCAAAGTTCCACAAAAATGAAGTTTTCCTTAAAGGTTCAATATACAATTACACCAAAGTATCTAAGCTCCCTTAAAACATCTAATGAAGTGAATACAATACATCTTACTTCTAAGAGTCTTCGGTTCTGAATTAATGGGCAGTGATACAAACATATACATCTGACTTCAGAAATGCATGCAAGAAACATTATACAGTCTGACTTTTCACTGCCTCTTGCATTCCTTTACTGGAAAATATTTACTTGTTTTTTTCTAACCCTTTAAATGCCAGTCCAAACAATATCTATGTCATATTCTAATACAGTAAAGAAACTTTGTGCCTGTTTGTTGATTACAAAAATGCAGCACATTTTCTGAACAGCTGAATTTCCTGAACAAATGAAACATAGCTATGAATTTTTCTGGGGGTGTTCAAGGGGAGGGTGGACCTGACACTTAGGGACATGGTTTAGTGTCAACTCTTCAGTGCTGGTTTGAGGGTTGGACTGGATGATTTTGAGGTCTCTTCCAACCCTATATATTCTGTAATTCTATTGTGGATGCTCCCTCCCTGGAGATGTTCAGGGCCAGGCTGCATGAGACCTTGAGTGACTTAGTCTATGGGAGATGTCTCTGCCCATGGCAGGGCAGTTGGAACTACGTGATCTTTAAGATGCCTCCCAACCTAAACCATTCTGTGAATCTATTCTATGAATCCAGGGGGAAAAAAAAAAAAAGAAGAAATCTTTTAAACAACTTTTAATCCTCCTAAGCAAAGCATGATGGCAGAGATGGTACTATGTTTATTAAAGAGACTGATAAATTTTTACTTGTCAATTATTGTTCACCTAGAAACTGTGCTGTAAGCCAACAAAGTCAAACCAGACAATATTAATGCAAAGCAATATGAACAGTGGCTAAAGATGATAGATGTTGAGACAATAAGCATTTGTTTGCTGGGAGTTAAATTTTATGGCTTTGTTAGTTACTGATACATTTTAAAGCTGCCTTGTTAGCAAAATATACATCCCTGAAGTCTTGAAATGCATCAGTTATTATTGTATTCTCTCAAAACACACAGCATGTGATGTGCCTTGTAGAATGTGATAATGAATGCAAAGAGGGAGGGCTTTGCAAATGCTCATAATAAAGTAAATACTAGAGATATTCTGTATGGTTAACCACTACCATTTAAGAGAGTTATAAAGGAAAGAAATACAGTATTTTGTTTGTTAGCAGCTAAGAACTTGGACACTATTCAGTTCACTTCTGTCTTCAATAAGAATAGCAGGGATGCCATTTTTAACCTTATTTTGTTTAACTATGATATAATTTTTATGTATCTTACAGCTGAAAGCAACTACAAAACTTTGACAAAATGTGCACAAGGAAACTTAGATGAAAGTATTTGGACAGTATTTATTCTCTTTACTCTTTTGAATTCCTTTGTTGCTATCAGTGCTGCTGTGTTCTGTCATAAATGATCTGGAGATAGCAGATTTACATAGACTGAGTAAGCTCCAGACCTTATCCTCCAGGAATTACACAGAAGCTTTAAAGCAGACTTATAAAAATAATAATTTGCTAATGGAACTATGTTGTATTTCTGAAGTGACCTTGTAATAAATAAAAAGCATAAAATCAATTGGAGAAATCTTCACTATATAACAGAAGTCAAGTAATATGGGATACAGTCTCAACATCTCAGGTAGGTTTTTCCCTACATCTAATACTGCACATTTTCTGCAACTACCTATGTTCTTCAAGGCCTGTAAACTTATGAAGAGCTAAGCAATAAAGTCAAAGGGAAGGCAAAAAAAAAGTGTTATATTGAAGAGACCTAGAGCCCCTCTAGGTCACAGCCAATTCCTTCACTGGGCTTTTAAAGAGGTGATTCTTATAGATGAATATTACAAGCTTCACCAAAGTTTACTGCTTTTCATTTGACTCTTAACAGACTTTTAAACACGTTTTTCTCCATAATCTCCTTTATATTTGTTATATGACAATTCACAAGCAGTGAAAAAAGCACAGGAAAAAATATAATTACTTTTCCAATATGTACATTAAGTGCAATTTTGTAGCATGTTGAGATAATTTAGCACCATACCTGGAACACACTGAATCAAGTTGGCAATCATTGCACTGAAATGTGCTCTCATATCCTTAAGGATTTCAACTTCTTTATCATTTTCAGCCTCCAGAAGCATGCGAGTCAGATCAACATACTCTAGGAACAAGGCTCCAAGGGCTAACGTATCTCTTTCTAAGGCTCCATTTGTACTAGCATAAAGGAGAGTTGTACATTAATAGAGAGTAACAGTGCAGTGACATCAGAGCTGTCTGAAGAAATGGGTAAGAACTTCTCTGTATCTGATAGATTACACAGTTCTTCAAAGAACATACTGACACAAACAGTGCTGTAAACACTGAATATTATTTCACTTAAAGTTCAGTATTTATGATGAGTAATAGTTCTACCTGTCACTTATAACACCAGCATCAGCAAGGAGTTCAAAAATTCGCAGTAGCTGCAGCCTTAGTAGATCTCGGCGTTCTCGACGTTTCTTGTTCTTGGAATTAAAAACCAAAACAACAACAACATTTTTTTATGTGCATATGTGTATACATTTAAAAGGATGAACTTCAGAAGTGTCAGTATAGCAACAGGACTCAAAAATTCCAGTCCAAGGGTTTTATTCATGAAGGAATTTGATTGCTTTTGGATATTTTACCACAACAATGTGCTTATACATCAACACAGAACTAAACATGACCAAATTCTTGTCTTTGTAACTGTTCTTGAACAAACTTAAGAACAACCTTAGTCTTCATTGAAAATGTGGAAATGAAACAATGAAATACTGGATAAAAATTAATTACTATTCAAGGTTGCTATACCAAAACCCATATCTTCAGGCATCAGAGATATTCATGTTACCTTAACACCATGTACTTTGCTTTCTGGAAGCATTGGAAAGTGCAGCACCAGGCATCCAGACTCCAAGAAAGTATTTCAGTGATTAGCCATTCTTAAACTTGGCAATGCTGCAGCTACATGATCACCCATATTCAAGCTGGCTTCTAGCAGATACTGCTCTAGTACACTCTTGGATGCATTGACTGCAGTGGTTGTACATACAGTTAACATACTCCTCCTGCAGAACAGGACTACACTGTTGTTAACTGGTTCACTGCATCTCATTATCATCTAGAAAGCTGTCCTTTCTGTATTCTGTCTTGCCTTGAAAGATGTGAATGCAACAAGGCTGAAGGGCTCTCTGTTGAAGGGCTAAGCTGACTTGTTTCTTTGTACCCTGCATCTCCACTAAGCAAAATAAAGTGAGGTCAAAAAGCTGCTAATGCACTCAAAGACACTTGCTTCCAGAACACAAAATGCTCAGAGAAAGCTCAAATTTTCCTCTTCAGAGACTAAGAACAGCAATTCTGAGTTAGATCAGGGGCTTATCTCACCTAGTACTCTGGCTCTGCCAATGCCAAGCAGCAGATGCTTGGGAAAAGGAAGCAATACTTTCCCTGCGTTTCTGACACAGAACTGGCAACCGGCAGCATTATAGATAGTCAAAGGTTTTATTCAAATCATTATGCCATTTAATTTGTCCTATTCAGAGTACTGTTTTTCTCGCTTTATACTTTAAAGCTTCCAGGAAGTACATGTATTAAAAAATTAAGTTTTATTGTTACACAGCATCTAACAGAGACAGCCACCTCCTGCAATACTATCAGAGGCCATCTGGCAAGCCCCGTGCTACTGCCCACACGGCAGATCTCCTGTAATGTCCATTTTGGTTTACCCCTGCAGTTCTTGGCTGTGCTGGTAATTCTCTTTCTAGTCATAGCATATGTCAGTTCAAGGACGTTATTTCTGATGTGCTGGATACCTGCCTGCTGACACGGAGGCCTGCTGTGCTCCCTACACCTACATGACCCACACAATCACTCCTGGGTTTACGGGTGGTGCTGCTTGCTGGGAGACGGCACAGTTTGTCATATCAGGAGCAATACAAGAACTAACTTTACAGCCTCTTGTTCTCATACTGACATTTCCACGTCCTAAATTTGCTGTTACAGCATACTGTACACCTCTGCATTCTGGAGCTTAATGTCCTGAGGTTAGTCTGGATATGTATATCTCCAGAAAAGGCCTTTCAAGTCTAAGTTGTTTTCAGTGGTGCACAGGCAGAGTGGCAAGTGGCTGCACTAATGTGTATTAATCCATTTCTGCCCAGAATCAACATAAGTGACTTTCAAATTAATGACTTCATAGGGATGGAAGGCACACAAATTGCGGTGTGAAGCAACACAGAGTGAAAATGGTAGAGAACATCTGCCAGAATTATTAAGAATTGTTCACATAGAACTTAACAAGAAGCACCTGCCAAGTGAATTAATTTTTGGTTATTTCCATATTGGCCAAAACTAAGCACCTCTGTCCACCTATTTAACCTCCTCCTGATTACCATTCTCTGCATGGGTTCTGCACCAAAGACTTGGTGGATGGGGTTAGCACACCAGGTCACCATGATGACATCTTATTGAAACTGTTGTGGAACACAGAGTAGTGAACACAGTTAAAAACTGCCTGAGAACCAGGAAAATAAGCCTGGGTAGGGCATAGTATTGACATAATAACATTGCTTTCTGTGTGCAGCCATGCAGGCTTCTCAGCCAAGATGCATGGACACAGTGGCTGTTTGTACACCAGCAAACAGACAGGAACTGTTTGTGGCCCTAAAGTCAAGTACCACAAGCTGCCTTGTATTTACTTTCAGAAGACCTGGCTATGTGCATTTTGCCTAGTGAGTCTCAAGCAATGCTTCTCTGGTTCAAGGAATCCTTTCTGCATGTTTTCTCACCACAAACTGCCTGCTTTAACCTAAGGGCTGTGCTCCAGCCTGAGCTGTGGTTTTACAACTAGGCTCATAGGCTGCTGTGCAAAGGGAGGTAGGGGATGAGGGGGAGCGTAGCAGAACAAAAGAAGCTCGGGTAGTCTGGAGGACTGTGTCTGATGCTGTATGGAGCTTGTTCCTCTGAGTGAGCTACCTCCAGAGCCACCTCAGATTTCTTGGAGATATCTTGGAGCCATCTGGAACAGTCTAAAATTGAGCTAAGGAAAGAAAACTTAGCAGAATGGGAACTTGAGCCCAGTACTGAAGCTCTCTCCATGACTCTCCCATTTAGCCACATAGACATATGTTGTGACTAAACTGCTTAAATGAGGCTATGAACTCCATCACCAGAAGTTTTTAAGAACAGTTTAGCCAACATCTGCTAGGAATGACACAAGACTAGTTCATCCTCCCTTGGATCCCTTGGATCTGTTTGGATGTCTTCTAGCAGTACTTGATATTATAACAGAAGAGGGTACTGTAATGAAGGTGAAAACATCGGTGAATTTGTCAGCTAAGCTATTGGATTTCAAATGAAAAAATGTAGTCAACTGAACTTGAAACAGATGACCCTGATTACCCTGCAAATAAAAAGTAGATCTGAACACTGCCACAAAATGTGTACAGTGGTGTTAAAAGATATTTTTTCCAGATATTGAAAGTGGATTTCCAATATATCAGAGTTCCATATGAGGAGGTTCTATATTTGAATGGAATTTTTTCCCTTTGAATAGATTTTTACATTGTAAATTTTGTATCACTGATAGAATTTAAATTAAACCAGGTTTTAATGGAAGTAATTTAGGTACTTACATACAATTAAAAAAAATGTGGCACACAGAGCTTGTTACTTAGTACACAAGAATACCTTTGTATTTCAAAGAGAATTACACCTTTTACATTAATTTGGTAGTTTAAATCAAGTAGTACATTTAATTTCTGCAACTAACCTCTGGTCTTCTTTCTAGGGCTTCTTTCATTAGTGGGTGAAGTTCTTCTACTAATTCCCTAAATGGAAAAAAAAAAATAATCTTTGTAAACAAAATCTAGTCTCTTCTGGAAACATAAATATTTTATTCAACACCTAATAACAAATGTCTAAAGTGCAATTAAAAACTTGAATATATTTAGATTACAACAAAAATAATGCATTTGGATTAGAGGCAAATCATTGAGAATATGATAAGGAGGGAAGTACCTGAAAACAAGGGAATTTGTTCTTCCAAATCCTAATACAAGTGATTCTGTTATTTCTATGCTTTCAAGTCTCATCAAAGGCACTAGCTGCTTTAGTAAGACTCCAACAGATGGAGTTCCAATAGCCTAAAATATATTAAGAAATTATTGATGTTTGTCAGGATTACCAATAGTAAGTAAACACAGCATTTTTTTTTAACAAAAAAACATTGTCCAAGGTTTATTAATATGCATTTTTAAAATGTGCTGAAATGAATTTACTATTATGGATATCAATATGCCAGTCTAACTGGACGTCCACTACATCCCAATCACCACACTTAAGGCCTAAGAAAAAATAACATCTGGGAAATATCTTTGCTGTCATTCAGATTATTGCAACTGATACAGTTTACTGTTTCATTAAAATATTCCAGCAGTTGCATTTGTGGCTCTACTACTTGTCTCAGGTTGCTACTGCTTGGAAATACATTTCATATAATATTCCTTCATTTCTGACAGGCATACAGTGTTTATTTAGAAATCTGTCTTGTTGCTAAATAATCTTATCAATGTACAAACTGTAGTGTTCTACAAGGAAGGAAAGGGAATTTACACCACCCATAATGTGAAAATACAAGTATTACTTTGAAAATGCCATGGCTTTTGCCGAGTATTTATTGATCCCTCATGTCAATAGATAGTTACATAGCTGTTTTAATAGTTAATTATGTACCTTAAGCAGTTTGTGTATGTCAAAATATGCCCCCAACTGAAATACTTTCATGAGGCTATTACTTTGAAAATGCTATGGCTTTTGCTGAATATTTATTGATCCCTCATGTCAATAAATAGTTATATAGCTGTTTTAATTGTTAATTATGTGCTTTAAGCAGTCTGTGTATGTCAAAATATTCCCCTAGCTGAAATACTTTCATGAGGATACGATTTTGCATGCAGATGCGGTTTAAAACACTCCTACATGAATAACTCATTTGCAACAGGATGCATCACCTTATTATCGTAGTTCACTGTTCCATCAGGAGTGGTGGCCATGATCTCTGGTGTTGAAGCACGCAAGTGTCCTGGGCTCATAATACTGGGCTTTGCTACTCCAAAACAGAGAATAAGATAGTTTCTCCACAAAGTAACGTAGTTGTCTCCACTGCTCGCTGTACTTGTTTTCTTTGCATTAACAGGAATACTAGAATTTTAAAAGAAATTAAAATTATGAATTACCCAGTCTTAACCACACAGAACCTCAAAAGATTTTAAAAGAGAGTAAAACGTGCTACATATCCATCAGTCGCAATTCAATGTGACATGACACATGGGAAAAGCCAGTGAAGGCAGGAAACTAGAGTTTTCTACCTTATAAATTACAATTATGAAACTCCAAACTGAGTGTCTGGGTAGCACCTTGCAGGACTTACAGACTGACAGTGAAACATGAAACTAAAACCCCTTGTATTAAAATAACAAGACCCATAAAAATGAAAGTTAAAATACAGATTGCCACTTACTTTGGATCCACAAGAGGCATTATCAGCTGTAGCCTTGTAAAAGCATATGGCCAAGCATAGCTGAGCGCTGTAGGACAATGTTTTGGTAAGTTTTCCTGCCTAAGGAAACTGAAGAGGCAGAGAACCCATGGGTCTTTAACAGACTGTGCAAATATCCAGACATGGGAAGGACTTTTCACATCATAATGGCTATTTACTAAGACAGCATTCCACTCCACCAGCCACTGCAAATCCACGCTGTGTGTTAATGGGATTGTTGTCTACAGAGAGAAAAGACAGAAAAACACAGTGACAGGCATTTATTCCCTGTCTTGTTTCCCCTCAGTACTTGTCTTTATTTTCAAGCTCAATGGCCAACTTCTGTTGAATTTTTTAGATCAACACTTTCATAGTTCAGTCAGGAGGAGCAATTTACAATTGCTGATAAGAGCTGCCACATTATTTCCCCTGTGGTTTTTCCTTGAAACTCCTACTTATTGTGAGAGGCACAATAAGTTGCCCTTAAATTCTACAATAACTAATGATCATGCTGACCAATACAATCTCATTTTTGCTTTCTGTTCTCATTTCTGCCTCCACCCATCCTCTGTCTCTTGTATGAAGCTACAGTCTATAATAGCTATAGACTGTCCTTATGTTCATTGTCTGAACAGCTGGGCAGAGCCTTAACCCATGATTAAGACTCCTACATGCTATGACAACATGATAAATACCAATGCTATTAATAAATATTCTTCAAAATTCATCAAGGCATTTGAATATCTGTGTAGGGAATTAAGAAGCTGAAGTAGATGCTTAAGGAGTTTTAATCCGCTTTAAACACTGCTACCTGCAGTGGCAAGTAGAGTTCTCATATCAACCAACAAATTTTCTACTCTAATTTAAATTTTATCTTAATAAAACAAATTTGTGAAATAAAAACTTAAACCACATGTATTTTGGCATCCTTATTATTCACTTATCATATCTCAGATAGGATGTAACAATTGCCTGCATCCACTGTCAGTGATCACTAAATTACCACTCCCTGCTGTACTTTTCAGAAATCAGGCCCACATTTGTTTTGCTCTATTATTAACACATAGAATTAAAGCCCCAAATGCAAGCAGCCTATAGAAACTGCAACATCCAAAGCCAGATGCTGTTATCTAATTTGTATTTCCCAATTCCTAGGTTAGAGAGACAGAGTGTCTCTTGCTTGCTCAGTTTCTAATCATTCAACTTTTCTGACTTCAGCTGCACAGTGGCCTGACTTCACCATCAGTTTGATGTCCTCTTCCTACTGCACAGAAGGCCACTCACAGGTCAAGGATTGATTGTTGCTTTAAACTCAGTCATCTGAAAAGTGCCCAAAGCTGATAATTTCTGCTCAATGATGAAGGGCGCTAATCGCAAAGATATTGTGCAAAACAAGTTGCCCTGTGTATCAGATATTCCACTTATAGTTGCTTGTTCAAAATGCTTACTGAATTTTTGCTTCTTTTGGTGGCATATTAGGCACATAAAACCCATGTGAGGGAGAAAGCAGGGATTCGTTCTAACTATGAGCTACTTTAGAGCTTAGCCTTAGGTTTGCAGGAAAAGCCTGTGTTCTGAGCACATAAGGGAGTCAAAGGTTATTCCCTTCTGGAACAGATGATAGCAGTGAGTGACTTCCAAGGACGCCAAGCATTAGATGGCACTGGAAATAAGACTTTCTCAATGGTTCTCTTGGATGCAGGTCACAGAATCAAGGTAGCTTTTGTTTTATTTTGTATAGATAGTATCTTTATCCATAGTCTGATTTTTTACATAGAAAAGATTGTCTGGGATATTGTGGATTATTGGTGGACGGAGCCTTAAAATTGTATGATTTCTTTAATTACTAGCACCTTAATTTTTAATATTTCATGTTTGATATTTGTTATGTCCATGTGCTATATGAACACTAATGGTAACAGTAAAGTAGTACTCACTGAATCTGAAACAGCCACATGAATAAAACTTTCAAGAATAGAAGAACTCAACTGATCCATGACATCAATCATAGGCCTGTCGTCATCCTGCATAACACAGAGAACACAAGTTAGCTGCTCTCCTCATCAAATTATTTCCCTTCTTATTTTTCTCATACATGAAGCAGAGAACCACCTAAAAATTTTGACATAAATCTAAAATGGCTAAAAAAAATAAAATGGTAATAATGGGTGCATTTTGGTTTTTTAATTATTAATCTCAAGTCCAGGCTGTGGTTTGAAATTAAGTTAATTTGTGACTCTAGCTCACTGCTTACTGAACAAAAGCACACAACAGAAAATCCCAAATGACTTTGGATAGCTGGTATCAAAAGACTGAAAAATTAGCTTACTGTTTATTAAAGCATTCCTTTGCCATGAACACACATATTTGTGTTCTTAAGCATTCAGATGGCTCACTGAGCTGTGACCACCAACACACTACATGACTCTCCATATTTCTATATCCATAAAAAAGAGTTAGAAGTCTTTACTATACAAGGAAAATGTATGTGAACAACCTTAAATGTGCCTTATCTTTTGTTTGTGTTTTTGTTTTGTTTTCAGAAAATGGTATGCCAAAGGAATGAGTTTCTTTTCCAACACAAATTTATATTCCTGACAATATAAGAACGCTTCATGCAGTAAAAAAAAGTTTTACAATGTCATTTACATTCGCATCACGCCAAGAGAAAATACAGCATTAAGTTGTTGTAAATGTTTCTCTTCAAATTCTTGTACAGGGCACATGTTATCGTTATATTGTTGAGTACAGAAAAAGGTTTGCAGTGTTAAGACAAACAGAAACGTTAAGCTCAGACCAAATGCTTTTTTGTAAACTAAGTACATACCCGCTGCAGCACAGCAATTATGTTGAAAGCAACTGTAATAGCAGTTGAGTTTTATCTCTGGAAAATGTCAATTCAAAGCTCCAGAAAAGGAAAATCATACCTCTGCCTGGCCAAGGGCCAGGAATAAAGCACGGATCTCTCTGAGGATTAAAACGGCTAGTTTACGTGTAGCAACCTGGAAACTACACAGCAGAACCAGTGCAAATCCTTCAACTGCATGTAGCACGTTAGAATAAGGGCTTCTTTCAGACTGTATCCTGTGGCTGGATCCATTTGGTATCAACTGTAAGAAACAAAAATGCAGAGGGCACATAAATGTGGGGGACTGACAGCATTCCCTCGCTCAATCAAGTGGTTTTGCTTTAAATTACCTGACTCCACAAAATCAATGCATCAACAGAGTCCTTTGGACAAACAACTCCCTCTGATTTGCAATTCCACTGCCTGCTTTGTTCCATCCTTCCCCCCCCCTCCACTTCCCAAAAGAAGGAATGGGTAAGACAGATTGTGAAGACTTCACACTTTTTCTACTCCAGATAGCAGGTCCTCAGGTCCTTCTTTGATGCACACTGTAGCCGGGTAACATCTTAGCTTGGTGGCCTCTAGAATCTGCCCCACTAATAAAGTCTAACAATATGTACTGAAAAGCGTGTGAGGATTTATCTTTCCCACACTTTTTTTGTAATACCATTATTACCTATTAATTAATGGTCCTCTGTGATATCCAGCAGATATCATGCTTGCCTGAAGAAAAACATTTCCAATGTAAGATAAGAAGCCTGAAAATCTCTCATAATGAAAATATCTGTGGTACAAGTGCAGATGGGAGTGCACTTGAAAGCTGTTCAGCTCCCAGGAATGTTTGTAACACATGGAGACAGCAGGCTGTGGAAACAATCGGGTTCTTAGATTTTTTTTTTTAACCAGCCAAGTGAAATGGCTACCGGAAGGGAAGATCCACTTTACTTTTCTCAGTGCTCCCTCTAGCACTGTTAATCAGTTTCAGTCCTGGGAAAATGTTCTTCTGCCACATCTACATACACAGATTTCACTTTATGGGCTTTTGTTGATGTGCGTATTTCAGTTTGACACGCATTCCCTTGTGTTGCTCAACAACAATAACATCTACTGCATTACACAAGAGCATAGCTGTCCTCAAAAGACACATGAACTAATTGCCTTCAACAATCTTATGCAGTGAATACTTCTCAGGTGAGTAAATCAAAACACGTAAACCACAGCAATACCAAGGAACATAATTTCTGCCGTCAATTAGTATAAATGTTCAGACACCGATCTCTTCATATCATACCTCTGCAGATCTGGTTTTCCCCTGTTCAGAAGCTTTTCCTGGAGTGTGTATTACAAGCTTCCATTGTGTAAGCAGCTGTAGCAGCAACTTTAGTGAAGTATCAAGAAGGGTATGATGCATATCATTCACTTCACGTAGCAGAAAATTAGTAAAACCGAAGAGTACATCCTCGCGCCAGTCAACAAAGTCAACAAGTAGGCCCTGAAGAGAATTCTGTGCAATGTGTCGAAGTTCATCATCCATATGGATAGACAGCCTGTAAGGAAACATGAATGTCAGGTAATAAAAATCTGAGGAGTATTTATTGTGGTAAGGAGTGTACATTTCTCAGTAACTTAACACTGATGGAAAATTCCCAGTGACAATGTAAATTGCAATGATAGTATCATGGTTTCATTATTACTGACCACAATTAACATCCTTAACTTGTTTTTATACTGCAATTCTTGTTAGAGCAGTGCCTGAACATATTCATGGAGCCAAAAGAAGTCTTTGTTCCACTCCTATAAAGATAGTATCTTTCAAGTACATAATATGGCAACTTTGCCATCTCCCCCAAACAAATATATTCTTTCATTTACTTACTTATAAAATAACTTCTATTTAGTTATGACAACAAAAGTTAATACATAATTTCATAATTTATATATTTAATAGTTAACTTCCAATATAAAAATAAAAGAATCACTACACCTCAAGAGCCTGATTTCAAACAAATCTTTAGCCAAGAAACAAACCATAATTATTGAAAACCAATATTTGAAAGAAATAAAAAGAAACATTTCAATTAAAAACTGCTTTATGATTTAAACAGCATAGGACAGAGAAATGAGCAAAACAGCCTCAGGACTTCCCATGCTTTAAAAAACACATAGGACAACCTCAAAGTCCTTCTGAAAGATGGTGCAGTTCTGGATCCCATTTTCAAATTTTATTTCCTTCTGTATTTTCATCATGTTGAAGTTCCTTTCAGCAAAAAATTCTTCATGTTTTCCTTTGACATAAAATTATTAAACCACTTTTGTGTTGGTAGCTTTGTGGATTAAAGTAAATTCAGATCAGTGTGTTGCGCAGGTTTTGGTTCATTGCCTTTATGATGTATTTTGTTTTAATTACCCATGAGACTAATTTTCTGTAGTGTGTTATTTTCAAAGTACTTTCTCTACATTTAATCTACATAGTTGAAAATGAGGATGCCGTATAAAGAAATGGACAGAAAGCTAGGGGGAAAAAAACAACCAGAAGAGCCAAGTGGAGTGGAACCAAATTCCATTCAGTTAGAAGTGTACGATGAGTTGAGGCTCATAACAACTTTGGTTCATTATAGCTGCCTAATTGGGAGGCATAGGACATTTCACTTAAGTCAAAGGAAAAGAACTGCCATTAAACTTCACCCCTGGTGAATATGGCTCCAAAAATAACTGTTAAATACCACATGACTTCTTATATCATTTTGGAAACACAGTATGTTTTGTTGTGCTAAGAAGGGACCATTTTAATTTCCTCTTTGGAAAGTCAAAACCAGAAAAACAAGCAAAACCCCTGAGACTATGATTAAATCACTCATGAAATGACTTTCACAATGACATGAAGTAGTAACAGAAGATACAAAGGACATACATTTCTAAGCCAAGTCACTGCAAAACAGCATCATCAAATAAGATGAAATTCAAACTGAGCATAAGATTGCATCTATGTGTTATCACTGTATGACAGGCTGCTTGAGGAAGCAAGCAAATGTTAGTTTGTTTATACTTGAGTCAGTTTAATTTCAGCCCTATTTGGCAATTTGTAATGAATGGTTTCAGTGGGCAGTGAAAGGGCAAAAGGTACAGTATATCCTTGACATCTGCTTTATGGTTTATAATTTGAATACAGCTGTTCTGGAAGAAAGTTTAGCTGCTGAGTTACAAATTCCTTCTGGAAACTGCCAAAGACACATCTGTTGTGAGGATGAAAAATACAAACCAAACTGTGAATAAAAGAACTCATTAACCCAAAGATGTTGTTTTATCTTTAGAGTAAAGAAAGTATTGAACAGCTTTTCATACCAACAGCAGAGCCCCACACAAATCCCTGGCAGAACAGCTTCTCAGATTATTTTCAAAACCAGGGAGGAACTGAAACCTCACCTCTTCAAAGTTTTTTATCCTTGTACTGATTTTTTAGACCCAGAAAAGATAAAATGTTGTAATGCAGTATTGTCTAGACCACCAATAACTTGCTTTCCAGGATTACTGTTTTATAAATAGGATAAGTAGTAATCTGGACACAAATGAACATGGAACAGTATAAAGAATGTAAAGAAGATCTGGTGCTAGGGTGATCTGGAGATTTACATTAAGATTAGACCATATATTAATTCCTTAAACAGTCTATAACACTATTCTTTGAAGCTGTATTTTTGTAGACTGTTTTCAGTCCATGCTGTCCCAGACTAAACAGACCTAATTATTTCAGCCCACTGAATAATGTTTCTGTGTCTAAGTGGAGATAAGTGATAAGTGGTACTCCTCAGGTGTCTGTATTGGGACTGGTGCTGTTTAACATCTTTGTTGGTGACATGGACAGTGGGAGTGAGTGCATCCTCAGCAGGTTTTCCAAAGACACCAAGCTGTGTGTTATGGTTGACATGCTGGAGGGAAGGGATGCCATCTAGAGGAACCTTGACAGGCTGGAGGGAAGGCCCAAGGCCAGTCTCATGAAGTTCAATGAAGCCAAATGCAAGGTCCTGAACCTGGGTTGGGGCAGTCCCAAGCACAAATATAGGCTGGAGAACAGAAGGCTCCAGGGAGAGGTTATAGCAGCCTTCCAAGATTTGAGGAGGGCTACAGAAGCGCTGGAGAGGGACCTTTTACAAAGGCATAAAGTGATAGGAACACAGGTAATGGCTTCAAACTGGGAGAAGCTAGATTTAGGTAAGATTATTAGAGAGAAATTCTTTGCCATGAAGGTGGTGAAGTAGTGGAACACATTGCTCAGAGAAATTGTAGAGGCTCCATCCCTGGAAGTGCTCAAAACCAGGCTGGATGCAGCCTTGAGCAACCTGGTGTAGTAGCAGGTGTCTTTGCCCATGCACGGGTTTTTGGAACTAGATGGATCTTTAAGGTACTTTCCAATGCAAACTGTTTTATTATTCTATGACCTTTCTTTCCATTGTTCTCTGGTCGATCCCTCCTTCAACCACAATTTGTTCTCCAAATCAGGCATCCTTAATATTGATTAGGCCACAGCTTTTTCACAAATCTTTCAACTGATTTCCGTTTATACATGTGAATAAGGTTTACCTTTCCATATGATTATCACTCTTTTGTGTGTGACCCTATCCAGTCACTTCAACACCATTTTTTATGTCTTTTGAATTATGAATTCTCTGATAGCTGCTTTCCAC
Source organism: Dryobates pubescens (assembly GCF_014839835.1). Taxonomy (NCBI): domain Eukaryota; kingdom Metazoa; phylum Chordata; class Aves; order Piciformes; family Picidae; genus Dryobates; species Dryobates pubescens. The sequence goes on from NC_071621.1 coordinate 21,226,080, forward strand.
TGCATCTACTTCCTTCTACCAAAATTGTGTTTCCCTTGTTTGTAACTGAGAATCTGAGCTAAAGCACTATCAATGTCTCAGAGTTTTTGTAGCATGAATACTTGAAGGAGATGAGACTAGTTTCCCAAAGGTCCCCTTGTTGTGGAAAGGCTGAGCATGTAATTGCTTCCAAAGTTGCTCTAGAGATGCTGTCTTCGGCTCCTTTTGATGTCTCACTTCTCACAGTCAGAGTCAGAAAACCCAGCAGACCTACTGCTTGCATTGTCACAGCATGGAAATTACCCAAGAAATGCTTACAAACTGGTTGTGGCTAAAGAATCACAACTGACTTTTCCTGCACGAAGTTTGATGACAGAATAAAACAGACCAGAGGTTACACTGACAGTTGTGAGACTTCAGGAGGGAAAAAATACATTTCTGCACTGACCAGTACCTATTACCATAATTACTTGCAGTAAGTCACTGATTTGACATCCTGAAACTTGTTTTAGCTGTCATGTGTTGTACACTACCTCATGCAGTGTAGCTAAGTATATCTAGGTAAATTCAAAGGATCCAAGCAGGGAGGATTTTGTATTTGAAGTTATCCTTTATTTAATGTCTACTGCTACTATTACTAATGAAGAATTATCATCAATTTAAAAAGTTTTGGGAAAGATACCAGATCTAGCACATTCTGTTTTATGCAACAGACATGTGGGAATCAAAAATCAAATAAATCGAAACAAAACCACAGTTCTTCCATGACACAGAAAAGATGTTATTTCCTGTTCATCAGAATACTGTGATGGCTGAAAAAGGTAATAATGGTGAATACCATGAAGAATAGTGAATAACACATAACCAACATACTGACAAAAAAGTTCTCAATGACATATCTACTCTCTTGTAAAATTAGGAGTTTATGATATAAACACAACAACTGTAAGAAGATGCTGGGACTTCTAGGTCTTATCCATTAATGGCAAATTACTTTTTATAAGCATAGGGTTTTGTCCAAGAAAGTATTGCACTTTCTGTGGCTCAGTTTTTTATTATTTTCCCTTTGGGCAGTGACTGAATGCTTGAACAGCTTACCTTGCCAGCAAGTCGATCAGCTCAAGTTTTGACATTCCGTCAGGAAGCAACCGAGGAATAGCAGCAACGCATGTTCTGAACAGATCAATTTTTGGTTTTCTTTCACCACTGAAAAATTAAACCAGAATTGTGACTAAACTTAGCAAATAGCTGTATCACATGATCTCCCCACAGTTTTTTAGAAAAGGGCTGGACATAATGGAGTTGCCAGAGGCCTACTAACAAAATCAGGACGGAAAGCTAGAAATGATACATTGAATAAGAAGGAAACATAAATAAATGTTTCCATTGAATGAAAGGGTTTGATTTCATGCATGAAAGAATGGGGATTCATTCATGCATTGTATTGATACAGTACTCAACCCCCCAAATTATTAGTGATTAATTTGTTTCTTTTTAAGAGGAACTGACAGGTATAACAAGATGAATTTACAATGTAGGAGGATTCTTCCATCAAGATCAGATTTGTGTGATGCAAGCTTTGGCTCAGGCAATGAGGAAAAAGCTGGGGTGTTCCGCATCACAGCGCAGCAATATTACCCCAGTTCTATAAAGCAAATAGCAGATATGTAAAAAGTCCAAAACCCAAGACTGAAGATCCAGACAGCTGCCTTCAATAGGGCACAAATCTGTGAAAATCACACATTACACATTAATACATGGAAGGAGTGGCATCATTTAGAGGTAGGAATGGCCACAGATATTCACTTGATCTCTGCCTGAGATAGAAGCACTTTAGCAATCACTATCACCTAAAACATGCTTTAGTAGCCTCAAGGCTGCTGTAATTTGTGGAATGGCTCAACTGCTCCCTAACAGCCTGGGAAAGCAGTTGGAGTCCAAAGCTCGGCACAACCCAAAAACTAGGGAGGGTGTCCTTAAGTCTTCTAAAAGTAGCTCAAGTTTCAGCTGCTGATCATTTTCCCAACACATGCAGCCTATATTTTTTGTAAGAATGCAGATTAAAGAACTCTTCAGACAGACACCAAAATGTCTGAGTTTTAAATCAATGATCTGTTATTTGACAACTGATTATTGAGACTGTATAGTCAGTCTTCCCCAGAATATTCTTCATTATTAGGATTATTATTATTCCGCTTTGGAGGAATCAAAAAAGCAAGTTCCTATTTAGGAACCCTACTATAAACATGCAGAGAAAGATTGATCTTGCTTTAACATGCTTCTGATCAAACTAGAAAAGAATGGGGGGAAAAGAGACACACTGAGAAACATCACACTGAGATTCACTGACACAACAGAAAATTAACCTAGTTTTCCTGCACCCAGGTCACTGCCCTGCTTACTACATTACTCTGCCTCTCCACCCAACAGAGGACATTCCATTTGGATGCCTTGTTTCTGTGTTCAGTCACAGAGAAAGCCTATAAGTAATACCATCTCACAAGTCTAAATTAAGATTTATAGAGTAACACTGAGTATTCACCGAAATAATGGGTACAGAAAAGGCATACATTGACATTAGGCTCACTTAATTAAAAGAATAAAGATAGTTTTGTAGTGAATAGCATTCTTCTCTTAACACCCTATATATATATCAGTTGGATATGAATTACATTAATAAAATGGATATATGATTTTTATCTACTTAAATTGTCCAATGAAGGGAAACTGTTTTCATAATGAATTATCTCTGTCTCACTACATCTGTATCCTAGCAGATAAAACCTGAAAGAATGTGTCAGCAACTTGAAAAAAGTGTAAAATACAATATCTCATCTGAGAATTTGGTTAGACACAAATCCCCTTCAAGTACTATTGCTAATGCAAATACTAGTAGATAAATTACTAATTCAAAATACTGTGTTTTAATAGTTGCAAATAGTAAAGTGCCATTGTTAATCTTATCTCCAGACAAACCAATGAGTAACAGAAAGTGATTTTTGCAATTGCCTTATTATTAGTCTCCAGTGAGAGTAAACAGTTTGTGCACTTAAAATGGAGTCACACAATATAATAGTCTGAGAGAAAACTCTTCTGAAAGCAAATGAGTAATTATTTATAAACACAAAATCTGCTTATCAGCTGCTCAGAAGACTAGAAGGATATCCAAAGCTGAGTGCCCAAATTGTCTGAGATACTGGGCACACCATGCATGTGTTTGGCAAGGAGGTGGGGGGGGCCTCACAGGGCTCTGCAGTCATCTCTAGCTGACTCAGGATCCAACAGGATGAGCTCTGGATGCTCACAGTGGTCCTCACCTGGAAGCCCGTGTTTCCACACCAGTGTTTAGTACAGGATAGTCAGCAAAAAAATCTTTGAAGTGCTTGAAAGAACAAGTTTGTATGTGAGAAAAATGAATGCCCTGTTCTGACTATATGTTGGAAAGCAATTACAACCAGCGCTGAAATTCATATCCCAGGGGAGGATGCAAAAGATGCTCCTTAGTCAGGATTTAGTAAGATTCTCTCAAGTGGCATTTACTCCTTCAACAATAAGTGCTTAAAGGACCTGTCATTAAATACCTAACATGCCTAACACTGCCAGGGAAATTCCAGAACCTGTATACTTTAAAACATTATGACTGTTCATTGCCTACCTTCCCTCTGATTCTTATTTTATTTTATATTAAACATTAACTATGACAAATGTGACAATATGACAAAAGCCAGATCTTAAAATATAGACCAATGTAGCGTGGTATCTACGTATTAAAGTCCATAAGAGCTCCAAATGCATAACTCTAGAAAAGTTCTGGGAATAAAATGATAAAACCAATATATTACCTATTTCAGTTATCATGCACAAGGCAGCTGTGGGCTGATAGTAACAGCTAATTATGTTTTCATCAGTTTACATGATTTTAGATGAACTTATAATTCAGCATTCCAGATATTTTTTTCCCTTGGAAAAACAATTAAAAATGTGTTGTAATGTGTTTTTCCTTTCAAGTCTATAAATTAAGTTGCAGCTTATCTGGATAAAATACAAAAAGACAGTGATGTACAAGTCTAGTTCTTCCAGCTTAAAATCTCCATGTCTTGGACAAAAGTTACTACCAAAGCATAAGACTTCCTGAAATTTAAAACTCTTTTAAGTTTATTTGTTCACTGACTCTAAAAATAAACAACACTAATGACGCTGAGAGACCATAGAAAGGACTTTTATAGCTAAGGCTAAGTGCACTTCTTATCTAAGTACTCAAGGTTTTATTATACAATTATCTTTTGGGAACAAAATGTGAATTTCAAAACGCACTTTCCCTCACAACAAACCTGAATACCAAAAATGGTTCTGAAAACTGGCTGTGACTACTGAAGAGAGTACTGGGTAGTACTACAACAAAAATATGAAATATTATGGGATAGCAATATTAGCATTTAATATAAACAAAGTAAGACAATACTAAAGACATAAAGAGCTTACAATCTCATTTGCACAGTCACACCAACAAACAATCACAAAGGAATGACATTAAAACATAAAGATAATATCAGGTGTAAATTTGGCCAGTCAATGCACTGTCCATCTAATACTCGTGGTATTGTAACCAAAAGTCCTTTTCATTGCAGCCTGACTGTTTCTTTTTACTCCAGGTTATCTCTCTTCTGGCATAACTATCACATCCACCCCTCTAACAGAAAAGGTATACAAGGTCTCCTCACAGTTAGGATCTCTATAACCTGTGCTACGCATGTGTCAAATGACGTCTCTGTCTCTAAAGTCTACTAGATAGATGTCCACTTCACTAGGATTCTCTTGAGGAAGCTTCCCTCATTAACAATTTTGGATGAGAGTGTAAAATGCTGCTGTTCAAGACTGCTCAGAATTTACGGCTTTAACTCTGTTCAAGTGAGGCACTGCCTAAATCCAAGACATCACAAAATGACTTGAATTTTTAGTTAGGTTTTGATTATAGGCATGAATAGTAAAGGAAATTATGAAATACTAGTAATAGGGATTTGAGAATTCATTGCATTAATTTGGAAGTTCAGTGATGCAAACATATCCTGAAACTGTGTGCTGACAGGCTTTTCATTTTGGGCTTTCAACTGCTACCATGTAAACAATCACAGAATTCACATGTGATTTTGGCTACCTCAAGAGCATTGCTTCACTTCCTAGCACTGCAACATGCAAAGAAGTAAAATCAATGTGTCATAAACAGTTTTTCAATGTATATACTAAGCTGGCTGTTCCTATTCCTTGCTCTTTTTCTGACGAGTCATGATAGACAAAGACAACGTTTTGAAATGATATATTTTGATATTTGATATTTTGATATTATTTGATATTAATGATATATGATGTTTTGAAATGATACATTTTATGGGATTGAATGTTCTTTAGCACTCACGTAATCATGTCTTCAGGCTCTTTGTTAAGCATCTGTATGTTGGTTAGCATCATGCATCGACCCACTTCCTTGTCAAGGTGTCTGAGTATGTTGTCCACGGCTTTTCTTACTTGAGAATAATACAATGACATACCTGCAATGACATGCATTTTTGTATAATTTGGGATATTTATAGATACATGTATTTTGAAAAAGGAAGCTGCTTACTCAGGCTGTGCTGCATTAATTAAGAAAAATACTTTCCTCATAAGATAGCATATTCCAGTAGTAACAATATCCTGATTCAGAGACAGAATATGTTGCTCTCTCCAAAAAGTATGCTATTGTGTGTAAAAATAGCACAAGTTATATATATACACACACACATATTTTTCCTGAAGAAAAAACAACAAAGATACCTTGTCAAGACATGTCCCTATATAGCCAAATGAAGCTGCACAGTTTGCTGAGTTATACAATACATTGTGTGGACTTTTCTTGGCAGAAACAAAAGCTCTGATTTAGTAGCAAAGTTTAAAAACCACATGTAAATAGAAAGAAGGAACCTGATTGAGGTCCCCTAAAAACTTGTTTGATATAGAAACTAATGGCATGACATTTTATGGGAAAAAAAGTATTAGACATACAGCTTTCTGGCAGCTGATGGACATAGAACACTTAAAAAATAAAACCTGAATTAACTCTTTTTCTACATTCATCAAAGGCTAAAATGTTAATTTTCTTAATAACCATTTTTATATTAACACTGAACAATGCAAATTTGGAATTTGAAAACACCATCAGTTTTCAAATCTGATACGATCAAAAATTCAACAGCAGAGTAGAAAGCAAGAGAAAATGTAGGAATTACCTAGCTTAATCTTCTGTGTTATAACTGCAAACTACAATAGTGTATCATAAACCATGCAAAATGCTAATAAAATACAAGGACTCAATACTGCAAACATTTATTAGCAAATGCATGAGGAGTAACCAAACTGAATCAGTGACAGCACTAAACGCTATGCCTGTTGTACAAGGCAACAGCAGTGGGTCTCATACAGCTTATTTTCTTGATATTGCTACAACGGTCTAGTAACAGAGCAGCACACATCTTTTTCACTGGTGCAGAATATGTAGGCTTTGTAATTTTAGGGACTGAATGAAGTGCTAAGGTAACTTTTTTTTTTTTTGTCAGCAAAATGAGGCACTTCCAGGGCATGATTCATAAATTGTTCTTCCACAGAACAGGATTATTTCTCTGCAATGACTACAAAGGAAGGCCAATGTAACAGTGCTTTTAACTTAGGCACTTCTACTTTATTTTACATTTAAAAGCTTTTGCCATTTTGAGGGTCTCACTTGATGCTAGATACTGCAATTAAAATGAGGATCTCAAAGGAGATGAATAGCCATGAATAAAGACAACTACACTAAAAGAAGCTAATTCTTAACTATCTGTGTACTAAAACAAGAACACAAGGTGTTAGGGGAGGACATGACCAAGGACTTTTCCTGAAATAACCAGAAGCAGTAAAAAGAACCAGTAATTGCAGATTAAACCAAACATTTCATCAGTACAGACAATAAAGTAAATGCTTACAATGAAGAAAACAATGTAATACTTATCAACAGTATTCTGCTTAGTTAGTGAAGACTTTTTCACATTCATTCTGATTTTCCTGCTCTCTTACTGACCTATCATTTTAGCTTCCTCCTCCGTAAGAGTTTTGCTCAAATAAGTTTTCTTCACTCTGAGAGTGTTTCCAGAAGGAAGGACAGCTCCAGTCACTGGCATTGGAGGTTCACCATCTTTTTGCTGCAAGCTATCGGCAATTACCAAAAAAGCTCTCAGACCAATATTCATTCTCTGTAAAATTCAGAAGAAGAATATTATAATCAAATAATCACATACTACTCATATTCTTCAATCACTTTGAAATTCTGAGTATGCCCTTGGCAGCACTTTTTTTTTGTACAGTGAATTCATATCTGCATTATAAGCAGTAATGCAGCCCCCCCCCCCCCCCCCAGCTTTATTTCTAAGTATTTTCATTAGCACATTATACTTTTATCTTCAGGATAAAACACACAGATATGACCTGGAGTTTAGTAATGCATCTTAACTGGACTTTCAGTTAAACATAAATGTCCTAAGTGATCCATTATGAAAAAAGGTCAATAACCATCCCAAAAGGCCCTAGGCTTGAATGAAAAGTCTGAAATGGTACTCAGCAATGGAATTGTAATGTAAAAACATCAGGAAGATGAGGCTAAGTGACCTGAGTGCCTTCTGGGAATTCATCAGAGGGAAAAATGCAGGCATGGCATTGCAATGAGTAGAAGAGAAGAATATTTTCAATTTCGTAGGAACATGTTCTAAAAACTCAGAGACTGTGCTACTGACAGTTGTGATACTGTGATAAATGCACCCCTGTGAGACTGTCAGTAGCACACAGATTACGTATAATTTTTCTTTAAAACAAAAGTCTACAAACATTACAGTAGCCCTGTTGTTTCATTAGTTTGGGACTTGCACTGCTATTGAAACCCAGTAAAATTTCAGATGCTGAATTCATCAAGAAGATACGGACGATGTCCCTGCCCTAGAAGCCTGGTTTCATGCAATGCTAACACAAAACATCCTTTGCAGGACCATCCTCAGTCAATACCGCAGGTGACTGATCCAGAATGTGGTAGAGACTGCCTGCCTAAGAATTCTATTTAATTTTTCTTTATTCTGTAGAAGAAAGGTGACAGCTGTGCTCAAAGTAAAGCTTGCCTTTTGCTTTCACTGCTTTTGACAGTGAAATGTTTAATCTACTTTTTCCAGTTTTTTATTTTTGTATCAAATACCATTTTTTGTAACTCATTCTATTTTAACATGTTACTGCAAGATTAATGTAGATATATTTTAAGAGATGATCAGAATATATTTTTGTAATGATTTTTCATTCTATACTTAGTTTTCAAATGCAAATGTCTTCAGAATTATTATCTTTGAGAGAATTTTTTATTATTTTATGACTTTTAAAAAGTTTTTCAAATTTCTGATTTCTTTTCGCCAGGCAAAGCACTACAAAGCTGACTCATGACATCAGTGCTAGTGGAGCTTTATGGGTCAGACTGGTAAAACTTTATTAGGAGTTTTTTCTTTTTATGGCATCTTCAATTCTTCTCCCACCATGCACTGTTTTGGTAAAATTGTTTTGAAAGACATTGAAATTGTTATAGAAAAACCATTTATATATTATTTGTGTATTTACTTGTGTATCCTGTGGTCAATAGTTTTATTTATCTTTTTGTTTTCTACATTTGTGCTACTTCACTTTTCACTAAGGAAACATGAAATAAGCATTAAAAAGGTGGCATTTCACAGATCAGAGCTACCAGATATATTTTACCAATAAATCACATTAAAGATTTGGCCTGAAAGCTGAATAAAGGCAAAAGCATGCTTAGAATGTAACCAGAAAGGATATGCAGCACAATACAATGTATTTTAACTCAAACAAACAAGCAGAAACCACCACCACCAACAACAAAAAAACACAAGGCAGATGCACATCATACCTCAGGGTTGAGACTGAAAGCTTTTGCTGGTTTTCCAACACAAAGGAAGTCAAAGATAATTTCTTTCATTGCAAAATCTAAACGTTCCTAAAATAGTAAAAATGGTTTAAATCGTTAGGCTGATCACTGTTCTTTAAGGCAACAGGATGCTGAAAACTGGTTTAATCAAGATTTATTTAAAAGGACAGAAAGAGAGATTTTCAGAAGTGTGCAGAATATATTATCAGATCTAAGCTTTCGACACAACTGTATGTTGACAAATTCAAAAATGTATGGCATTTAAATGGAAAATGATAAATTTTTAACACAAAGCTTTTAATTATTTCATTTAAATTGTGGTAATTATGGTACTAACATAGTATTTTACGTAAAAGTAGCTTGTTCACAGATGGCACAGTTCAAGGAAGATTTTAAGCATCTGTTTAATTCATTCCATTCAGAGACTTTAAGTATGTGCTAAGTACTTCGCTTAATGGGAATGTTTTCTGAATTTATGTAATAAAAGAGATGAAACTTCCAGCACTGAAGGTTAGTTTATTTTAGCAATTCCCATTTGAAATAATGAAAACTAAATGTGTCAATTACATGCTCAACTCTGTTTTCCTCTGGCTTACTGCTTTAGAAGCAGTGTAACTTATTGTCTTATAAAGTATGAATGGTTCAGTATCAGGACAAATACGACCTAACATTCTGAACCTGACATACAGTCAGAGCCTGTCAACAAATGCATTTTCGGATTGCTGGCAATTCCAAAAATGGACAAAAAGTGCATTTGAAATGAAGTGAAAATGGTTTTATCCATCTTCAGTGGAATAAAGTTAATCAAAACCTGTTGTTCAAATGAAGTCTGGCCAGCTGTAATCTTATTATAGCCTAGATGACAGACACTGACAAGAGAGTTGCAAAACATTCTGACAATGGAAGTTCACTTATTATTCATTATTTGGAAAGACATATGCATGGTTCTCCCATACCTGTGCAATAAACTGTATTATCTTCACAAAGATGTTTAGAGGCATGTCTCTTGGCACAACACCACGGGAACCTTTTGGGAAAAGTGTTGTGACGATAGTAATGAGGCGACTGTAAAAGAAGGGGGGAAAAAAAAGGCATTAGGCATTTCCAGACTTCACTTACCATGAAATATAAACTAGAAATCCTACTCCATTTAGAAAGACTAGAATGTATTTCCTTTGAAATGAAAATGCATCGGAGTATCTTGTTCTGACCCTTTGCTACAAATTCAAGGTGATTATTTGCATTACTACATTACCAGTAACAATAAACCAGTCAATGACATGCCACTACAAAAATATGCCTAACTTTAACCAGGCAAAGAGTGAAAAGCAGAACAACAAAAGCAGAAACAGGTTTATACAGAAACAGGTAGGAGAATAACTGACAGTGCCACAAAGGGAGTATTTTGTTGTGTGCAATTGAGATTTTTACTTCATAATAGGAACAGGTTCAAAGGAATTCAGAACAACTATAAAACCTCTTCACCTGCAACATCCACTTTACAAGACCCAATTATCATTACAAATACAGCATGTTACCTTTGGGTAGCTGTGTTGCTTTCACATTTAATTCTGATCATGTAAACCCACAGTAGTCTGTACAGAGATTCCAGTGCAACTCGAGCCATTTTGGGGTCCTTATTCTAGAGGAATATATAACATAACAATAAACTTTAAGCACAAATTAGAAAGAAAGTTCTGCACTTCATGGATGTGAAGGTTGAGAGTTTTCATGATGACACTACAAACAGACAGCTGCCCAGTACCCCATTCCTGCAGCTGCAGGGTGCTTATGCATCTGACCTGTCTCTCCTGGTATTACTTATGTTGTTGAAAAACTCAAACAGCAATTTAGTTAAATTAGATACATATTACAATTTAAAATCTCTATTTGAAAACCACCTGAATTTGAAAAGAAAACCTAATCTTTAGTGGACTTTGTCAGTTCAAAAGATGTTGATCTATGGTGAAGATCGGATAGGAAGAACACACCAGATAAATAAACGTACTGCACATATTCAAAACCGAAAGGACAAACATCTGTGGATGCTATAACTGGGCTAATTATCATGCCATCCAGGATCATCAGGACTAAAATGGATTATCTGTCTGCATTGCTATTTATTTTTGGAAACTTCTGAACTAGTACAAGATTGTCTTTGGGACTCTTTGGTCACATGCAGTTTAGTGTTTCTGTGGCAGTCCTAAGGGCTGATGAGGGTACTAGTGTATGCACGCCACTCTGATGGCCTCCCATGCATTGGGCTATCTGCTGGGTTAAACTTTGAAGGAATCCAGTACATTCCAACCTGACCATAAGTTTTGTCTGGCCCACAGAACAGATCTCCATGCCATTTTTGTCTGCAGACAAATGTTGAGTCACAGATCAAAGACCACAGTTTTATCAAAGACACTGCAACAAATGCCATCAGTAATTCTTGAATGTGCACGGGTCTAGGTCCGGCAAAATGGAAGGAGGACAACCTACCAGTGATACAGGATATGGCTTCAACTTTCAACATGGCATCTGCCACAAGTTTAGAAATAGGAACAATGTCCTTAGGCTGCAATTTCCATATAACTCCTTGACAACACATCTTAATAAAATAAAGCTTTATATGAAGCAGAAAACTTTTTTTCCCCTTCCCCCCCTCCCCCAACTGTAGAAGCATACACTGGTTGTAGCACATGATTAGAATAAACAATAAAAGGAATGCCAAAGTCTACATGGTCTATTAATCTTTGCAGGATTTAAAACCTGAAGAATTTGTTGCAATGTGTTTAATAAGCTGCTCACTTTCAATCCATTTTTCATTTGATATTATCATGTCAGTCCTTGTAAATTGCAGTCCTAAAAATTTGATTTCTTCACCAGGTGATGGAGCACATTTATCAAAGTTTATTCTTACCCTAAAACCTGCATGAAAACAGTGGACCAAGTTAAGGTAACAAGATCTTGTGTGACAGAGAATGAAGTCATCCCTATAAGCAAAGGTCCAAACATTCCAGTGATGAGATTTCTCAACTGCTCTTGCAGCTGAACTGAGATGGAAGAGAAAAGTGCTGAAACCATTATCATTAGAGCTTCCTGAAAATATTGGACTAGTTTTCCATCAAAACCAGCAAGCTGTATAGCTGAAGCAGGATTGAGATGAAGAGAGTAGAAAGCCTGAGAAATCCAAGGAAATCACGGGTATGTCCATGGGCAAGATCTGTGCAAGTGCATGGTGGTTGGGTACCCAGCACTTTGGAAGCACACAGCGTTCCTCCCTTGGGAAAACTGAGATGTCCACCAATTGATCCTCTTCAGTATTTTGAGGATTTCTGTTGTCGCTCTTTGAGAAATTTCTTTTTCAATACCTCCACTTCTTCTGTGACTGGCAGAGAAGTAACTGGACTGCCAGGAGGGAGGTCCACTTTCCTTAATTCTGCGATTTCTGTTTTCCAGTAATAAGGTGTTATGTCTGTCTCATGGCAACCAAAGGGATACTGTGCTGTTACTCATGAATTCATTCCTCAGATAGGCCTTGTTTGACCTACTCTTTGTACAGTAAGTTCTATACTTTGGGCACAAATTGTACTGGAGCTTTCTCCTTGTGTTGCGTGGTTTGGAGACAAGGAACCATTGCTCCCATTAAAAAAAATTGCCTCTAAATGAAATCTGGTACTCGGACTCTCTCCTATATAGAATTCCTGCCTTGAGTGTTTTTGTTTTACAAATAACATTTAGTTAATGAGAAATGTTCCATTTCAATACCAAGACACTTATTAACTTCTACACTGCTTTCAACAGTATGACATGCCCTTTGGCCAGAATTTGGCTGGAGTCAACTATTCCCAGGTCCTTTATTTTCAGTTTCCTTTATTAATTCAAAGGAAAATTTTGTTTCAGTAAGATCAGAGATTCATCAGTTTATACTAAAATTAGAAATACAACTACAATATAAACCTCTTAGTTTTCCCAGCCTATGCTTGACCTTAATGGTTTGGCAAAGGAGATTGTATTCTATGGGATGTGGAGTCTCTTGAGAAACCTGATCCATTATGTGGTTCATGAGAGTCCACACAAGATTGTGGAGAGTCCCACATACTGTCCTGGAGTGCACAATTGTCTGGCTGAACAGGATTTCTCTTTCATGTTGATCTAGCTCTTGGTCCAGCTGTGTGAGTTTGGTTTAGGCTTTCAGATGTCACTTCTAACTGGTGATATGATTGTTTCTATAGTTGGGGCATCTCCTCCTCTGTACTGAGGAGCGGCAAGCCACATTTAGTCATGTATTCAGCTACCTTACCTTGCCCCCAAACCAAAGGTGAAGTGTGCCACCAGACTAATTTACAAGCCCTATGAATTGAAGTATATGACAATGAATTTCACAGAATCACAAAAACATTCAGGTTGGAAAAGACCCTCAGGATCACCAAGTCCAAACGATAATCCTACTCTACAAGGTTCACCCCTCAACCATATCCCCAAGCATCACATCCAAACAACCCTTAAACACATCCAGGGTTGGTAACATCCCTGGGCAGCACATTCCAATGCCTGACCACTCTTGCTGGGAATTTTTTTTTCCAAATGTCCAGTCTAAACCTTCCCAGTCACAGCTTGAGGCCATTCCCTCTTGTTCTATCACTAATTACCTAGGAGAAGAGACCAGCACCAGCCTCTCTACAATGTCCTTTCAGGTAGCTGTAGAGAGTGATGAGGTCGCCCCTGAGCCTCCTCTTTTTCAAACTAACCATCCCCAGCTCCTTCAGTCGCTCTTCATAAGATTTATTCTCCAGGCCCTTCATCAGCTTCATTGCCCTCCTCTGCCCTCACTCCAGCACCTCCACATCTCTCTTGTATTGAGGTGTCCCAAACTGGACAAAATACTCGAGGTGTGGCCTCCCCAGAGCTGCATACAAGGGGACAATCACCTCCCTACTCCTGCTGGACACAGCAGCTCTAATCCAAGCCAGGATGCCATTGGCTTTCTTGGCCACCTGAGCTCACTGCTTGCTTATATTCAGGTGCTTGTTGATTAGGACCCCCAGGTCCCTTTCTGCCAGACAGCTTTCCAGCCACACTTCCCCAGGCCTGTAGCATTGCTTGGGCTTGTTGTGACCCAAGTGCAGGACCTAGCATTTGACCTTGTTGAAGATCATCCTGGTAACATTGGGCCATTGATCCAATCTATCCAAGTCCTTCTGTAGAGCCTTCCTACTGTCATGAAGATCAACACGCCCACCAAACCTTTGTGTCATCTGCAAACTTACTGATGACACACTCTATGTCTTCATCAAGGTCATCAGTGAAGATATTAAACAGAAGTGGTCCCAACACTGAGCCCTGGGGGACACCACTTGTGACTGGCTGCCAGCTGGATTTAACTCCATTGACCACCACTCTTTGGGCCCATTTGCCCAGCCATTGCTTTATCCAGCAGAGTGTGTGCTCATCCAAGCCACAAGCAGCCAGTTTGTCAAAGAGAATTCTGTGGGAAACAGCATCAAAGGCTTTTCAAAAGTCTAGGTAGACAGTGTCCACAATTTGTCTCTCTACTTTTGAGAAAAGTTTATATTCCCAGCTGGCTCCTCACAGATCTTATAGATGTAGCCACCTTTTCTAAAGCTTGTATAACCTCATAAAACCCAATAAAAAAGAAACAATGTTTACTTGATGAATCTCTTTGCAATTAAAGTTTGAACACATCTTCAGCACAAGTAAGTAATTCCCATACAAGTGGAAAGCAATCTTCAGACAGACTGTGAACATTCTGAAGAGCTATTCTAACAGTAGGTTATAGAATCATAGCATGCATCAAGTTGGAAGGGACCTTTGAAGGTCATCTCGTCCAAATCCTCTGGAGTCAGCAAGGACGTCTTTAACTAGATCAGGTTGTCATAGGAAGAGAATCAATACAAATTGTTTCATTATGATGAAGTACAGCAAGAAAGCAACATCAAGAAAGGGTGATATATATATCATATAATCAACCTTGGGAATTCAACTTTTAGAAGCAGAGAAACTTTGCCTCTGAGCTGTTTGCGTGTTCTATTTGTGCCAGTTGCAGAAGTTTCTTAACCACTGGTTCACCAAGTAGCAGCTCAGAGTCCCTTCATTTGAGTTAACTGTTCTTAAACTGGCCTTTTCAAGTAGGCTTAGGACTTTCATATGGATCCACTTTAAGAATGGAATGGACATGAGCTATTACACAAGAAGCATGAACAGTATCTGCTGGTGGTTGCAACGCACAATTAGTCTTAAACTTTGAAGATCTAACAAACATGGAGGAAATAGAATAGTTTAGGTTTCTTTAATGCAGCTCAGGAGAGTGAAACAGGTAATGGAATCAGTGTCCTGCAACTAATTTGTGGCAGTTCAGGCTGGGTGCCCCCTGATACTGCTACGTAAGTTACACCCCTGGTGTCCTGAGTGTCCAACCCAGTCAGGTGGACAGAGGAAACAGCGTATTTCATACCCATAAATCCTGCGCCCTATAAATTTGTCTGCAAAGTCATTCTCTTCGTCTTTCTTCCCTCTCTGCTCCTGTGGGAGATGCTCCCTATCCTGTAATGGTGGAGGAGTATCTCAATGCCTCTTAGACCTGTCTGGGTCTAATGCCAGGAGGAGAATGGTGGTGATGGTAGGAGGACAGTCTCAGACCTGACCAGCCTGAGACTAGCCTAGTGGGGGGGTTGTGTGTGTGTGTGTGTGTGTGTGTGTGAAGAAAGATCCCTGGGGGTTTTTGGGTTGACCCTCAAGTGGGGAGGAGGGAAGTGTTGGGGTGCCTTTGGATGTTGTGTATGGGACTCTGTCTGCTTTGGTATATCTTTGCCACTATGCTTTGTAGTTTCTGTAAAACACCAGTTGCTTTTCCATTTGAACTTTCCATCACTTTCCAATCATTTGTGTGAGCATCATTCTTTTGTCCCTCTAGGGGCAATAGAGGATTTGTCTGGCTCTAAACCAAGGCATAATTCCATTCTGATAAAATGATAACAACTATTTTGTTTGAGAATGGCCTTGTGAGAAAAAGTAAGTTGCTATTGGGTGAGTTTTGGTATGCCACTCAACAACCTTGCCTGTTTCATTGCTGTTTGACTCAAGCTTGATTTGAGAAAGAGAAGAAATTCAAACTAGGCACAAGAAAACGTTTTTGTTACTGAAAAAGTCTGCACAATTAAAGATTTTGTACAGTTAGAAATAAAATTATGTATGGGGTGTGTTAATAGGAATCATCCTGCGCATTACCTAAAATGGATTTCCAACAGATCAATAGTACATACTGAAGTTTTAGTATAATAGTAAAACAAGAGGATACTAACCTTGAGATTGGATAAGCAGTTGTTGAGGAAAATATGCCATCTGTTTAAAAAGAACTGCTTCTGACTGACACAAAGCAGGCACGTTACCAATGGGTACAAAGCCTAAACAGGAAATGCATGTCAATAGAGTGTTGTTTGCATGCCCACACAACATAAAAGTAACTTAATAGAGCTGCTGTGAACTTTGAACTCTTAACTCCTCCATTTTGTGCAATACATATTAGACAACATAACATGTTAAGTAGTATCATTTAAAAAGAACTTTGATGCTGTTACAGATATGTTTTTTGGATGAAATAAAAACAACCAAATAGAATAGAATAGAATAGAATAGAATAGAATAGAATAGAATAGAATAGAATAGACCAGGTTGGAAGAGACCTTCAAGATCATTGCGTCCAACCTATCAACTAATCCAACCCACCTAATCAACCAAACCATGCAACCAAGCACCCTATCAAGCCTCCTCCTGAACACCTCCAATGACGGTGACTCCACCACCTCCCTGGCCTGCCCATTCCAATGGGCAACCAAATGCCGCCTGTAGCAGTGTTCTAGATCCGAAGACAGGCCACAATTTTATAGGCACATAAGGCTAAGTTCTGTCATTTAACTGAGAAATGCGTGGAAATAACTAAACTTTATTATAATAACCACAGGACAAACAGAGATTGTTTGTATTTGTGAATGTTCAGATGCCTATTACTCCTCAAAGTCTGCAGTCACAACATTTACTGAGAGATGTGTCAAACACCCTAAAGAACTGTGCTAAAACACAGACAGTGCCTGGATCTGCTGGCAGTTGCATCTTGAGAAATGAAAGATAAAAACAAGCAAGGCAGAACATAGAAGTTCAAATACTGGAACCTGTTCTCTTTGTCAACACACACACAAAAAAGGCTAAAATGCACCTATTTATCCTGAAACTGACTTTGCTATTTCCTCAAGGCTTTTCTGTTTCTGTTAATATATCAAATAAGGACTTATTAGTTAAAAATAAGTTAACTTTATCTTAAAGACCAATGATTTGCAAAATTAGCGCTAAAATTCTAACTTCAGTCACAGCTCAGGGTATAAATACACCATAAATCCTAACTTCTATTCCTGTAATATGTAACATAAATTCTCTATAGCTGGGTTACACCTAGTTTCTTGAGGAAATGTCAAAAGTACGCTCATTTTTATTTTTATAACATTCATGTCCAAAATACACATGGGAGAGGAGAACTGAAGTCTTCTCATGGAAAACTTTCTTACAATATTAACATTATGACTATAATAGTTTACTACTTGACAGGGTCACAGAGGAGTTTAGTAGCATCCCAAGAGTGTCACAACTCATCCTAAGAAAAGCCCTAGGAGGGAAAATACCATCTCCTGGACTTTCCTAATTCTCTCCACTCACTAACAAAAGAACCTCAAGGACTAGCTTTTGTGAGATACTTTTAGGCAGAAACAGGTAAGATGAATGCTCCTATCCTACCTGTGTTTTGTGAGTGCACCAACTCATAAAACACTAATCTTGGAAAGGAAGGTCCTCTTCAAACTCTAAAGAGTGCTTTCTTCCTGCAAGCCTAGCAATATGCACTGCAGTTATTTCTGTCAACTGTTTGCCTTTCCCCTCGTCCTCCTCCTCCTCACAAAGTTTGTATTTCTAATCACACCCTCACAAGAATCTATTCTATTTTGTCACTTTTAACTATGTAGACTCCAGTGTGGTATGTGTAGACAAGCAATCAAATGCAAAGTCCCAGCTGTGCAATCCTTTCTCAAGCACATAGTATTGACTTTGGCAAGTACAGCCACTAGTTTGGGAATCTCTCTTTAGTGTAAAAACTGTACAGCAAAGCTCTTACCCTGCTGCAGTTTAAACAATGTTTTATCTACTCTGATGAATTACTTAGAGCCACAGAAACACAAGCAGAATGAAATCAGAAATCCATCCAAAGACTCCCACTAATTCAAACTTTAACAGGACTGTGCCCCAGGGGATGCTCTGACTCCCCTGGGACTGATAAAACTGGGCAGAGGGCTCAAGTACACTCTGCAGTCCTCCCAGCAGATTCAGCAGTGTTAGCAAACAGCATTTTCCAAGAGCACTGGGAACAGGGAAGTCTTTCTGACTTTCCCATAGAATGAGGGAGGACAAATGACAACTTTCTTTACTTATAAGGTCCAAGACTTCAAAACGGATTAGCTAACGTCACATTGCTGACATGCGCTGACCCAGTTGGAGAGACAGACTGCTTAAGGCGGCCAGCATCAAACTGACTCAGATCCTCATTTAATTCAGATCAACTCATGCTTCCAAAAATACACTGCAGTGCCACTGTTCATCTCACAAGAGAAAAATGAAATGGGGAGCTGCACAGTAGCCAAGACACGGATTTAAAAGGGCATGTGTTATACATTTTTTTGTTCCTACAATGTATTGTTTAAGCCCCGTGAAAGAGTTGTTCCCACATGCCTCATTTGCTCTCGCTTGACAAGAAATGAACTCTGTTATTCCTTCTCTCCTAATGTTTACACATAACAAGTATGAAAAAAACGTAGCCATTTAATAATCACAGAACCAGAAAACATCTGTTTGATTCAGACTGATTTAGATCATATTCTGAATAAAATAAAACAAAGATGGCCATTTCCTGCTAACGTGGTAACTTTCCTTACAGTAGAATTGTAGTGGTTATAGAGCTGAATGTAGAAAGGAGTTTTGCAATTTCCCCAGAGTCCTGCTCAGAGATATTTCTGACAAACAATTTTAGCCTCTGCTTCTCAGCGTTACTAACCAGTGAGTGCTTCTTTCGTGAGGAAAGTTCAAGTGTTGTATCATACAGGCTTTCAACAAAGTTCCTCAGACAGGGGACATTCACTTCATTTTTAACAGCCTGAAAGAAAGTTTCACGTTAATAAAACACTATTTCACAAGGCGTTTTAGCTAATTTAAAGAAATTATGCAAACAACCTGAAAAATAAACTCACAGCAGCTACAGGGACAAGAATTTCAACAAATAGTCCTGCCAGTGCATGCTTGATATCTTTGTCTTTAACTTCAAGGAAATAATGTGCACATTCCTAAAACAAAACAAAATAAGAAACATAAATTGTGTATCAGCTAGAATAAAGACCTGAAAGTGTTAGCACAATGCACATCAAGTGTCAGTGACTATTTTTATCTGGCAAGTCCCATATTTTTCAGCAGGCACAAAGCAGGACACAAGTCAAGATCAAGGATCTGTTACTCTAAGTGCAATTATTCACAAACTCTCCACTGATTCCAGCTGGGTCCAGTGGTGTTTGGGGATGGAAAGGGCATTGGACTCAGGGGCTGACCTCATTCCTTCTCTGTATAACCTTCAGGAGCCAGAGTAGAAGCCCACATGGACCAATTCACACAATGCTTTCTGGTAAGATACTCAAGGCAAGCAACAATCTTACTGTAAACATTTGGGGATAAATGTCACTGCTAGGATCCATTGCAGATGAAGGGTCAATAGAGAACTGTGTTATGTGAGGGAAGAGAGTTGCGGGGCAAACCACCACAATTTCCAGCCTGCAACTGGGAATTGAGAGAGAAAGCAAAAATGTACTTTTGTCCTAAACATGCAGTGAACTACTGCCCACACAGCTGTGTTGCTCAGGAAGCAAGGGAGGGGACATAAGCATCCGCCCACTTGTGTGCTTCTGAACAGCTTCTCTGAGGATGACAAATTATGTGGCTCCAGTTAATTCTTCACCTCTGGGTCCAAGGCCCAAACAGCCACTGACTTACAAGGAGGGTGCCCCACTGAACTCTTTCCTGCCAATGTGTGCAAACAAGTTCACACTTTGCAGCCAGGAAAAATTATGGTCTAATCAGGATTCTATATCACATGGATTAAGACGCTCCAGCCATCTCTGCCACACAACTGAAACCTCTATGCAAGCGCAGTAGCCTTCCTGAGCTGGCTCTGTACTCCATGGTGGAAGATCACACGGAGATTGTTCCTAAAGCAGAGCTGGTATGACGGAACTTGTAGCTGAAGAGCTGCACGTAGATACTAAAACTAAGACAAACTGCCCAAAGAATAAAACTGTATTTCACCAAACTGAGCAAACCTGCTTTTCCTAAATACACAGTGAATCTTAGGATGCATTGTAGTATACAAAAAAACCCTAATTTTGTGCTCAGTCATAGCAGTCAAGGAAGGCAGAGAGACAGATATTGAGTACTACTATACAGGACCTTTATCAATGATTTTAATAACAGTGACAGTGTATCCCAACACTGTTGTGCTACAAAGCATGTAGTCATGAGTGAGAAAAAGCAGGAGAATAAAAAGGTTAAGCTAAATAACCTGCTGATCAGAACAGAACCCATTGTACATTACCAACAAAAGGGTGGACTTTTAAATTGTGCAAACAGAAAGTATTTTCTTTTCCTTTATGAAATGACATCATTTATCAATTTAAAGCACTGATGATAGTCAAACAGTTCTCTGCACTAGTGGGTCTCAAACCAGGTGGATACAGAATGGATAAAGGGGGATGAAGGCATGGTGGAAGCAGAAGACATATCCAAGGGAAATTCCACACAGCTTTTGTCTCAGTTCTTTGTCTCTTCCTCTGTGCTTTTCTCCATCAGAAGTTCCTCTCCTCTCTGTCAACTGTGTAAATGGCCGATTATTCACTTTGGAGACAGTGAGCAGCTAGGGAGACATAACTAGTCAAAGACATAGGGCATAGAAAGGGTGTAGGATGGCATGGTGGAAAGCCTGGTGGGTGAGATATAGGGACTACGGGTATATGGCTGATGAGTTGGAATGGAATAATACACACTGGAGACTAGAGACTGGAACACCGAATTTCAGAACATGCAAAAATAGATGCATACACATTTAGGTGTGAATAACATGTGGAAAATCTACTGGAGTATTAGAGGAAAGATGAAGGGAAGCCCTTTCTGAAATGTCTGAGAACCACAGTTATGTACTTAAGAATTTTACCTGCATAAACTGAAGAGAAGCTTCAAAGTCCTCCACAGGATACATCTTAATGCGAAAGAATTTCATTCCCATTATAAGACTGATAATGCTTTGAACTACATATGGGCTTTGCTCTTTATGCCGTAACTCTTTTAACTCTGCCATAAATTTCTTCTTTACAGCAGGAAATCTACGAATTCACATTGGTTAGTTACAAAAAAAGCACACATTAATATTTGAAATGTATTGTAAGGTATATAAATGGGGGAAACCTAAAGAAGAATCAACTCTGGTTATAGAATACCATGCCAGTCAGAATGTGAATAATGGATTTTTTTGGTTTAGTTTTCTTTAATTTCTGATAAACTCAGAAAATGAAGCATATAGCTTGATCTGAGTTCCTTTAGATAACCCCATCTTTCAAATGTTACAAGTGCCTCTTTACATAAGAGCTAACAATATCATTAGAATAACCCTCTCATTATCATTAGAATATATCATTATCAACATCATTAGAATAACCATGTTTTAAAAAAATCCAAGATGAAAGATGATTTTTTTCCCAAGTACATGCAACATTTTCAAAAGAAAATGCTTTCATGATTAAAATGTTCCAGTAGGTTGTTCCTTCCTTCAGTTTTTTTATTAATAGCTACTGTAGTAACAATTAAGCAACAACTTGGGATGGAAGGGTCTGTGACCATTTGCGATCTCCTCCACAAATCCAGATGTCTTGTGAGGCACACTACCCATAAAAGCAACATACAGGAAGATCACCCAACAGAACGTCCTGTCCTTTTTGAGAGAAAATTCATGAAAGGAATGTAATTTTCCTGGGCACATAGAGCATATAACAAACTTTCACCTCTCTATCAGAGGCAATAACAAAAGAAACAGGTTGGCAGGAAGAAGCCCTTCAAGGGCTGTAGCAATGCCCCTCAGAATCAGAGAAAAGCAGCACTTACGGAGAATAGGTGTGCTTAATTTTTGACAGTCAACTTGAAGCTTTGGATCCCTTTCTTGCCTCTGACCCAGACAATTTAGAAGCTCAGGAAAGGTTTTAGCTGAAGTCTGTTGAAATGTGTATGATTTCCAGGAAGTCAAACTGGTTTGGTTACATCAAGCTAAGCTGACTGGTTTTGTAGAACAGACTCACTCTCAGCAGCACCAAGCTGTCAGCAGACAAAGATCACTGTGTTGCAGCACTAAATTTCACCCTCTGCATAATTTGTGGTGTAAGTTTATGATGTTATATTGGGTATGGAAGTTTCTGAATTTCTCTGCTTCCAGATGCAAAATTTAAGACCTGATTCTCAAAGTGTTTTATGTCATCTCCTCTAAGAAGTACAGTATTCAGAAGTAGTTGCATTCAGTTCTGAACTAACTTCAGAGGGACTTAAAAATCTTAATATGTTGGAAGAGAGCCATTTTTAGGCTTGCCCAGCTAAAGAAAAAACAGTACATAGAAAAACAAAATAACAATTAAAATAGCTCTCTTCAGCCCTCTGGGCTTTCCACAGACGTCACTGCTGAGATAAGAAAAATAATGCTGCCGTAGTTGAATTCATTCAGCATCACTGGACTAGATGCAGAAAGCCTGTGATTCCCTAGAGTCCTAATGCTCCAGAATACCTGGATGAATAGAGGGCAAATGAAATGAAAACTGCGACGCTATCTCTTAAGAAAGTGAGAAAATCAGAATGTTCATATGCTAAGCAAGTAAAATGTCTCAGATTCATGGGGGAAGTATGATACTCAATTTTGCTTACTTTGCTTGAGCTAGAACACCTATTACTTCTGCATACAAATCCGCAACGATGTGCATATTTCCAGTGTTAGGACCAAGGTACCTAGCAAGAGACAAGAAAGAATTATCGGTTGAGAAATCATACTGCTTAAACCACTGCTAACACGAAACTACAAAAGAATTAATAGAATTTGTGTATCAAAAAGCCTTACCCTTCTTTGTACTTAAAGTGCTTGAAAGCCAAGTTAATAACATCATGTACCAAACCGTCTATAACAGGATGAAGTGGAATCTGAAAACACACAATAAAACATAACGAGTACACATATATTACACTTCAAGTTGCATACTGTAGTTGCTAGCATTACTCATGGGTATCTTCTAGACAGCAATACAGTATTAGCTGAAATAGCATCAGATCAACTAAACAGCTGAAATGAGACAGCCATTTAAAGTTTATTTAGTACTGAAGAGAAATACTTCATCTCCAAAGACTTGGCAAAGTGAAGGCTGTATGAACACAGAATAACATGTACCCTAGAGGTGCAAGAGAGACAGCAGTGAACAAGCATGCAGGATTATCTTTTTATTAGACTATCAAAGATGGAAATAGAAATAAGGATCCTATAGTTCAGTTCTATTGATAATTTCCATAATTTATTAGTTAACAGATAATTTAAGAACTCCATACCTGTTTCAAAACTTCTATTAATACTAAAGAAAAAATAAAATCAATAGCCAGATCTCTTCTCTCCATTAAATAGTCTCTCTGCTGTTCATCACTGCAAAATCAAACCAGGAAACATAGTATTTAGCAGATGTGTCATATTATACAACTTCTTCACTTACAGATAACAGGGGAGTCTGTTCTACATTTTACATTGCACTCTAGCATTTCAGAAAGTCATGCACTGATGTGCTCTTAAAACCTGAGGTAAGTAGGCCAAATCTAACTTGTTAGTTTCACCTTCTTTCACAGGTTTAAATGTCACTCTCCTTTTCCTCATTGGTTGGTTTTTTTCAGTTCAAGATCAAGCCAAAACTCTGTTCATGAAAAAAACCAAAACAAAACTAAGGAAAACTTATTCCAACATGTGTTTCATTTCGGTTTCCTTGCTGATAGCAGATCTCAAACACACTTTGGAGGCAAACATAATAAATTATTTTGTGCTATCTAATTCATATTTACACTTGTGACAGATTTTGAAAAGTGCCTTTAAAGTATTGATAAATTCAGAACCAAACTACATTCTCTTTCTAAATCTGTTCCAGTGTTATTTCTGCAACTTTGGCATCACTTGTCTCATGCTCAGACACATTCCTTACGCAGAACACCACAGAGGAATAAATGTATGAGATGAGTAGCTCGCAATACAAGTACAAAAACCAGTCATTGGATCACCTGCTTACAATTTCAAAGCGTACTGAAAGGATAACACAAAATACACAGTATTTTTGGTAAAATTCAATGTTAAAGGGACAGTTCTGCAGTCCATTCGAAGCAGTGACAACTGAGTTTAGTGAATTTTTGTTTTAATAAATTCAACACAATTATAAACATTAAGAGCTTTAGTGATTTCAGTTGTACCTCTGCTTATTATAAAACATACACCGAAGAGTTCTGCTTGATTGGCAATGAAATAAATTAATTGCTTTGGTTTTCTTGGTTTCACATGAACTGGAGAAAGGAATGGTTATGTCTTTCT
Organism: Dryobates pubescens; assembly: GCF_014839835.1. Classification (NCBI taxonomy): domain Eukaryota; kingdom Metazoa; phylum Chordata; class Aves; order Piciformes; family Picidae; genus Dryobates; species Dryobates pubescens. The sequence continues at coordinate 21,250,769 of NC_071621.1, forward strand.
GTAACACCATCACTTGACAGAATTTGAGTGGAGTTTGGGAAGATACCTATTTATGAGCAGGTGATCTGGTATCTAAAGTCAAGAGGTGGAGGCACTTCAAGGCAAGGATTTATCTCACACAAAAGCAGACATCTAATTGTTGAATCAAGCCTTCACATCTCCTACTTCTACTGGCACAAAAAGTCAGAAGATTTCAATTCAGGTTCATATCTACCTTGACATCTAAAACTAGATTCCATCCCTTCATTCCAGTAACTACTGCCTAATTGCCTGTGCATTTCCAAACACCAGGTCTGCCAGTGTTGATTCTGCTGCTGTTTCATTAATGTATGTAAATGAAGTGCCAAAGTGTGAAAAAAACCCTGCAAGCTTGAAGACTATACCTGGACCAATCCACCAGACCTCAGCATAAATGAGGAACAATCTGTTGCCTTATTGCTTGTGATATGATGAGATCAAAATACATTTCAGGCCCTTTATTTTTGTTTGTTTGTTTAAGAGCTAAATCAATGTTGCCCTTTTATTCCTTTTTTTTTTTTTTTCCAGAATAGGTGTATGTGAAATTTCTATGATTAAGCAGAGTGCTGTAGAAAAAAACCATACATCCAAGTGTCACAGAATTATTGCCTGCTCACATGAGTAAAGAAGATGGACATGGTTTAGACAAACCACAATTTAAATTACATTACAGCATCCAAAACAGCAGTAAGAAACAGTGTTTGGACTATCAGGAGCACAATTTTAAAGACACAATCACTCCATTTATCCAGAGCTGAGAAAAAAGTTCCAGAAACAAGCAGAAAAAGATGACAACAACTCTCAAACAACTGGAACATCACTGAAACATCACAAAAGCTGATGGGTGAAATGTAATACATTTTACCTTAGAATCTGAAAATAATGTATGTAGACATATTCAAAATGATACCTTTTGGACTTGGTGCTTGTTCTTGGTCTGTACTCATGAGATTCATCTTCTATGCCATTTTGTCTTTTATACCAATCAAACAAAGTGCGCAGGATAGAGGGTAGACAATACTCTGAAAGTGAGCTCATGGAATTTATTACCTATGGGGAAAACACAATAAATCAACAGGTGTTCAAGTTTCCCCTTCTCCTTAAAGACAAAACTTGAATTCAATGGTTAGGCAAGTTCTTTCTTGTTTGAGATCCACAGTACAAACAGTGACTTAATATTCTGCATTTCCTGTTGAAACATAAGCAAAAACACAATAATGGGCTGCATGTTGATAGTGTCTTTCCACAGATGATAGTAAAATGCATTAAAATTCTGTATCACATCTTATTACATACCTGAAAACGATCTAGTTCTTCAAGGGGGGGTATTTTTTTTTATTACACAACATTGATTGAGTTTTAGCACATTATAAGGAAAGAAAAAGTGATGAATCAGAGGTACTGCCTTCATGAGTTATATTAACTGCTGGATACCCCTCCTGAAACTCAGAATTTATTGAGAAACCCCACAAGCACTGCAATAATCTTAACCAACTGAATATGCAGATGGATCCATCTTACTATTAGGCTTAAGCACCTGATAACTTGGACTTCTCTTTTATCTATAGGAAAACATTTATGGTTTCCCATGTCTTTATGTGCAGAAATAAGCCAAAAAAACCCCAAAACGTTTAAAACCAGTCCTTAAAAGCTCCTGGTTAAACAGCTCTAGTGGCATACTGGAAAAGAAGATTACTGCTCCCTGAGTATAAATTGTGTTGCCAATTACAGAAATGCTACTGAACATGTTACTACTGAACTATGACTGAAACTTCCTATTACAGGAAGCCATAAAGTTGCAAAATATTAGGAGATCAAAAGCAAGGGTGAAAAAAACCATGATTATTATACAAGAGGATTATATATGTATTGCAACTGAACGCTTACAGCTACAGCATTTGTGTACAACTGCTTAAAACAGCAATAAATAGGATTTGCAACCACCTCGAGATCATGCAGAGCTTGATCCTGCACAGTGCTGAATAGCAGAAGAAGCACAGCATCACAGAATGTTAGGGGTTGGAAGGGACCTCCACATATCAAGTCCAAACCCCCTGCCAAAGCAGTATCACCTATGGCAGGCCGCACAGGAACACATCCAGGCAGGTTTTGACAGTGTCCAGAGATGGAAACACCACAACCTCTCTGGGCAGCCTGTTCTAGTGCTCTGTCACCCTCACTGTAAAGAAGTGTCTCCTTGTGTTGAGGGAGAACCTCCTGTGTTCTAGGTTGTACTTGTTGTAACTTCATCTATCACTGGGCACCACCGAAAAGAGACTGGCACCTTCATCTTGACACCCACCCCTCAGATATTTATAGATGCTGATTCAGATGCCCTTGAAGTATGTACTTCATGTCAAGCACACTGAGTCATTATCTCTGCCAGGTTTATTCACCTGCTCAAGTTTAAACCAGTATGTTTCAGTGCTTGTGGAATAACAATAGTGCTCAATGTCTCATATGAGACCAAGCTGTGTGAACTCTGTGTCTAAGATGAGCAAAACTGAGAGACTGAGCACCTCTCATATACTTTACAAATGTTACTAAAGCCTTAAATTAGAACTTTTGTGGATGACAGTTAATTTAGATCAATAACTCTGATTTATTTTACCCTTTTTTTTTTTAGCCTCAGAATTTAATTACTTTTCAATAATGCTGTGGCCTAAAGTTAATGAGACACTTTGAGGACAAAATATAATTGTTCAGCTATTATGGCTTAAAATGAAATACGGAGCATTAGAAAGCTGTAGTAAACGCTTCTGTAAAAATTAAACTGTCTTTAAAAGTAATATTTCAGTAAAGTTTTCAATCTGGTGTTTCCAATATATTTATGGCCTGAAATATGAAACAAACGGCTGTGGAAGTACCCTAGGCTCAATTATCTCAAAGCCTTCAAGCATAAGACTTCAGATAAATACTTAGAAGACACAAATCACCTAGTGTCGGTGCAAACTCTTTACTGCCAGCTCAGATCACATAGGCATTTCAGTTGCTTCTCTATTGTTTTTCTGAAGCTGCCAGAACAATGGTTGTTAATTATGAGATGCAGTGAAAAAAGACTAGAACAGAATCACAGAATGGTTTGGGTTGGAAGGGGCCTTTAAAAGTCATCTGGTCCACTCCCCCTGCAGTTAAGCAGGGACATCTTTAAGTATATCAGGTTGCTCAGAGCCCTGTTCAACCTGACCTTGAATATTTCCAAGTACAGGGCATCTACCTCCTCTCTGGGCAACCTGTTCCAGTGTTTCACTACCCTCATCACAAAAAATGTCTTCCTTATACCTAGTCTGAATCTACCCTCTTTTAATTTGAAGACATTCCCTTTACTCAACCACAACAGGCTCTGCTGAGAAGTCTGTCCACAAAAAGCCTGAAAAGTTGTTTCATCAAGTCTTCCTGCATGCTCGAGCACATATTTATCAGTGCTGTTCTCTAAATCCCAGCTACACAACAAAAAGTCAAAGTGATTCCTGTTAAGTCTCCTCAAGCCATACTTTCTCTGCTAAATTTACAGTGTGTGTCTTTAGTAGGGATAAAAGGTCAATATAGTCTGGTGGGTTTTTTGTTGTTGTTTTGTTTTTTGGGTTTTTTTTTAATCTTTCTGTCATTTCACTTTTAAGACAGGAAGGAAGGGTGGACTGGGCAAAGACCTGGCTCTCAGGGAACAGGAAGGGAGGGAAGTCTAGCCAGCGTGTTGGTTACTCAACCCTTTCATTTACTGGAAGTAAGTCCAGGAGTGAGATGAATTCTAGCTCTGTGCTGCTCCTGAAAGGGAGTGCACAGATGTACAAATATGTCCTTGTTGGACAAATGATCATGTTCTTCCATCATAGATGAACCACCTACTGTATAGCTTAAGGATAAGAAAGCTGCACAAGTAGGGAGCTGTTTAAAACTGTGTTCACAGAGCATTAAATACACTTTATGTAAATGCTTAATATTTATTTTGGACTAATATCCAAGAACTAATTTAATGAAATTCAGCCCAGATGTTTTGCTACAATCTATATACTTTTATGAAAGTCTTGCTATATTGTCAAAATGCAAATATAAGATATGTTTCCATTAATAGCAGACAGATGATTACTTTTCTGTTTCATGTATGAATTTCTATGTGCTTTAACAGCAAATGTATTCAAAACTGTGCTCAGCTTCCAACCAGGATCATTAATGCCTTGGCTCTGCATTTTTTTCATATACCATATGTCAGTCTGCAAGTTAAATGTGCATTTTATTGTCATTTAATAATGCACAGAGTTGATTTGGTTTTTGTAAATCTATTATTTGCGCAGTGTCTGCATATTCTGTCTTTGAATTGTTCTTGTGTTGATACCAATGAATGGACATTAGGAGTGAGATTTGACACTTTCTATCAATGCTACTGAAAGCATTTGATAAACATTGCTCAGCAATATTTAGGATACCCAGAGCCATGCAATAATGTCTTTCTTTCACATCCAATCTATATTTTCCAGTTTAGTGTACTTCTCAGAAAGTTATTTAATTAAAAGGAGTACAAACTGTTGTGTATTTTATGCTGAAGTGTCTGCAACAGGCATCTCCTATCAACAGTTTCATATGAAAACTAAGCCTTGCTTGTGAAGTTTTCACTTCCACAGCCAAAACATGACATTCAGTTTGTATTTTCGTATGGAAAAATGTCTGCAGGTTGGTCCAAGATTACATAGTGCCCTTTTTCTGCCTCTAGTGTTGTCAGTTCATGGAACATTTATATACCACAGTAAGAACAAGAGATTCTTCAGTTAGGGCCGAGAAAACACTAATAAAAATGCTTCCTTGGGTGAGGATAAGCCTCTTGGATAATTGCAGGGTTTTTCAGTCTAGCTTTTGATCTTTTCATGTACTACATCTTTATGGTTTCCTGTAATAGGAAGTTTAAGTAATAATTCAGTAGTACAATGTTTAATAACATCTCTTTAATTTGGGACACAGAGCATGCAAATGCTGGAGCAGCAATGCTCTGTGCCAACAGGCACCTAGAGTTGTCTAATCAAAAACTTTTTAAATGGTATAAAGATATTTAAGACCATATGGAAAAAAAATCTACATAACTTCTTGTGTATAGTCTCTTTATGTACATGCACACCTAAAAAGGAAAACAGATTCAGTGTAAGGAATCCAGGTAAGCTGATTGTGAGACATTCTGCAAGTCAGGATAAGTAAGATTACTTCATACGTTGCTCAAGATACTATTATGAGTTTCAGGAGGTTGGTGCAATTGGCAGCCTGACAGTACCCACAGGACAATACTGTCTGCCTAATAGGAAGCACTGACACTACATCCACACGGAGAGAAACAGCTCTGCCTGTGCACTCAGATCCCTAGATGCTGGATCCATCACCACCATCAACTTGCATTCCCAGAACAGTGTCTGAGAAAGGGCAAAAAATTGCTGGATTCTCAGAGAGCTAGAGATAAAGCTGTTCAGGGGAAGTAACCAATGCTTTCCTAATCGTTTTAAATGGTTTGGAGGTTTCGGTGTTAAAATTGATGCTGATTAAGTAGCTTAAGTAGATCAAGTTCCAGCTGATCATTGTAAGTTGCTGCAAAGGAGGATTTTTGGCTGTTTTTTTCCCACCTCTGAAGTTGACTTGCAAAAGCCAAATTTTAAATAAGATTGTGCCTTACTTTTGCTGCTTTTGAAATTACAGTTAGAAGATGCAGGTCAGATAAAGTGACTAATGACCTGGTCACTTCAGCCTCACCTTCCAGTATCATTCAAATTAAGGAAAATGTCAAATAAAGAAAATTATGTTCCTTTGATAGTGTGTCATTTTTACTTCCATTGCCTTAACATGGAAAGACAAAATAATTAGACACCCCTTGAAAATGTTTGTTCACAGAGATTTCCCCTCTTTTACTCCTTCACTTCTGTAGGAAAAATATCAGGAATGTCATGTGTGGCCTTTCCTGGTTTTGCTATATGACTTAATGTGTTCCAAGAAGAAACAGCAAAGCTTCTTCCTTACCTGGAACAAAGCAAGGGATTATAATTATCAATCTGATCTACCTTCATCCAACACCTTTTAAATATTGCACAGAATCACAGAACATGTCTGGTTGGAAGAGACTTTGAAGATCATCCAGTCCAACCTTTGACCCAGTACTGAAGGGTCTGTACTAAACCATGTCCCCTAGTGCCAGGTCCACACACTGCTTGAACACCTCCAGGGATGCTGACTTCACCACTGCCCAGGGCAGCCTAAATCTCCCCTGGTACAGCTTGTAACCATTTCCTTGTATGCCCTTCACAAGCCTCGTTGCCCTTCTCTGGACACACTGCAGAACCTCATGGACACACTGCAGAACCTCAATGTCCTTCCTATAGTGAGGGGCCCAGAATTGAACACAGCACTTGAGGTGTGGCCTCACCAGTGCTGAGTACAGGGGGATGATCACCTCCCTGCTCCTGCTGGCCACAGTGTTTCGACTACAAGCAAGGACAGCATTGGCTTTCTTGGCCACCTGGGCACACTGCTGACTCAAGTTCAGTCAACTATCAATCAATACCCCCAGGTGCCTCTCCAAGTTGCAGCTTTCCAATTACGCATCCTCAAGTCTGTATCTTACCATGATGTTGTTGTGACCCAAGTGCAGGACCCGGCACTTGGCCTTGTTGAACTCCATACAACTGAACTAACATAAAAAATAAAACTTGAAAGGTTTGACTTTTTTAAAAGCACATGCCCTATTACTTGGATCTTGGTGTCATGCAGAATCCTGATCTTAAGTGTATGCACAGGTAGGACTCTAGATATGCAGTTACAAACATATACAAAATTTATACATAACAATTTTCCCCCCTGTATTTGATTTTTTGCCCCCAGCATTCATATCAAATTGCTCCAGCAGGAAATAGATGGTTATTTCTCTCTAGGAAACATTCACTGTTCTCATTAATTGATCTTGACTTAATTGTTCAAGTTTCTGTCTACTTATCAATAACTAAGAGGACCATAAGTCTTCTAATTCTTCCTTGTAAAGAACCACTATTCTCTTAACCATGAATATTTAATCAAACCATGGCCACCCAGCATGTGTTTGTTTAACACACTGCAGGAACAGTATCACAAAGTTTGCATATGGATGGTTAAATTTGTTTTTCTTTCCCATTTACGTGTGACACTCTTCCCACAGGAAGGAAAAAAAAAGTACAAAATTTATGTCATAATACCACAAAAAAATTCCTTAGGCAGTTAGGGAATAATCACAAAACAGCCTCCTTTAGCCTACAGTGTCTGGCTGCTCTGTGGGGTGTCTCTGTGGTCAGTAAGGTGGATAGAGAGATATCCAGTACAACGCAGAAGCCCTGCTGTTCACCTCCTGCTCTGAACAGCCCTCTGAGCAGGCTACCTCTCCTCAAAGAGCAGCTACAGAACATCTTATACAGCATCAATTTGTCAAGCTAAAATTAGGAAGTGTGCCTTTTCAAATGCCAGTAGGGTCTCACAAGACATCTTTGCTTCTGGTTCAATGTTAACACAATAAATGCATTAAATTAAGGTGAAGTTCTGAAGTCCTACTCATACCTATCTCCTCTCCCAAAATTAAGCTAATCAATATGATACCTGCAGCTTTCAGCTACAGCTGCTTTCAGAGTAACTGCTGGTGCTGATGCTTCTGCTATGTGTTTCTGTTCTGTAATTCTGGCACTGCAAGCAACACAGTGGTGTGAGCAGCCACGGGGTTAGCAGCAATGGTGACAGCTGAGGCAGGAACAGAGGAGCAGCAAATAACTTTGTTGCTTATGATACACCTCGAGTTTATCCTTCCTCTTTGTTGGGAGTAAGTTTTGTAAGTTTTGGCATGTTTTATACAACTTAAAAGTCTTTAACACCTAGCTTTCCTCATTTCAAAAGGTTATGTAGGTAGAAATTTGTTCTAGGTAGTCTTTTGTTTGTTTTTTTTAAGCCTGCCATCACAAATTAATTCTCTTATGCCATCACTAGAAAGTGTGTATATTGCTGTTGGCTTTATTTTTATACTTACTCCATTTCTCTTACATAATTAATTTATTAATCTAATGCAGGTATTAATTTTATTAATTGCATTACAATTTTACTAAATCTAATTAATTATGCAAACTCTCTTTTAGGAGTTAATTATTTTCCCCTACCAATTAGTTGTCTCTAATTATTATTTACCTTGTCATACATACGCATTTATCCTGGCAACTTAATTTGTGCTTAATTTCAAATACAACAGGTTGGCTCAGTTTGTGTCAAGCTCAGCATACGTGTAAGTCATGCTAGATCACAGCTAGGGAGAAAAAAATGGACTAATACATACATAGAATACATACATAGAATAAACCAGGTTGGAAGAGACCTTCAAGATCATTGTGTCCAACCCATCAACCAATCCAACACCACCTAAACAACTAACCCACGGCACCAAGCACCCCATCAAGTCTTCTCCTTAAAACCTCCAATGATGGCGACTCCACCACCTCCCCAGGCAGCCCATTCCAATGGGCAATGAGACTGACAACGAATCTAAAGATCCTTTTATTAACCATAAGAGAAACCCCATAAAAGAAAGTCTGGGGTACATCCACCCATTTACAAAAAACACCCAGATATTTCTTAAAGATAAGAAGTTTGCTTAGAAACCTCTACCAGATGAAACAGCCAAGAAACAATACATATGCCTAATACACTGCAAAAAGCAAGATGTTCTATGGCAAAAAAAAATTTGAGCTTGAAAATAATGGGAAAATCCTCCTGATTCAAAACCAAGAATGCTCACTTAAAGCACTGAAGTACATTGAGAGATACTGTTTTTTTGCAGTATAAATGATAGCCTAAGGGCTACCTTCCAAGTACATGTCTTTAGAGCCTAAAGAACAGAAACAATGTAATTTCAAGTCTTACTTGATCAAACTGGGGGTCTTCTCCTCGTTGCAGAGATTTGGTCAGTGGCTTCTCCTATAAGAAAAGATATTAAACATGTATTAAGATCAATACTATGCTCCTCAGCAGTTTCATGCTGGACATATTGTTTGTTTCATATGCAAAGATGACGTCTGCATACATATGACCTAGTACTGGCAAGTGTGTTTAGTGCCTTTCCAAGAAAGAAAAGGATTAGCTACTTATTACACCTGAGTTATTTGGTGCTTACACAGCTAACAAATGCTTTCAAAATCCTAAAAAAGCATCCGTCATTTCCTGTAGTACATAACCAAGGAGCTCTATTTAGCTATAGAATGTACCTTCTTGTTTTAATACTACCAGGTAAAACAAACATGTCCATGGATACAGTAAATCATAAGCCTACAGAAAGAAAGGTGATACTGTAAGAATCAAGCACTATAGAGTTCATTTTAAAGGAAGATAATAGTGGAAAAATGACTGCATTACTCAAAAAGAAAACAAACACAAAAACTCAGACAAGAGGTAGGGGGACATATATGGAACCAAAATTTCAGGATGTTCTCAAGAGTAGAAAAGGGAAAGCCACAGAGAACTGCCCAGCCCACAAAGAGACCGTACTTGTGAACATCCATTCACCTTCATGGCTTTTTTGACAAGCAGACTCCATTAACTGAGGCATGCAGAAATGCATACTCAACTATTCTAGATCTATGCAATGGTATACAACCCACGAATCCCCTAAACCACTGTCAAAATAAACACTATATGAAAGCAGATGATAATCTGAGAAACACACCACCGTCAGCGTTACAATTCTGCACTGAAGAGTACTACTGCTGCCGGTGCCTGAAATGTGCCAGGGACATTCTTCTGTAAACCATGCATCTTTCCCACAGCTGCAAGACTGGGGCTCTCCCACCAGCATGATATTTTCTCTTCAGCTTTCAGCAAACTATTACACTCATCAGCATCTGTTAATGTATCAGGCAAAATACCATCACTGCCAGGGGATGTGAGATGCAAAACAAAGAAATCTTTAAAGCTGCTGAGATAATGGAATAGGGAGACTTAAGACAGTTCTCAGATTTTTTACTATTTAATGTTTCTCTCTGAAGAAAATGTTGCTTAATATCATCTGCTGACTGATTTTGAAATTAATTATGCTGATCCTCTCATAATGCCAGCTGGCAAGGTGGCTGGCTGTGTGGTGACCACAGTATCCCCTGACTACCTACCAAATAGAAGAAATCAACAAAATGTTTTCTAATGAATCAGTGATTTATACAGGACAGCCATCAATATCTTTATTGTTATCTCTAATGTCTAAAGTGACTCCTCCAGGTTACACTAAGGGCACAACACCTGTTAATTAGAACTTTATGACAGATTATTTGTAATGAACAGACACAGTAAAACCTTGTAGCCCAGAAACAGACATCAGAGACTACCCCACCCGCAGTCCTCCTCTTCAATCAGTAACTCCCCACTACCCCACCTAGTTGTGTCTCCTGGGAGGACAATACTTCTTTTGTCTGCTGCTGCACACTGAAGAGGACAGCAGACAATCCTTCAAAAGCAGTGTTCGATTTATTTACATGGAAAAAGGGTTCTTAAGTTTTTATGGGTCCTGGACAAATCAAGGTACTGAGAGTAAGTGCTGTGTATAAAACAACCCAACGCACAACCATTCTTAAATTAAATGTCTGATTCTGTTTTGGAAGACTTGGCATTACTACACAAGTTTCTTAAGGTCTCGTTCAGTAAAAAGGGCCTTGGCAGGCAGAAGCTTTGTGTTCCTGTTCCCAACACGGCAATATTTGGCTTTCAGCGTAGCATCTAAAATCCTGCAGAACTGCATTCAGTGTTTCAGGCAGAAATGAGGTGTGGGATTCCTTGTCATGCTTGTCTGTAAGCTGGACACAATTAAACAAGACAAAACTTGTGCTAGGAAGTCAGCTCTGGAACTGGTATCCTGAAAAATGTCCTAACCACCCATTACCTGTCTCTGGAAGCACACAGACCTCAAAAATACTTGTTTCTGGTTATAACATTCCTCAGCGGCTGCACTTCTGAGTTTGTGAAGATCCCTCCATTTTTACAAGGCAACATGTTTCATCTCTGCCTTCTCACAGGTGACTAGACCAGGGCTTCCCCAACCACAGTATATTCACATAAATATTCACATAAAATTCATAGGCTGTGCAAAAGACCTGGTCACAACAGAAGGCAGCTCTGAGATGGAGGCCGGCCAAGGATGTCTATTGAAAGCCAGGAAGGATTCTGCTGCCATAACTTCTCAATGTCTCCAACCTAATGGCTTTAAGTGAACCCTTCATCCCATCCAGCATCTACTGATATTCCTGCTGCTTCTCCTCTCCTCATGCTCGTCAGGTAGCAGCTGTCTCTGCTTCTCCTTCATCTCTGTTTGGATTGCTGTTTTTGTTGGATTTTCTTTGACTTTTTCCACTGCTACTGATGCTGCCTGCAGTGACTGCAGCAATGGCTTAATCTGGCTGGGCCTAAACTGACCCTGGGAAGCCTATCTCTGCACATATCTCACCCTGTTCTGGGAGCAGGGCACCCATGTCAGAGCAATCTGTACCCTTGCAGTGAATGGCATAACCACAGAAAAATATATTTGAGGCCTGCAGATTTGAGAAAACTCAAAAGTAGAAGTTATAGCTATTTATTTTATTACTAATGATAATTTCTGAATTGATAATGAACTGAATAAAGATGAAGGGCCAGATACAAATACGGTTTTGTTGTCTAAGAGCTCCTAAAATATGAAGTGGTGACTGCTTGCATGGTGAGTGTAACAAGTGACGACGTCAGGAAGACACTGCTGAGTAAATTCAGAGATAGCTCAACTACATACAGGTGCTTCAAGAGTCCTTTGATAACAGCACTTTTTCTTTATGCAATAGGTTTTTTCCTACCTACCTACTGCAAACACCTGCATATTCTATAACACTTTGTTCCAGTACTCTTAAAAATCTTATAATTTCATTTTATGTCATATTTTCAGTACCATTGCTATGGCAGCTATTACATAAAATATATTTATACTCGAGGTAGACATTTCCATTATACACCAAAGGTTCGGGTCTGGCATAGTGAAGGTTAAAATGTGTAATAATGTGAAACTGCCACTGAGTAGCAGAAATTCATAGCAGTCTATTTACCCTGGAGATACACTTATTTAAAAGGTTTTTTTGAAAAATCTTAAAAATGTTTTCCAGCCTCAAGGCAGTATTTGACTTTATTTTCTTGCCTCCCCAACAGAGAAATGCCAAAGAGTCCCTTTTACATTATGAGGTGACTTTGAGTCTCTAGCTATAATATACTCTACAGAAATGTCTTTCAAATCTCAGATGAATAGATAGGCTGAGTTTGGAGCCAAAGCCTACAACCACAAAATATGAATGAAGTTTTGATTAATCTGAAAGAGCCCATAACTTAGTGACTTATAAACAAAAAAGAACATTTCAGAAGAATAGACTCTTAACAATAACATTTCCAGTTTTCATCATTAAGTTAAACATCCTCATTTCTTGTTTGAAGTGCTGCCTTCAATTGTATATCCTGCTCCTGCTGGAAACTCCCACAATATGAATACAGTAGTAAAGACCAGCAAAACCAATTTTGCATTTAAGGTTTGAAGCTATCATTTTTTCAACAAAACTACCTACACTTTTTTGCATCATCAGTGCTTACAAAATGCTCACCTATAACTTAATTTCCTTCCTCTGCCTCACCACTGTTGTGAAAATCTTAACAGAATAATAAAATAGGGTATGTTGAATATTCAGTGACAAATGTCTATTTTACTACATTTCCACGCATCAACTAAATATAATATTTGTAATTTATCTAAAAAATGATGTAGCAAACTCTCCACTCAAGCAGGCAGACTGAAACGTCTCCAAAGACTATCAGCTACTTTTAATGGCTAATATATTAATGCTTTTACAGGGCTGCTACACAAATATAATTGGGTAAATTTACACAGGAATAGCTTTTCTTGACCACCTGTCACAGAACTGAGTACTCAGGGAAACATGAAAACAAAAGGATCTTGTTAGTGCCTATTAGGCTTCTCTACGTCACCATGTTACAACGTCTGTTGCTCCTTAAAGTTATGTCTAACCTCAGCAACTATTAGGCACATCATTCCTACTGGACTATGACAGGGTACTGTATTACTGACTGAGACAAACCCAATCTTTAATAAAAAGTATGGAGGATGAAAGGATATTTTAATACAATGTTGCCAATTTTGCATTGCATACTAAAAAAGCAGCCACCCATACTCTACTGGGTAGTCTGCTGAGATGGAAGAGTTAGCAAAAAGAAACAGCAGAAGAATGGACCTTTCCTGTAAAACAGAGTAAACATAGACCATATTCAACAACTACAGCTACAATATATATATGAAATGCAGGTAAGGGCCATCATAAGAGCAAAAAATCCTCAAGAGTAATTCTTTCCTGCTTATCACGTAAGCGCCCCTCTCACTCCCCCAATTGCACATCTTTGCCTTATGATCTTTTCAGCAGGAAAGGAAAGCAGTATTTTCTAGGAAACGGTGTGCTCCAAAGATGTCTGTATCAAACATGCTAATCTGTTAATTTTGCCATTTGTTATTTGGTACATACAAAGATTGGAAAACATATCGTTAATCATCTTGCACTCATGTGGTGTGTAAAACACTTTTTCTACCGTCCAGGAGAAAATTCCATGATGCAATTTGCTGTTGAAGGCTGGGTGTATGACACTGTAGTCCACAGAAGAGCACCTGCCCTTCAGGTGCAGCTTACCTATCAGACAGTTGCCTCTAAAAATGAGAATTTGTCTGTCTGGTCCCTGCTTCCACTTCGGCAGTGTGCTCCAGCCCCCACCTTCCCAGAATAGACCTATGCTGCTCCTGCTTTGAGTGGGCTCATGTAGCTAAACTTGCAAAGCTCTACTTCTGTTTTGCTCACTCAAAAATGGATAGAACAGTCTATGGTTCAAAAATTCTTGGGAAATATTTTTCATTTCTTATTTACCTTTTTACCATTGGGGAATTCCCATCATCACCCTAGGAAGCCCAGCAAACTGGTAACTAAGCAATTAAGAGAACCAAGCATTTTGACTCAAATGCACAATCTGTTTACTCTGACAGTCCCCCAAATGTCTCTCACTTGGAACTTCTATGAAATGGGCAATTAGTGTCCTGTTTTCACAGCCTTTCTTTGCAAGTCAGCAGGTCTTCATGCATAAAAACATAAATTGCCAGTTCAGTGAATGATAACAGAAGCTTTGATTTCTCTTGCTGCTCTGCTCAGCATCAATTAGCTGCTAGATACCTCTTTTAAGAGACTGTGTCACTGACCACATTAAAGGGATAGTAAAATAAACAGAAAAAAAGGGATTTCCTTTATTAACCTTTGAAATTCTAAGCATATACCAAAAGGAAATTCTGAAGGCAAACATAATAAAAAAATCCAACAAGATAGCTTTGAAAAAAACACCAATACTCTGCATGACACAAAATTATAGACTCAAAAAATCTTAAAGAAAATTCAGATTAGTATCATCACATAACTTCTGACAAGTAAAAAAGCAAAGCTGATTGTCTACGGTATTTCGTAGGGAGAAAAAAGCATATTTCAAGTGGCTATGAAATATATGTAAAAATCATCTACCTCTCCCATCATCTTTTATTTTAGCAAACATGGGTCAAAAACATCCTTCTCTGTATGAGTATAGAATTAACCAGGTGGGAAGAGACCTTTCAGATCAAGTCCAACCTATCACCCAACACAATCTAAACCATGGCACCAAGCACCCCATCAAGTCTCTTCCTAAACACCTCCAGGGGTGGTGACTCCACTGGGCAGCCCATTCCAATGGGCTCTTTCTGTGAAGAACTTCTTCCTAACATCCAGCCTAAACCTCCCCTGGTGCAGCTTCAGATAACGTCCTCTTGTTCTGGTGCTGGCTGCCTGGGAGAAGAGACCAGCCCCCACCTGGCTACAACCTCCCTTCAGGTAGTTGTAGACAGCAAGAAGGTCTGCCCTGAGCATCCTCTTCTCCAGACTAAGCAACCCCAGCTCCTTCAGTCTCTCCTCATAGGGCTCGTGCTCCAAACCCCTCACCAGCTTTGTTGCCCTTCTCTGGACACCTTCCAGCAAGTCAACCTCCTTCCTAAACTGAGGGGCCCAGAACTGGACACAGTACTCAAGGTGTGCCCTAACCAGTGCTGAGTACAGGGACACAATAACTTCCCAGCTTCTGCTGGCCACACTATTCCTGATACAGGCCAGGATGCCATTGGCCTTCTTGGCCACCTGGGCACACTTCTGGCTCATGTTCAGCCTACTATCAACCAGTACCCCCAGGTCCTTTTCTGCCTGGCTGCTCTCCAGCCACTCTGACCCCAGCCTGTAGCACTGCATGGGGTTGTTGTGGCCAATGTGTAGAACCTGGCACTTAGATGTGTTAAATCTCATGTTGTTGGACTCTGCCCATCCTCTCTCCCAGCCTCTCAAGGTCCCTCTGCAGAGCTCTCCTACCGTCTAACAGATCAACACCTGCCCAAAATAATGAAAGGTGCATTTTTAGAAGACAGGCTCAATATTGCTCAGTATATTTCTTTCTTCATGCTATTGCTTTTTCTTTGTAGCAGTTATTTTGTTCATGGGAAAAAGGTTGTACCCAGTGCCACTGTACTGCTAAATACAAGTGTGGAAGAAGCCATCAGTTCAGCTTCAAATAGAAGTTTTCACTCAGTGGCTCCGATTCTCACCTCTTTGGCATCCATGTCATGTACTGTTCTGACTTGGTGATAGATTATGTCATCACATTAGGTATTACAGGCTATTTTTTGTCTGATTATCACATTCTCTGCAAAAGGTATCTTTTACCTGTGCTGTCTACCAACAAAATTAAAATGTGGGCATTCAGAACTTTTGGTTATGAAAACATTTAATCTTAACTATCAGAAAACCTGGCCAAACAAGACAAAGAAATGGCAAACTGATTTTCAGAATTAATACTCTACAGACATGCAGTAAATTCCAAGCAACCTGACGAGGGAAGCGAACCTACTGAATTAGAGATTGCCTTCCAAGTTCTTAGGTGCACAATGCACAAACTGGCACTGCAGCTTTCCCACAATAACATGGTACATAAGGAAAACAAAAAATCACAAAGACCAAATATGAAAGTTTCCCCTTTCTGCCTTGGTCCAGGTGCAACCCCCCTGCCTAAGCAGGATCACTTAGGGTAGTCTGCATAGGAATGCATCCAGGTGGGTTTTGAAAGTCTCCACAGGAGACTCCACAAGCTCTCTGGGCAGCCTATTCCAGTGCTCTCTCACCCTCACTGTAAAGAAGTTTCTCCTCATGTTGAGGTGAAATTTTCTATGTTCAAGCTTGTACCCATTGTTTATTACTGTGCACCACTGAAAAGAGCTTGGCCCCCTCCGCTTGACACCCACCCCTCAGGTATTTATACACACTGATGAGATCCCCTCCCATCAATGGTCTGCTGTCACACAGCCATTGCTGCTTTACCAGCATTATCAAACAGGCATCTGTTTTCATAGAATAGACCAAGAGATGAGGAAAGGTATACTATTAAAGCGTACTCAAGAAATTCCAATGACTGGCAGAAGTTTTCTTTTACATTTCCTGCATTTTGGGCTAGGTATTTATCTCAAAGGCTGTAACTGTGCCATAACAGACACATCACCAAGTGACTTGATCTGAAACCTTTTTCTCCTGGTTACTGGCACTGATGTGACAGAATTTCAGGAGGATGCCAGGAAGCTGTTGCAGAGAGAGTATCAGCCTCAATGGTTCTTTTGCTACAAGTACAAAGTCCATAAAAGCCATAGCTTTCACCTGTACTACATGCCCAGCTAAGGAAACAAGAACTTATTTGATGTTTTTCCAAATTAAGAATGCACCTACATGAAGCATTTAAGTTTTTCTTCTATTTGTCATGCCACCAGATATGCAGGGTCAACTATGGCATAATTCAAACTGTCTGATGTGTAAAACATACCATGCCAGACTAAGGCCCAGATAAGAGCACATTAATTTAAATTTAAGAACATAGAGCAGTCCTGACAAAGTGGACAAAGGATGAAGCTATTGAGAATGTTCTGGTAGCAAGAATGCTACCAAAGTACATACTTGATTTTCTTTCCCTAATAGTGACAGACCAGTGATAAGACTGGCCTGAGATGACCTTCACTTTCTGGATAATGATAATAACCAATATCCTTTAAATGACACAAAAATGTGATTACCAGCCTGTGGTAGGTTCTCTCCTATATTTGAAAGCATTTCCAACATGTGATACAATGTGACAGCCTTGGTGACCTTGGGTTGAATCTGCCTTCCAATGTTAAATCTTCTTAGTGATTTGAACCATCATCTGCACCCCTGACTATCCTTCAACTGTATCTCTGCAGTAGTGAGGCCCAGGGACAGTA
Source organism: Dryobates pubescens (assembly GCF_014839835.1). Classification (NCBI taxonomy): domain Eukaryota; kingdom Metazoa; phylum Chordata; class Aves; order Piciformes; family Picidae; genus Dryobates; species Dryobates pubescens. The sequence continues at coordinate 21,268,173 of NC_071621.1, forward strand.
AGCATTCTGCAGGGTGTTACCATTGGAATAAGATCTGAAGCCTCAAATACCATTCAGCCTACATGCCCAGCTATGGAAACCCCAGGATTACTGAGAGAGGTCCTGCTGACACTACCTGGCTTTGAAATGCATGACCGCTTTTATGGACTTGTATCTAGCTGCACATGCCTGTGCCAATGGCTAGGCAAAAATGTGCCCTCTTCCTTCCTGATTGCTAGAACAGCGTGCACTTTTCCCCTCAGTCTTACATGGATGCTGGAATCTGAACCACGCTGCATCCTGTCTCCATCTTCCTGCACTTGTAAAAACCTGCATTTGACTCTTAACTCTCCTTTCCAACTGTATCTTTCATACTTTCTTCCTCAATTCCTGTGTTCAATTCTGTGATCTGTCCTTCTGAACTGCACAGAAGATCTCTTATCTGCAGCCACTGCTTCAATCACACAAACATTTCCAGGAGAGGTAACTGTCCTGAGGTTCAAGATTAGCCACCCTACCATGACTACTCTCTGCCATTCAGTGCTTGACTTCTTCTGCAGGTCTCAGCTTGAGATACATATTGACATAACTAAAGGGGGATATTATTTTGGAGGTGATGAGTGGAAGGGCAAGTGGAAGTTATATTTGATGCTCTCCACATTCAGTGTAGAAGCTTGATTCTTCCTATGTTTTTCTGTCTTCACATGAGTAGAGCCTACTTATTTCATGGATGACATGTCCCAGGGTTAACTGACTCTCTTTCTGCTGAGGGAAAGAACAAGCTGATCTGGCCTAGTCTGGGCTTCATTGTCACTGGCAGAGGTAGGGTTTGTAGACTGGGCTGTACTTGAAGAGTGAGTGAAGTTCCAACAGCAGTTGGTTAGTGAAGGATGGAAGAGTGATGACTGAGGCTATTGTTATGCTTAACTGTTTTCTTGAAATACAGAAGTTAGCTGCTGCAAAGTTCAAGTAAAAAGAAACAGAACCGAAGGGATGACCCACATAGAAATCAAACTTACTCCTTAGGTCGGCCGCCTTCTGAGCAGAATGACTGTTCTATGACTGACAGACATAGACCTGACCATTTAGTAAGCCACTCCATTGTAACTGATCTGTAGGACTCCACACAAGAAAAGGTATAATAGTATATTAAAGTTACTAGTTAGATGGTGTGTAGATTCTTACACTTGCTTATGAGCAGGCGAGAGAAGAGTCCTTAGTACAATATAATAAAGTGAGGCAGAATTTCATAAAGAAGGATCTGAAGTACTTCAGAGACATTATTGAAAGAATAGATAATTATTCTCAATGTCCTATGCATTATTTGTCACAACCAGATCTAAAAGGACTAATCTAGTAATGTTTATTTTTCTCATTTAAATGCTAACTAAAAGATACAGTAGAAATAAAGAGCTATGATACATTAGATACAGAGTTATGATATGATGAACTCTGAGCTCCTCAGGGTGAACTGCCCATATGCTTTACAGAATTTTGATGACCATTAACACTACTGGAACAAAAGAATTGCATTAATGAAGAGTGACATAATCCTTGAGTGACACAGAGGTGGAGAGGGACAGATAACAAAGGGAATCTGGCATATCTGTATCATTATACAGGAAGCTCCCAGGAAGGATACTTCTTTGTTTGGGAAGAAAGAACAGCACTTTCAATATATGCTTGGATAATGTTATTCAAATAAAGTTGTCTTCTTCACAATTTATCTGTGCATACACATACTGAGCAGATAGTTGGAACAGAGCAAGGCAGTTTGCCCTTCCTCTTTTCCATGAAATTACCTGTTCTTTATAGTAATTCCTGTCTGTACATTGTGAATAAACAAGGCTCAGAAGTCCCTGTGTATGCCCAACTATCAATAAGGACTTCATCCATAAAAAATGTGTAATGCTAATGTGTCTCATTAGAGATGACAACAAGGGAGTCATTCCTCATGTGATGCAGCTGGAATTTCAGCTCAGGTAAACCAGAAAATTCTACATTACACTTGTGGTACAAAACTGCTTAATATTGCTATAGCCTACATAAATCTTGCAAGTCATCATAACCCAGTTCTCAGAAAGCTTCTACTTCCTTTTCTTCCAAGTGTGTCCTTGGCATATCTGTCCTCTTGCCTTGAGAAAGGGAAGCCTAGATTAAAGCTAATTGGACAGCAGTGCCACTCTAGATGTTGGTTGGTCAGTCTTTGCAAAAACAAACTTACATTATTCTTGCTCTTCCAGAGTCTTCCTAACCAACTGCTTGACTGTTATCAGCTGTTATCACCAACCCTGATTTAATATAGGACTATATTTTAATGTCTCTGTGATTCTAAAGAAATGGAAGTAATAAATACAGTATTGTCAACCACTTTCACTAGTATCAATCACTGCTCACAGGGCTTTTTTTTTCAATTCAAGATAAAATCTACCTAATTAAAGGAGAAAATGTTAGGCAACAGAAATGAATATACAATGCCATCCTAATCCTATAGTAAGCGAATTCTGTTCTTCAGTATTCAGAGAAATCCTGAATTTAGACAAGCTCAGTAAAAAAGCATAATCAAAGTTTACCAACAGCTAAATTAACTATTAACCACTGTCAATGCCTGTAGATCACTGTGTTTTATCAATGTCTACAGCTGTGCATAAGTACTGCTGAAAGCTGCATTTAAAGATTAGCCTGATCAGTATGCACAGGATGAATTATTATCCTAAGAGACTATCAACAGTCCTAAAAAGGAAACAACTTTCTGGATTTTTTTTTTCCCTTACAGCACTAAGTTATGCAAACATGTTTTATCATTTGAATTATCAAAAATATTTCTCTGGCTTCCTCATTCTAGTTTCATTTTAAGGTCACCACTGCCTCAAAAAAAAAAAAAATCAGCAACAAAATATCAAATGGTGTTTGTAAGGGAAGCAATACAGAGAAGTCTTACAATATAAATTGCTAAAAATGAAGTATGAATGCAGTCAGGTGTGGAAAAAGCTCTCCAGGACAAATTCTTAATATTCATTATAGGGGAGAACAAATATTTACAGAAAAGAACCAGGAAATTATTAAAGGCTATCAAGAAGGAATTATTGACATTTCACTTATGTGAATTTAATTTCATTAATTTCATAAAATCCCTTCTAATTAATCCTGCCATCAAATACTTTTAATTTGGATTAACATAACTTGACAATGCGGTGTAACAGTGTAACGACTTACAATTACTCACGTAATTGTGAACCTAATGTAATCACTGGAATGTTTGTAAAATTTCAGAGACCTGAAAAAGGTGGAAAAAAATAAACAACCTCAAATTCCAAATCAAATATTCTCCAGACAAGATTACAAAATAAAAAATCACATCTGGAAACAAAATATTTCCATTCCAACTTGTTAAAGACACAGCAGTGGATAGTTGATGTTAAACTCATGCCTAGAAAATGTATTAACTGGGGAGTGTGTTTTTCATGATGACTGCTGCCAGATCCAGTACCCAACATGTCAAATCATACTCAGTCGACAGACAAAGCAGCAGGATGAGTAGGTGACATTGCCCTCTGATCTCTCTGCTCTTTCTCCCAGCCGAGATTTCCCGGGGCTGCAGGGAGAGGGTACTGTGCCCTTTACTGCTGACCTAGAAAACAGTCAAATGCTGTTGTGCCTTGTTAACATCTGCAACTCATGGTGGGACATAAACCTGGTTTTCTACATAGTTGTCAGAAGACTTTAACACAGTTTGGGTCTGTGTACATCACAAAAGAAAGATGGATATATGAAACAGGCACATGGAACCCAAATGAACTGAGAAGAAAAATCATAAAACCATAGTAATGATCATCAGAAAGGTTAAGCAGGCAAAGTGTAGGAAAAGAAGTAGCTAGGTAAAAAAATGTATCAGTAAATCTTTAATGCCATTGTAACTTCAGAGCTTGCATGTAAACTAGACTTTGTGGTAAAAGAGAGGAAAAGGCAATTATATTGTAAACGTAATTTGAGCTAAAGTATTCAGCACTCACTATAAAATTAAACTGTCATGTCTTGAGAGAATTCAAACTAGAAACATCTCAGTGTTAGGGCACTTTGCAAGTTTGATTTTCTTTGAAGTACATTTTGGTTTTATTAGAACTGAATGTTCAAAGAGCTCACCATTTGACCAGCTATTGTGAAAAAAGGCCAAGGCATGGCTCTGCACCCTCAGTTTATAATCTTTGTCTTGCAAATCCCTGGGACTGTAGTAGCTGCTAAACACCCAACAGATAGCCCACATAAAGGGTGGACTTAAGTACTTAGCCATTATTTCAGGATAATTTTTGCCATTTTCCTTTGTCACTTCTTTCATTACAAGCTAATTATTTCAAGATTATTTTGACAATGTCTACAAAATCTTGCTTACATATTTGTCACAGTTACCCTCAAATAGCAGCATGCCATGACTTGTAAGTCCTATCAGTATTAATAAGACATGAGTATGTCACTGAATTATTGTTAGTGTCTCATGGATAGACCCCTATAAGCAATACTTTCTGAAAATACTGACAAGAAGTAGTTGACATTCCAGTCTCTTGTCCTATTTTTACATTCTACACTGAATTTACCAAATACAATTTCACTTAACCACCTCTGGAGTAAGACCAACATTTCGATATTCATAGTTTCACAGACAGACAAATAATGTATCAACAAAACAACTCAAAATCATCTCAATACAAGGTGAAATGGGAATAAATCAGGGTCACTCGTTCATATAGGTGTCTGAAATACTACATGAGAGTGCAGAGCTCAGTGTTTAACTGAACTGTTGTAAGGAAATAAATTTCTCAGTGCTGGTCTTTTTGTTATTTCCCTGATCTTGTCAAGGAATTTTACAACATATTTTGTCTTAAATTTTCAAAGATGTTCACCGTATGACACATGAAGACTGGATGGTAATAAACAGTTAATGGCCTTTTTGTTTTCCAAAGGACCTGCACGATGACTGTCAGTTTATTGTACATTTTGCAATTTGAAGGGAACTCAGGGAAAAAGAATAATCTGGATCTTGGCCAAAATATTCCTTCCTGTCCATTTTTTTCTGTGTTGTTTCCAAATTATGTAAGATGTTTCTGTCATTTTGCTTTTACCTAATGTTTCAGAGGTAATCCAAGCATCAAATACTTCTGAGTCTAACTCAAGACATAAAGCTAAAACGATGCCATGGGAATCAACACAATCTTATTTTCCTGTTCAGAACAATCAGAACTGAAAATGAAGAACTGAACTAAGTATTTAATACTTTGCTTTACAACAAAAATGTTGTAAGAGTTTAGGAACATTCCCTTACAGCTCAGAAATACAGGTTCCTAGTTAGTTTTCTTTTTCAATTTTCACCTTGTCAGATCCAAAGTACAGATTACTGAATAGTTATTCCCTAATCAAAATACCAGGAATCTATATAAACTGTAGTCCTAAGTTAAAAGAGCAGACTCCCAGAAGGTCAGTTACATAAGCTCCTTTTTCAAATGCCTCATGCTTTTTCATATCTGGAAAACAGGCACTATAGCACTTTGCTAGACTGTAAAATCTACTACAGTCAGAACTAAATTAAGAACCAGCAAGACTAACCATTTTCATGTTTTATCTGAATAGTGGTAATGTTCAGAAATACTATTTTTATCATATTCCAATGTTTTCTAATCTATTTTGACTCACATGACCACTCTCAGCTGTGAAATCTATACTGGCTGACACCCCTTCTGCCTCTCAATCACATTAACACATGCCCACACTGCAAACAGAAATAAAACATTCATTCCTTTTTCACGTCACCCCTTTGGCATATCTTGCATACCTCTGTCCTCTCCCACAACCTTCTAATTGCCATAGCAGTGTATCTTCCAGTTTGGGAAACACTATCAAACTCCAACACAGATTACAAGCAAAACATTCTTCATTGCATGGCAAGCAAGTCTGACTTAAAAATACTTTTGAAGCCAAGTACATGTGTGCTTAAGAGTTTCTTTTTACTCACAAGAGGTTCTGCCATGATGATACGGATCTTGCGTTCAGCCTGAGTAGTAAAGTTAACAAACAAGCTCTTCAGGACATATTCGCCTGGTTTACTGTCTGGGTCAACATTGATAGGCAACATGGCTGGAGGTCCTTTTTCTCTCTGTGTACCAGAAACGGGTGGAACAGGTGGCTTGATATATCCGTTACCAACTGGAGAAGCTGAAATGTAGATAAGACACATTTACTTCTGAGTAATTCCGCATGCCTCAACTTTTCCAGAGCATCCCAATGGCCCACTACACTGTCAAAGCAAAACTGGAGACTAGGTTCATAAACAGAGAAATACACAACACATAAATACAATTTCTATGGTGTAGTTATAGGTAAAATATACATGATCTAGACTGGAAGAATAAATCAAAGATAAAATCTCGTGTATTGTAACTGAGCAGTATTTACTATGCAGTGGACACCCAGGCCTCTTTTTTTCACATGATAAGAGCTGCTAAGACTAAATGTTTGAGTAACATTATCATTTCTCACCCTCTGTCTTGCAGGCCAGATCTGTAACTCAGTTGTCAGCTAAGAAATTTGTTCTTTATTGTTATTCAAATTGACCTATCCTTGTAAAAGTTGGGACTCTGCTCTTTTGACTAAGGTGAGTAGTAAGGGGCCTGACTCCCCCCTCATTTATACTGAGGTTAATTAAGAATGACTCCTTTAAAAATAATGACATTTCACCAGTATAAATCGTATATGAAGAGTCAGGCATGCTATATTTTCCATGGTCAAAACCTTTTCATTATGTATAAGTTTTTCTGAAAGTATCAAACCCTACAGTTCCATTTGGCACTTGTGAGGTTGTCTCTGGAGTACTGTGACCAAAGGAGGATCATGAAACTGGTCTTACAACTGCTTCAACCTTAAGAAGGCTAAAAGGAGACCTTATTGCAGTCTTCTGCTACCTAGTGTGGTATGTCAAAGATGGAGCTAGATTCCTCTTTAAGTGCAGTGACAGGATGAGAGGCAACAGACACTAGTCAGAATGCAGGAAATTCCAATTAGATATATGGAAAAAATTTCCACTGTGAGGGGGGGGTCATCAAACACTGGTACACATTGCCCACAGGTAGAGCAGAAACTCCACCCTTCAAGCGACTCGAAACTCAGAAGGCCCTGAGGAGCTTTCTCTAGTTGGTGAGCAGAGGTTGGACTAATCATTCTCCAGAGACCTCTGCAATTCGGTGATTCTGTGAATCAGGACATCATGTCTTAGGCCTAGCTCTACTTACTGTTTTTTGGGGAAACTGAAGGAAAAATAAATTGAAGAATTATGAAATAAGACCTTGTTAATTGAAATATTATATTCTACTCATCATGCTTCCAAACCAAAACCCTCAAACTTAGCTCATTTTGGCAAAACAAAGTCATATCTGGTCTTCATGCAGGTACTGGTAGCATTTTCTGTTAGCTTTGTCACAGACTTTAGAAGGAGCAAACTAATTAAACACTGGGAAGACCAGCCTTTAAGCCACTCTGAACACAATCTAAGTGTTGTAACAGCTCTAAGGATAAAGGAGATTTTAGATCTTTCCTGAATACGTCAACTCTTCATTGCTGAAAAAAACCCAACAAAACAGAGAAAACAAAATCATAACAAAACAAAGCCAAAGACTACATTATTGTTTGAGAGTGTTCAAGATGTGGCAGAATCAGATGCCAGCTTCATGCACTGAAAAATAAAAAAGATACACTGAAGAAAAAAGAATTTGTTCTCCTTTAGAAAAATGGAAGTTTCAATGCCCACTACATAACCATAACACAAGAGAGAAATGCTTTATTGTAACACATCCACACTTTCTTTGAAAGTAACTCCCTTGATTGACAGAGCATGCCATCACTCTTTAGCACAGCAGCTCCACTTCATCCGCTCTGACAGCTGTTTTCTGAAGTTTCACTTGATTTTTGAGGCCAAAAGCATAATACTGGAGTCTTGTTGGCATGATGACTCTTCGGATAACACAAAAGGTATAGAACAGCTCCATATTTATTTTCTAAAAATGTTTCTATGTTTCTAAAATTACACTGTGGTTCTGAATGTCAATCTGCTTCAATGTAATGAAAAAAAGAGCCACCAGAGAGGAGTGTAAGTACCACTATTCCCCTGCCAACACCTAGGCTCTCCTATATTGTAAGCATGGGTTCAAAGGATCTGATGCAGATTTATGTGGACTATTGAATATACTAGGTAATGGAAATTTCTCAACAAATAGCTTTATGAAAGAGTCAGCCAATATTTTTACAATCACTAATGTACTTGCCAAATGCTTGGTTTTGACTGGCTCACTTTGTATCTATGGAATCGGTTTGACTGCCAAGTGCTCAGATAGGAAAAAGGTGTTTTTACAAGCAGTGAAACCAATTTTCTTAAAGATTTGCGGCCTTTGTGCAGTAAAAACCTCATCCTCCCTCCTGTCATCATCCTCAGCTTCCCACAGTTGTTCCCAAATTCCCTCCAGCTCTGTGCCCAGGGCTTGGCAGGCAGGCTGCCCACCAGGCAGCCTGCCTCTGCCAAGGAAAACACACCCAGTCTGGGCTGCACCTCTCTGGCCAGTGCAACCATCCCAAGCTCCCCCTTGGAAGAATCCATAGGAATCTAATAAAATAAAAATTTGCCTTCTGTTCCTTGAGCAATTTTGGCATAAGCTGAGTAGCAAATTCAAAATTTACTACAAAGGAACACAAAGCAGGGATGGAAAGAAAGAGGCAGTGCATGAGATTATGCACACCTCACATCCTTATGAAATTAAGTTTAAGAAAGCCTAGTCACACTGCTTGGGAGCTTCAATCATTGTGGCATTCAGCCAGGATTTTGAGACTGGAATTGAAATCTACATAATTATTGTTAGTAGGAAGCCTTTTAATAATGATGCTGTTAGGTTTGTGACACAGGATTATCTAATTATTTTTCCAAACACCTAACTGAAAAATCAATTATCTGCACACTGTAACAGAGAAATGCAATTATTTGTGAGATTTGCCACATTTATTATTTTTTTTTTAATTCTAGCTCTCTGAAATATAGCACTGTACAGCCTTTCCCCAAAGGGAAAGAAAAAGGATATCTTGGGGGTTAACATGTGTCATTGCTAAAGCAATTACAGCAGTTATAGAAATGACTGATATATGACATTGACATAATCCAGATTTTTGAAAGATCATTTTGGAGCTGCTAACTCCATTTAAGCATTTTTAGCGTGGAAGTTCATACTGCCAACGGTATAAAGGTTCAGCAGTGTTTGATTATGAATTGGTAATGAACTATTATAGACAGGTTTGGCTTTCTAATACATCTTTTCTGTACCATTATCTCAAGCATCTGCATATGCTTGATATTTGCATTGCAGAAATCTGGCCCAGTGATTAGACTATCACTAAAATCTATATGGGTGATGTATGAGCTTTAATAGGACATATTCTTTTTTTTTTCCTAGAATGACAGCCCTACAAAGCACATTATTTTTTTTTTCCAAAATTGCCTCTGAGATAAAACTGGAAATCAAGGTCTCAAAACTTAAGAAGTAGGTGCATTTAAGTAATTTGTGATTGGTCCTTTCATGCTGCCGTATTATATTGAGGGCCTTAAAATTGTAATGAAAAGGATGTGTCCAGTTTTTGCCATCTATGCCAGCGCAACACTGCACCATTAAATAGGAGACACAGTATTTACTTGAGAAATCACCACACATAGTTTGTAGAATTTGTGGGACTAAGCAGAAAACACCTGGTGGAGCATGGGTTACACTCACTTCTGAATATTGCTTTCACTGATAAAGTTTTTACCACCAGATTTCAAAAGAGTAAAGTTCTACAAGAGAATGGGCCACTGAAACATTTAGTTTGATTCCCAAGAAGAATGAATGATGATGCACATGCAGGAGACCACAGTGACCCTGAAGCCCAAGGTCACTGCAATAGCAGGGTCAAATTTAGAGAGTTGTATACATATTTAAAACTCCTCTCCCATGTAAATCTGTAAAAAATTATTAACTACTCTTGATCAACTCTAAGATGCCTGTGAAAATTTTGTCTAAGGGCCACTTCTATCCAACAACCCATTTTCTTGCTTCTAAGACATGTTCCTACTTTCCTACTCTATAAGCTGTATTTCAAATGATATGCTCTTCCTAAAGAATATCTTCATTTAGCTCAGGCTATAGCCATAAGATTTTCTCAATGTTATGCAATTTTTTAAAATTCCAAACAAGGAGTAAATATGGAAGTAGTAATGCAAGAGCACAACAGGACTGTCACCACAACCATGTATTATTGCCACAGAAGTGAATACGGAACTAAGATCACTGCACTTTTCTTCCCAGTATTGATCATTTCCTTGATCAGAGAAATAGTTTCCAGAAAGCACAGTACTTTTAAAACACACACACACACACATACACATGTCACTAAGCTGACAGTGGGGATGAGTACAAAATTAAAATATCATAATCAAGCCTCTGCTAAGATTTACACTGTAGGTATTTTTCCCTTCAAGCTCTAAGATGAAGCAAACCAATAGAACAATCATAATGCACAAGCTGAGTCTGCGCTACACGGGCTACAGCTCCAACCAAGCACAGTCACTGTATTTTAAGTATCTTTAAGCAGGAGAAACAGAGATTGTGGGATTTTTTTTTTATGCAACTGTGTCACATTGACACTTTAGCAACAATGAACAAACTAACAGCACACATCATGATATGTATTTGCAGTATTGTCATACCTACCGAGCCCCTTTATAAAGCCGACCACACTGGATTTCCTCCAACACGCTACTGTAATATCCATGAGCCTGTGAATACCTGAAATGTCCCAGTCCTTCCGTTAGAAAAGTTCAAATCCTTTTCTAACTAAAATCAAAAAGGAAATGAGTTGTTTCATAATCCTGCTTCATACTTCCCTATAATTTTTTTGGCACTGAGGCACAGAGTTTTTGAAGTTTTTTGGGTTTGGTTTTCAATAGCCAAGTGCCAAAGACCTACAATGTGCGAGCTAGAGCAGGCCTCCGAATCAGATCAGCCTTTCCATAACCATAGGGTAATTTTTAGCTTCAGCATATGATGATGACCACTCAGTCGCTGCATGTCTATATTTATCCACAAGTACATACTATGCTGACAGATTAGTGAAACTACTTCAGGCACTCCAAGAACATGAGACAGGATAATGGAGTTTGACATAAACAAACCGCGCATATCAAACACACGCATTACCATACAATCCAAGCTGAAAGCAATCAGCACAGAAATGTAAAGCACAGAGACAATATAGGATGGGTTTTGTTTTGTAGCTAAGGTCTGGTGGACAAAAGTACACAGAGCTTAAACTCCTTGAGATAAAGAAACAACACGATATCTCTGCTTTTCATATGCCAAAAGTCAGTGAGAAACCACATACATCTTTAAGGATAATTATGCATCTGCTGAAATAACTCTTAAGAAAATTCTTTTTGTTCTCAAACCACAATTACAATATTAAAAAGAAAACACATTATTCAACAAAGTGTGAAGAGCTTAGTTTTATCAGGATATGGTACCAAGGTTACCTAAAGGTGGCTTTTTCACCCTTTGAAGGTGAACATTCCTGATTAGTTTAGCTTGATAGGCAAAGAAAGTTAAATTTAAAGGAAATTTTTGGTGAAACAATTTTTATCTTGGTGAAAGAAACGAAGATTTCCAAGGGAAATGTTATTACAGCATATTAGTAAGATGTGGTTCTAGGATTATTTTAATAACTAATTTGCATATTTCAACAAAATAAAAAATCATAAAGGCATACAGTTGACCAATAAAACATAATATTAACAATTTGCAATACGTATGATAGGCAATATATTTATTTACAGTACAAGACTTTATGATGGCAAATTGATGTTACTAACGTGTGACCTTTTTATGTTTCTGATCCTTTCTTAGAGGATTTACAATCAAAAAATGAAAAGCACTGAGTGCACAGCTGAGTCCCACATCCAGATTATTTAGAAAGTAAAAGTTTAAGATATGGTGGTACTAGTGCTGGCCTTGTTCTTCATAGGGAATCAACTTCACCCAGCATGAATACCACTAGGAGGAGGGAGGTGATTCTCCCTCTCTACTTAGCTCTCATGAGACCCCACCTGGAGTACTACATCCAGTTCTGGTGCTCCCAGCAGAAGAAGGACATCAAACTGCTGGTGCAGGTCCAGAAGAGGGGCACAAAGATGATCAGAGGGCTGGAGCACCTCCCCTATGGGGACAGGCTATGAAAGCTGGGGCTGTTCATCTTGGAGAAGAGAAGGCTCTGGGGACACCTTAGAGTGGCCTTTCAGTACCTGAAGGGGGCCTACAAGAAAGCTAGGAAGGACTACAAAGGCTTATTGTGATAGGACAAGAGGGAACTGACTGAAGCTTGAGGAGGCTAGTTTTAAACTAGATATTAGAAATTCTTTACAGTAAGGGTGAGGAAACACTGGAATGGGTTGCCTAGGGAGGTCATGGATGCTCCCTCCCTGGAGGTGTTCAAGGCCAGTTTGGAGGAGGCCATGAGCAATGTGGTCTAGCGGAGGGTGACTCTTCCCATGATAGGGCAGTTGGAACTACAGGATCTTTAAAGTTCCTTCCAACCCAAAGCATTCTATGAATCTATCTGCAGTGATAAAAGAATTCCAGGACTTGCTTACAGATTTAACAGAGATAAGACCCAAATTTTAAATTTGAAGACTTAGTGAAAAAATGCTGTTGCCAGGTTTAGATGTATTTATTCCACTCTCTTCAAAATATTTGTTGAACTACAGACTTGTCTGGGCAATCCTTCTCCAAACTTTCTTTTCATTCTATGACAATAAGTGTATAAATTCAATGTGGACACAAAGAACAGCAAAGACAGACAAGAGAAGGTAAATTAATTATTGCACCTGCCAAGTGGCAGAGTTGCCAATAAAGTATAAGCTTCACCCAAAGCAACTGGTCTATAGCCAAGAAAAAGGAGGCTGGAACTTCATGTGTGTGCCTGCATGTGCACAAACAGGTCATTCCTCAATTTATTTTCAGTATCTTCAGGGATGTTATTAAACAGCAGGCTTAAACCAGACCATGACTATATGGTATCTTCAGTGAGACTGAACATTTCAGGCCATAAAGCTAAATCCTTGTAGTAAACCCATTCTGGCCTCCCCTGAATCCAGGGGTGGACAATAATTTGCAGAATGGAGCCTCAGAATAAGTTTCAGATGTGGTCATTTCTTTACAATCAGATGCAGTCCTCTGCAGGATAGAAACAAAATGCAGCATCCAGGAAAGTAAGTATATGGCCAATCAGCCATGCTAAAATACCATTCATGAGGGATGTTTTTTGCACGTCTACAAAGAGCTTTAATGCTCATTCCACTCAGAGATGTTTAAGAAGAAGCCATCTTCTAAGATGAACCTCATTAGGAAATGAGCAGTTCAATACAAATGTCTTTGCCCAAGCTTAGGGAAACATTAGAACAGTCCCTACACACACTGACAGGTTTTACATGACATGGATGCGGTAAAGTTCCTGTTACCTCTGAAGCTAAGGATCTTGTTCAGCCTGGTACCTTGGAAAGGTTAAAACTGTTTGTTTCACTTTATTAGCCACCAGCAATCTTCCAGCCCTCACACTTCTGTTTCTGGCAGACAGGTAAGTGCAGGTGTTACATCCTCAGATGTGCACTGCAACTCTATGCAAGAGAGGAGTAATTGATTAGAGACCCTGTAAAGGAAAGCAGCATGTGGAACACATTTTCTCCTCTTGCAAAGAGACTGTGTCTCCATATGAAGGAGATTCAAGAATGATGACTGCCAAAACAAATAAACAAGCAGGAAATCCTGTCATATATGTCCATCCATTTTCTAAAGTCCTTTTCACTGACTTGGCAAAGCTCCTAGTAGCTATGGTCCTGTAACATGTAGATTTTCCATCTCTCTTTCTCATAAGTGGCAGGTCAGGGGTTGAACAGCTCAACAATGTTCCCGAGCTCCTTATCTCAGATCCATGAAAGGCGTCTGAATGAGGCAGGAACATAATTCCCCACCCCGTCCATTTTCTTTGCTTATTATTTATTTTTATGGTCCTTTTTGTCTAGGTATTTTTTTACTTGCTTCCATATACCACCATGCTGAAGATATGTGGGAATCTAGACATACAACATAAAGATTCTTTGCTCTGCCTATTTTAGAAATGGCTTTGTTTATTATGAGATTAAAGACTGAAAAAAACTAAATGATGTGGGGGGGAATTTTGCAGACAATCTCAAAACAATTTTCCACTGCCACTTGGGTGCTCCATTTTGGGAGTGCCTTCTTACTAAAGGAAATATCTGTGTTGCTTCTGATGGGACCCAACTCAAATTGAAATACTCAATTTCTGTGCTTTACGTGGTAATGACAAGCTGCCTCTTTGAAGGCTGATTTGAGATGAAGACTATACTAGCAAAACATTGATACCTTATCTTGGTAACTTCAAAAGTTGTATTACCTTTCCAGATACTCCAAATGTAAAACCTCCAAGTAAGGGTGGAAAGATATATTCAGATCATAATTTTCTGATGAGTGGATTAACTGGGGGTTGGTTTGGTTGGTTGGTTGGTTGGGGTTTTTTAATAACACAGTTTATTTCTGAAATGATGCCAGAATTTCACTGGACTCAAAGAGAGCTTGAAAGGCATTTTATTTAAAATGAAGATGTTCATACTCTTCTTTTATAGCTCTTTATGTACTACGGGAAAAAGCTAGCCTCCACTTCGGTTTTGTCAGATCAGAAAATAGCTTCATACAAGATTTTTAGACAGACTGTTGTTGGGTTTGCTTTCCTTTTCAGAGACAGGGAGATGAAGATACTTGTTTTGTGGTTGATGGGTGTTAGCCGAAGAATTATTTTTAGGGAATTTGGAAGAGTGTTGAGGAAGCACAAGTCCAGAAGAGTCTGAAAGAGAAAGAATATTTGCTTCCAAAAGAGGGACCTGCAAACAGAGAGGATGTGACCTGCATCTTCCTTCACTATACATTTTCTCTTAGAGACAATAGACTTCCTTTTCTCTTTAAATATTGTACCGTAAATCTGCCGAGAATCTGGATAGATGGAATTAAAATAATATATAATGAATTTTTTTACTGTACAAAAGCATCTGAGTCCTATACCAATTCCAATAGCTACCTCAGATGTTAGAACTGGAATCATCCCTGAATTTTCATTGTCTGTTTGTCCACATTTGCTCTTCCAAACCACTGACAGATGTTAGTTCATGCTGTTAAAACTCATGTGTTTCACTGGAACGAAAATGGCATATTGCACATGGATGATGTGACTTCTGTGCAATGCACACACATCAACGAAAACCTGAGCGTGTTGTAATGCACTTGTACAAACATAAGCAGTATTTTATTACTGACACACAAAAAGAAACAGACTGTCACTCATTTCTCTCTGAAACTGCATGATCATAGAATCATAGAATCAGTCAAGGTTGGAAGGGACCACAAGGATCATCTAGTTCCAACCCCCCTGTCATGGGCAGGGACACCCCACACTAGATCAGGCTGGCCAGAGCCTCATCCAGCCTGGTCTTAAACACCTCCAGGGATGGGGCCTCAACCACCTCCCTGGACAACCCATTCCAGGGTTTCACCACTCTCATGGTGAAGAACTTCCTCCTCACATCCAGCCTGAATCTCCCCACCTCCAGCTTCATTCCATTCCCCCTAGTCCTATCACTACCTGATATCCTAAGAAGTCCCTCCCCAGCCTTCTTGTAGGCACAGTCCTACTGACCTAAGACTGTTAAATGTCCAAGAGTTCATTTCCTAAAGAGATTTGCTTATTTTATGCCACAACAGAAATTATCTAGAAAAATCTAGAAAAACTGCAGTTGCTTCCTTGACTTCATCTAGTCTATGGCTGCATTTTAGGGCAAGGTCCAAATTTAGATATCAACAGGCCAAACATTTAATTTAATCTAGCCATTTAGGATCCAAGTAGAGTAAATGAAGAGAGACTGACATTTCTAGGTGATTCATCTTATCCTTCTTACATTCTTAGCTTAAGAAAGAATAAATCACTTTCTAGATGTGCCTATCACTTGTCAGTGACTAATGAAGGAGAAATGACAACAAAGATATACATCCAGGGTTATACGAGATGACTCTCGCTCTTAAATCTGTAAATTCTTCAGGAGCATCTTGTACAGACTGAACTGCATCACAGTGTATCTCAGCTGCTGCTGGCTATGTGGGTGGAAAATGGCACAATACCAGGAATGAACCAAGCCACAAGCTGGCACTATGAACTGGCAAGCTAAACCTTCATAGACCAAGAAGACTTCACAAAATTTTGTGAAGCTTTCTGTGATGAAACTGCAGGAGAGATTTCTGTGAATAAAGGCTAACATGAGAATAAGTCAGACATTCATTCATCTTCCTCTCTGCAGTGCAGCATAGAAAGTAACATCTATGCAAAGAAATGAGAGAAAAGTATTTGCAGCCAAAATCAGGATTAATAATTGTCATTATCTATCTCCTACTCTGTCTCATAGAATTATTGGTGTCATTACTTAATAGTGGCTGCAGCAGTCCACTCACAACACAGTCTGTCTTCTGTATTAAATTAAACACGATTTTGTCCTCTTTGCTTACAGAAAACCCAACACACCACGGGTTATCTTTTATTAGCCACACATCATTATGATGCAGTAGTCTCTGATAACCCTTTATTAGCATTACTTTAACAGCTCTTGGAAAGCAGGGTTCACATTTTTCTTAGCCACAAAATTTAAATGCAAATGCAAATGTTTGCTGCTGTGCCAAACCCAGACTCCAGGACATAAATATTTCTCACAGTGATTCTGAAGTGTAAAATCATCAGGGACAAGATAATGACTTTTACTATTGACATGAACTCAGTGAAGGTTTTGAAAGCTTGGCTTGAGTATAGCTGCCTACTGAAAAATCTTCACTTGAATAGATGAGTGAAGCGCATGGAATTTAGCCGCTGTCCGAAAGACCTTCTGCATGACCAGACAGTTGCAAACAGCAAACACAACATGGACAGAACATTGCTCTCATGCTGGTCAGTGGTCCATGACAGAAAACTCCTTCCATATGTTGAAGTGTCTAAATATTTTGGAAGAAGTGACTGCCAGAAATACTTGTTAAATTTGGAGAGGTGCAGGCATCTCTGGAGATGAACTCTGCAGCAGTTAGTTGTGGACACAAAGGAAGAATCCTAAGGTTAATGTTGGATTTTCCAAATAAACAGCTTAAACCCTGAGAAAACAGATGAATTCCTTAGAAAAACTGAAGAGCCTAATTACATCTGAAAACAATAAAAATATTCCTTTTATGGGATATTCAAAACAGAATTCAGTGTTCCTGAGGGTCGGGGCAAAACCAATATTGTACCAGATTTTAAGTGTCAGCAAGGACAATCCAGGCAACTGCAACACAGTTGCCCTGCTACTAATCCAGGAACGGATGCATTTGATTAATAAAGAACTGGAGCATAATAACATGCCACAAGCATAGGTTTATGAAAAGTAGATGTTACTAAACTAAATGTATCCTTTTAAGGGATTATAAATCTGATTAACAAGCTAAAAGGTATAGTCTTGTATTTTTGTTTGGCGGTTGAATTGGTATCTTAGCAAACTATAAAATGAGAACCAAAAAAAATCAACAAAAATAGATTAAGAGCTAGGCAACAGATACTTTTCAACACGGGTTAAGAAAAAATCATACTCTAATGAATGTACTTCTAGTGGAGGTACAGAGACCAGTTCTTGGTCCTGTACTATTTAACCTTACTGTTACTGACACAAAAAATTTAAAACATTTCTAAAAGGTTTACAGACAAAAGACAAATTAGCAGTGGCAGACAGAAAAAAAGGGTAAAATATCCCATTTTGAACAGCATTTAAAAAACTAAATGCAAGCAAAGAATAAATGAGATATTAATTCTAACCTATGGAGGACTGCATAGCCAGAGACAAAGAATGCATGCCCCATGGACAGAATGAGGCTTTCTGTTCCTGGGAAGCACTGGTTATGAAAAAGGCCTGAGACCAGGATGAGTAATGTGTTGAAAACAGGCTGTTATTCTTGTGACCTGAAGAGGCAAGGAGAGCCTTTTCAAGCAGGATAAACAAAAGCTTCACTGCCAGTCTTTATGACAACCACTGCTGGGTACTAAAGCATGTTCTGGTGTCTGCAGCTTGAGAACTGCAGGACATTCAGGAAAGGCAACTATAACTAATGACTGGAAAACTTGCCTTAAAGTTCAGTTTGAACATGAGAAAGTTACACAGCACCTATTTGCAAAACATATTTACATGGAGCCACACAACCCAAAATGCCTTATTAGACAACACAACCACCCAGGCACTTCCAAGGTGTGTTTCAGTACCTCCTAACAAGCATGTCTAAAGGAGCTCATCAGAATTGTACCCTGAAAGAATAGAATAGAATTAACCAGGTTGGAAGAGACCTTCGAGATCATTGAGTCCAACCTATCATCCAAAACTACCTAATCAGCTAAACCATGGCACCAAGCACCCCATCAAGTCTCTTCCTAAAGGTGAATCCTCCACCTCCCTGGGCAGCCCATTCCAATGGTCAATCACTCTTTCTGTGAAGAACTTCTTCCTAACATCCAGCCTAAACTTCCCCTGGTGCAGCAGGGCTGTGTCCTCTTGTTCTGGTGCTGGTTGCCTGGGAGAAGAGATCAACCCCCACCTGGCTACAACCTGCACATTTCTCTCCACTGGCTATCAGGAAACCCAGCCTCGACTATGTCAGATGTAATATAAAACACCAAGGATGCCTGAAAATTAGGCGAGATGACTTCCATGCTTGCTAAGCATAAATATGTGAGGAACAGAAATTTGCTACCAGACAGCTCTTCACTCAGTAACATCCAACGTCTGGAATTTTAAACTAGATGAATGCATTAAAGAAGTTAAACACAAAGGGAAGGAAATTAACTGCCAGAATGCTATTAAGGATGGTGCTGATTCTTCCATTAGTAGAAATTTTAAATTAAGATTTATTTTTTTTTTCAGCTGCACTTTGGTTCAAACAGAAATTAATTCAGAGAGCCATAAAGCCTGCTCTATGAGAAGAACAGATTGGATGACACAATGGTTTTTCTGGTTGTATAATTTATGACCCGTTGAATACATTAGTAGAAAACATACTGCTGAGAACAATCTTTCATTGGCAAAAATGTGATACAGATGTTCTAAAAAGGATTCTTCTATCTCTAATCTTGAAAACATCAAGAGGCCTAAGCCTGAATGCCTATCAGTTCCTGATATCTCTTTGTACATCCAGATACAAATACAACTTATGTGATCAGAGTATCAGTATCTAACCCTGCACGAAGGTTTGGTGCCAAACATGCTTTGCCAAAACAGAAGCTGATTCTAAGGTTTTTCTATCTACAATGCACCTCAGGAAACATGAAAGTGGAGGAAGCTTACTAAGATGATTCAATTTTCAGGGAATATTTTGAAGAACAATTACATTGCCAGAATAATTTTTTTGAATGCCTTGTAAGTTATATCCATAGGAAACAGTGGCTTGCCTTAAGAAAGCGTTTCTGTATAAAAGTGGAGCTTTCTGAAGGTGCAGTGATATGCTCCATGGAAGACATATTCCCACTGCCTGAGTGAATGTGTGAGGAGCACAGACGAATCACAGCTGAAATGTTATTACTGAAGGTACAATCACATGCACAGGAAGGTGGACTGTCCTGAGAATCTGGAAAAAGTTCAAATCACACCATAGTGGATGTTACAGATTACCAACAAATGCCTGTTTATCTGTTACAGAACTAAACTGAATCAACACAAAGATTCAAGGCCTGTTCTTTGTGTAGTTTAAAATAAAATCCAGTTTCATATTTGGGTATGTATGAAAGGTTGGAGTAATGCTGTATGCATCACAGAATTATGTATTCCAACTATTGGAAGTAATTTCCTACATTCTTCTATTGTGGCACCTAAGAAGTTCACTAAACCCAGCAAATTGTTCTTCTTCTGTAGCAAAGGGAACTTTATAACACAAAGCTGAAGCTCCAAGTGGGGCAGGAGAGCTCAGAAGACAAAGCTGTTTCTCGCCTTAAGCAAACAGGCCAGAATTTTCTGGAAACCCTCTGATTCTCACCATAGAACAACACTGACCTAAATATTGACCTTAAAAATGGATACATGGTTTTGTAAGTAGGTTATGTATTCAAAAAGATAATTCAGTGAAAAGAAGATAGGCAATGTTTGGCAGTGCTGTGCCATAAACTGTGATCTTACCATAAAGTGTTTTAGTTACAAGCATGAGCTGTTGTTATGGGACACCACATCGCATCAAACACAATGACAAGCTATATTAGTATAATGGGTTATTATTCCCAGATCCGTGTGATCATTACTCCATAGCAACCCAAGGATAATGAATGGCTTTGTCAGGAAGAAAGCACGCACAAAAATATATGAAGCACAAACCTTGAGTACCTTCAGTACATAAGGCTGCTAAAAAACTAGGAATTTGAACATCAGCACTGACATTTCCTTCCACATACAAATGGAAAGAGGCATTGAAATTTTCAGTACACTCTCAGCTGACCATCATCACTGTGGGGATTTGTTATTTCCAAGACAGTTTTCCTCAGGGCTCAAGTCACTTGAGAAGTTGGGTGCTTAAGCCTGGCCTTTGGAGCAAAAAACAAAAAAATTGATCTAAACACTCAGGTGAGTCAGGCAGCAGCTCAGAATATGACCCACAGCAGCCAGACTGGGCCAAGTATCGCCTTAGATCCATCCCCACAAGGACCTCACATTAAGCCACTATAGAACAGAATAGAATAAACCAGGTTGGAAGAGACCTTCAAGATCATCGTGTCCAACCTATCATCCAACACCACCTAATCAACTAAATCATGCAACCAAGCATCCTGTCAAGCCTCGTCCTGAACTACAAACATACAAAGCAGAGAAGAGAAGCAGCTCCTCTCCTTTTCGGTTTGTAACTGCTTTTCATGTAACAGCTTAATGGCTGCAGAACTCACCCAGAATGTGGTAGCTTTGGGTAAATGCTAAATTAAACTTCAGGATTTGATCTCTCATCTATCTTCTTGGTGTGCACCCTCATTTTCTGGCTACCAGCCAGAATAGTGAGGACTGTCCAAGTCCTGTTTGTTTCAGGTTTGACAGTCTTGAAGATTGAAAAATTTGATGAAATAATTCAATGTGCTTTGAATTAGAGATAAAATATAAGAAGCAGCATAGCTCTAGACCAGTAGCTGCCATTTAGTTAATCTATGAGCAACAAACACTGAAAATTACATGACACTAAATTATAGTAAAAGTGACAATGACAGTTCAATGACTGAAGAGAATTCTCTTTATTAATTAGCAAGCTAAAAATTTTAATGTATTTACATACACAAACACACACACATACATATACAGCAGTCAACCTTCCAGCCAAGTATTTCCAGCTCTGCTTCTATAAAGTAGGTGAACATGACTGACACACTAAATGTAAATGATATCAAATTGAAATGTCATTTCTGGATTTAATAATATAAAAATGAAAACTTTATAACAAGAAGTCATGTTCTGATGATATCATGATATACATGTGGGGCAGTTTAGGCTGGGTGCCTCCTGTTACTGCCGCATAAATTGCACCTGTGGTGTCCTGAGCGTCCAACCCGGTAGGAAACAGCATATTTCTACCCATAAATCCTGTACCCTATCAATCCATCTGCAAAGTCATTCTGTTCCTCTTTCTTCCCCTCTCTGCTCCCATGGGAGATGCTCCCTATTGGGTAACAGTGGAGGAGTATGTCAAGGCCTCTTAAGCTTGGCTAGGTCTAATGCTGGGGGGAGGTGGGGGTGTGGGCAGTCTCAGGCTGGCCAGATCTGTGGGGATGGGACAGGAAAGAGCCCTGGGGGTTTCAGGTATACCCTCAGGTGGGAAGAAGGGAGGTGTTTGGGGCTTTTGGGTGTAATGTAAGGGAGTCTGTATGCTTTGGGATTCTTTGTCACTATGCTTTGTAGATTTCTGTAAAACACCAATTGATTTTCCATTTAAACTTTCTATTGCTTTCCAAACCATTTGTGTGAGCATCATTCTTTTGCCCCTTTCAGGGGCAATAGAGGATCTGTCTGGCCTTAAACCAGGACAACATGTAATCTTTAAAATGTATGACATATCAGGCAGGCAGGCTTTTTTTGTTAATGAAGCTGATATGTGGTATGCAAATGTTTGGCATATATGCTAGCTGTGCAAGAGGATCTGGCTAGTACTACACAATCCTTTGTAATTAATCTATGTTAATCTAAATTGGTATATAGATTATAGATATATAATCTATATTGTAATTAATCTATATTGATCTATCTATCTATATTGATCTAATCACAGTCTCAAGCTGTGTCAGGGGAAGTTTAGGCTCAAGGTGAGGAGAAAGTTCTTCACAGGGAGAGTTGTTAGCTGTTGGAATGGGCTGCCCAGGGAAGTGGTGGAGTCACCATCCCTGGAGGTGTTCAAGAGGGGATTGGACGTGGCACTTGGTGCCATGGTTTAGTAGTCATGAGGTCTTGGGTGACAGCTTGGACTTGATGATTTTTGAGGTCTCTGCCAACCTTATTGATTCTATGATTCTAATCAAGAAAGATACTTGATTAATATCTGTGGCAGCAACTTTGTAGAAACAATCTAATTTATTTTACAGGAATAGAAACTTTTTGGTACCAAGAAAATGACTGCAGAAAGTAATAACAGACTGGAAAGAATGGTATTAGTATTAGGTAGAAAGCCATTCCAAGTGCCTATTAATATCATAAACACATGACAAATTAAGACGAATCTCTAAGTTGCCAGTAGTGTGATGCTTCCATGTTATTCCTTGAAGGACTACCATTTATCATCAAACAAATGACAAATGTTCACTTTTAATTGCCATTCTGAGTGCTCTGCTGTAGCAGACTGACTGCTGTGATCCCCACCTTGGGCAAAATAGAGCAGGGAAGCTGGCCCAGGTGCATCTATGCATGTCCATGGACCTTCTCTCTTTGCAAGTGCAGAAAGCAAATCGACCCTGTTCCACCCCTTCCAGGGAAGTGCCATTACACTGAAGTTAAAAAAAAAGTAGCCAGCCTTGATTTTCAAGTCTCAGAAATAAAATAAAAAGTCAGAAGACATTTATTGATTCCCATGGTAGTATATTTTTAAGGTTTTTACTCTAAATAAACCCCTATTTCATTTGATTATTCTTTTTTCCCCTACTTTTTCTTTGCCAGTGCTTAGGTATTCTAATATAATGATGGCCACAAATGTCATTGACTTTCCTCCAAATCCCTAAGGAGCATATAAAATAAAATAAAACCTAGAATCCCCCCCTGCAGTACCCAACTGCTTAGCTCAATCTAGTGTGACAACAAACCATCAGCAAGGATACTTTATCTGCAGTGCCTCATAAAACTATTATGCTTGAAAGTATGCTGACAATTATTCACTAACACTCCAATATATGGTCTGTTTCTTCATTCAGCTGAGAATTCTGTGAAAACTCCCCAGATCTGTCTAACATCTTTCCTTGGGAGATCCTAGAACAAACTAGCTTTTATTATTACACTACCTGCTGCATTGGAAGGAGAAAGTGTGAGGAAGTTATCTGCTACTTCATTACAAGTGTTAATAAATAAATAATATTCTGTTAAGAGGATTTTTTGTACATCTGTGTGCTTTCCATTACATGCAGCATTACCTCATTGGATTCAGCCTTTCAGAAGTGAAAATGATAAGCAAGGTAATACAGCAGACATACGATCAATCTGATGCCACAGGAACCCACTGTTGACCCACTTACCTTAACAGCATCCACAAGTCACTTGCTGCTGTCCTCGCCTGATAACATTTAACACTTTCTCTCACCTAACCCAAGCATTAAGGCAAAGCAAGGCTCCTCCTTGCTGGAGGGATCTGCTATAAAGTGAGGATGCAGGATGGCAATCAGGACTCCTGCACTGCATGCTGTGCTTTGGGAGGGGAATTCTTTGTCTCTCACCTCCCCCATCTCCCCAGCTGCTCCCTTTTTATACTGGTGAGTCCTCACAGCTGTGTCTTCTATACTTTAGGCTCCTCATTCCAGTCCCTGACTATCTTACATTGTTCTCCTCGCCCAGGCAAACATGGCTCATCCTGTCCTTCCACCCATCTCATCATTGTCCTATCCCTCCTCCTGCCCCTGTCCCTTCACCGACCCTTTTCCAGTCCTTGCCATGCTCCCATCTCCTACCAGTCACTCTTATTTGCACTCCCACTGTTCAGGAAGTATCAGTCCCTCTATTTCTGATTCCTCCCCCACAATGACTCCCCCGCATCTTCCCCTTTCATTCCTTCACTGGGCTTTGATTCTGGATTAGCTATCCCCTCTGCCCTCACTTTTCCCACCCACCTCCACTGTCCTCTGCAGGAGAACTTTTAACACTAACAAACAACAGTGCTTTTGCACTTTCTCATTCTTACAGAGGGCAGAACCATTTCTGCAGAAAATTGCAAAATACACTTTCAGGGACATTAAGTTTAGAACTGCTTTACCCCAAACCATGGAACTCATAAAAATGCTCAGCAACAGTAAGGAGGGGTTTTACACAAAGAAGTAGGCACAACACTATATACAAACACATTCATTAACAAATATCCTTTTCTTCCCCCACCCCCCTGTAATTCTATAAAATTCAACCACTCTGTATTAAGAATTTAGTTTCTAAAAGCTCAGCAAAATAATTTCAGTGATTTATTTCACTTGCCATAGAAGTCTGCGGCTCCCTGTAACACTCCCTTTTACCTGCCCTGTCCCTTACTGCTTGAACACGTCAGACAAATGAGTAAAAACAATAAAAAGTTTGAATTTCACTTTCCCTTTGACAATATTTCCATCTTCTATTTCATGACATAAATGTTAAAGATTCACTATGGACAAGTCGAGACGTTGCTTAATTTACTGTGAACCCCTGTTATTTTTTTATTCCAAAAGCCATACTTTCCAACTTTTGCTTCCTCTTGATCAAGCACTCATCTCAATGAAGAATAAATGCATTGCTCTGCCACATTTTCCTGCCAATGAGAACAAAAATCAAAGTAACCACCTAGCTTTGGTTCAGACAGAGGGTGAGGGTGAGGTTATTTGTTCCAAACACCTGCCTTCAATAAGGCATCGGTAGCAATAAAGTTGCACCCTGTGGAATGTAAAACAATCCAAGGACACTTCCATTTTAATGTTACTAACTTGCTGCCAATTAAAATTCTCATTAGAAATAATAACTAGTTGAGTCATGATTCACAGTGTGTCCTTTGGCTAGCAAGAATGTGAAGGTTCTTCCAGTAAAAGACTAGAACACAGGGCTTCATTTCCAGCTCTAACAGAGGTTTCATGTGCAGTCTTGTGTTTCTTAATATCTCTCTTCTAGTTTTCCCAGTAATAGCAATAAAAGAATACTACTTCCATCTTTCATACCCATGTAATAATGCTGAAAGAATCTCAGTCTGTAAAGCCTCCAGATGGGAAGCACTGCATGAATATTATCATCATGTAGACCATTTGAAGCAAGCTATTTCCAGCAGCAGTCTGCCTGCATCTGAACTAATGAATTTCAATTTGCATACTGTAAACATACTTTAAAATAAGCAACACTATGAGTCTCCTGTGCAGTCCTCTTGAAGGTGTGACTGAAGCTTGTCACAGCTGGAGTATTCACAAAGGCTGTCAGAGGACGGATTTTCTTATGTCTAAGAAGACAGGAAGCTTATGCTGCCATTTCTCAGCAGGTGTACGTCCCTCTTCACTTCCTAATAGCCTTGTTCTACAAATTGTGCAGAAATTCTGGTATCTTTAAGAACTCTACCCTTCCCTGAATTGTTCTGAATTTAGTCAACATGTTCAAAATAGGCAGGCAGACGTAAGTTTTGCTTCCACTGGGAAGCAAACTAAAAATAATTCCAGTTACAAAGGAACAACTTGCAAAACCTGATGTCAGGTACTTCGGACTACTTTCAACGCTTGATAGCTCTGTTAATACACACAGAATAAACATAACTGAAAACACACACCAAAATATCAGTGTGAGTATATGCAGAAACGCACTGCACAATCAAGGAAGAACTTTGGCTAGAACTCTACACAGATATCCTTCTGATTAAACAGGCAAATTGATCCAGACATTTAAAGACATTCACAAACACCAGAAATGCAGTAAGACAATTGTCTACATGCTGTTCAACAAGTTGTTCAAGGGACTCGATATAAACACAAACACATTGGCACATGGCCGTACTTTGAAGTTGAATTTTCTCCACGTGCAAGCTGAGACTCTTCAAAATTACAGATGGGAGGAGAGCTAGATAGCTAAAGATTAGGGAAAAATGTCAGTGTAATGGTCAGCTAATTACAGGAGAATTCCTGCAAAACAATACCCTTGGCAGACTTTCCTGCTGAACCAGGTACTACTGGTTGCCACCTGCAATTTCACAATTACAAATAAAATCAAGAACAGTGATAATTCAGATCTGTTACATTCTTTTGATTGGAGAACACAAATGCATCTAACATCTTGATGTTTTGGCCACATACAAACCACGATTCCTGACCCCCTTCACTGACTAGCAAAAACCACAGCAGCTTTTCCACTTGTATGCATTAGTGATACATTTGATGACAGCCAATTTCTTCAGGCACAGAAAATAGTCAGGGTAAAGATTGTACAGCGTGTCTCTTGAAGGGATCCCCTTTATTAATGTGTGAAACTGCTCTGCTAAGGCTCCAATCACCTAAAATAAGCTTTTTATCAGCAACACATTCCCCTGGAGACAAGTGATATGTGTCACTACAGTTATCCCACAGTATTTACAAAACAACATTCAGACTTCTCTTCAAAGCAATGGTCTGCAAAGCACCCCAAAACCTCCCTTCTGGGATGTCATAGAGTTGAATTTCTCAGTAATACCAGTTGCATCAGTGACCTTGGTATTATGTACAAACCACTACTGCTAATAGTCTCTCTATATTGGTGATCTCATTTCACAGCTCAGTGAAACCAATGCTACTTGGCTGAGTGCAAACTAGGAAGCCAGTATTTCTCAGACGTGTTTCAGTCAGCCACTTGTTTTAGCAAGCTCTGCTGTCTGCTGTGGATAGCTCTGCTGTCTGCTGTGGATAGCTCTGCCATCCCTCAGTTTTTAGTGTGACTATAATTTGCAATATATAAAAGATGATAAATATGTGTAGAATTGTCAGGCTTCTCAGTTCCTGTGTGGAAGTTCCTGTGAGGAAGAGTGTGCTCCTGAACTCTGGACTTGCACAAGTTCTACCCTTCTTCCCTAAAGTAGCATATCAAGGAGCACTCCATCACCTGGCAGATAGAGGCCAGAGAGATCTTGCTGGTGAAGACTGAGTCAAAGATAGCACTCAGTATCTTAGTCCACTGTCACTAAATCCCCTGCCCATTCAGCAACGGGACTGCATTCTCCTTGTTCAGCCTTTGACTGCTAATGAAGCAAGATAAATGCTTCTTGCAGCTTTTGATATCCCCTGCAATTCCCAACTTCAGCTGAGCTTTGGATTTCCAAGCACCATCTCTGCATGCCCAGGCAATGTTACTAAGTTCATCCTTTGTAGCCAAATCCTGCTTCCACTTCCAATATGCTCCCTCTTGCACTGAAGCTCTGCCATGAGGTCTCTGACAAGCCAAGCCAGTTGACTCATACATCTGCTTCCCTGAGTACTGAGGCATCCCATTCTTGTGTTCAGAAGATACTGACTGGCCCTCCCAGGCACAGCTACTCTAATGCCATGTGTGCCCATTGTGGGTTTGACACCCACAGGAATGCAGTCTCTAGGGCTACCAACTCAAGCAAGTGCCAAGCACTTACTGACTGCTCAGAAACTCAGGAATGAATGCAGAAAATAAATCTGGACAAGCACATGCAATCATAATTCCAGAGGTGTAGAGCCTGCTTCCTACTGTTCACAACTCAGTATAGAGAAGAGAGTTTAAACTACTAATGAAATGAGTCCATCAAAAGTGAATAAAATAGAAAAGGAATGTTAAATAGCATTTTGGCTTCTATCCTCCATTACTAAACCTTGAACATCACTGTACATTTTATATGAGAACCTATGTATTGTAACCTATGTATCTGATATACCCTTATGGTAACCTATATACTGTCACTTCCCTTACACTTGCATATATCCCTTTTTAGATCTTCATACTTTTTATATTTGCATATACAGATATAAATGAAAGCTACTACAGCTTATTCAATGGTATTTTACATGCATAGAGGAAACAACAAGACCTGTTAGTGCTTTCCCTGATCCTTTGGAGTATTAGCTAGATATACAGGAAAAAAATCAAACTGATGGTAATTTGATAAACCCAAGGATATTACAGATTAATCACTCAAAGTGGTTAATAATAATTTAACAGAATTGGTTTCGTTTTACCACAAGCAAAATTCTTGGAATCTTTATGGAATATCTACCAGTGATGTCTAATTTATGCCTAGTTTCCAGATTCTTTTCTATTTTGAGATTAGGATTGATGTTTTACCACAAAAATGTATGTACTAAGATTGCACTCACTCTATTTGCAGACTATTACTACAATAATTCAAACTTTTTAATGACAAGCAAACTCGTGCTGTAAATAAACTGAATTTCGCAATAAAGCATCTCTAAAGTCTCTCATCCTTCTCTCCCTCCCGATATGGTAGAAACAGTTTGGAAGGTCATAAAAATAGACAAAGTCATTTTTAAAGAGAGTTCTGAGGTCCCTAAAGTCATAAAACTTCCACTTTCCCTTACTTTTAAGAAGAACCATGTCAAAATACAAGTTCTAAAATGGGTACTGCTAGAGCCCAAAGAGCTCAAACACTCTGGTTTAAAACCCAGCTGTGTGGTGAAGAGGATCAGAACTGCAGACAAGTATAAAGAAAGTTGTCCTGGAAGGTAACTCACCACTATCAAGCAAGTTACTTTTCTGATCACAATCACAGACTGCTTAAGAGCTGAAAAATACACTAAGCACTCTGATTTCAGGCTCAATGGATAAAGCAACCAATTTCCTTCAAGTAGCAAGAGAGTAGCAAGTTGCATCCTTTGTCCAGGGCATAGTCACATGGAAGGCCTGAACAGATACTAATCTTTGTCCCCAGGGCTCCCTAAAGGTGGAGGCCGTGGAAGTGGCCAGCTTTCTGCAGGCGTACTAGGGTCAGACCTCAGTAGCAAGCAAAAGGAGCAGGTCCAAGCACAGCCCCAGCCCAGGCTGCAGTTGCCCATCAGCGCCAGCCTGTTTCCCAGCTTTCTGCAACCACATGTCCCTGTCCATTCCACAGCTGCTGGTCACCCACTTCAGGCTGAAGCTAGCCAGTCCTTTCCCTGCAGGGCAGTTTTGCAGCACTTCAGCTTCCTGAATCAGGTCACTTTGGGTCTGCAAGAATAGAAATGTCAGAGCAGGAGAGGTGGCAGGGAAGGATGGGCTCTTGCTCAATGAATGTGTTTAAGTGGGTACTGAGAAATATGAAGGAGCTTCTTTCCATCATTGGTATCTTGCTACAGTCACATGGTGTGCTCAGCTTAAACAGGTCTATATTTGTCTTTACTTGTGACAGAGGGCATGGACCCTGTTGACCAGACATGCTGGGGATGCTGCAGCACAGTCAAAATCCAGCAGCAGTGAGCTGGGGGCTCTTGAGGCAGTAGAGGCCATCAAGGAAACTCCCATGAAATACCTCAAGGGAATCAAGGGAAGCTCCACTAAGAAAGTGATGCAACCAACAGCCCAACTGAAATGCCTCTAAACAAATGCATGCAGCATGGGCAGTCAACAGGAGTTGGGGAGTACTGTGTATCTGGAAAACGGTGACCTGGTAGCCATCACTGAGACTTGGTGGGATCCTATGACTGGAGAGTGCCTCCCTGCAAAATGGCTGTTAACATCTGTCATCTTCCTGCAGAATAAAATCTGGCTAGAGTATCTTCCTAGTGCAGCACAGAACTTAGACATAATGCAGACTTCTACCTAAGAAACTGCCTATGGCATTCCCTTTTTCTTGCTCATGGACACAGGTTTCCATGAATATTCTCTGTAAAAAAGCTGAATTTTATTGCTAAATGTATTACTTTCATTTAATGAAGGACTAAATGTCCTACATTAATTTCCATTCCTGACATGGTAGAAACATATCTTCAAGAGCAGAACAGAATATACCTGACCACTACCTGTCAGGCTTCACACTGGCCCTTGAGAAGTATCTCTGATGCTGAATGCTCTTCTGACAACTTACGTTGTTTTGATGCTAGTACTGTGTTCAGGTTGGTACATGACCAGCAAGCTGTGGAGGACCCAGAGGTCCTTCTGGGACTGTTGTGGAACGCTGCTATATTTGAGCAACACAAGTAATAGCTAATGTGGGTGCCTGTGCGCTCCCAGGATTAAGCTGTCTCTGATGTTATCACCACTAGTAAATACCAAGTGGCTTTTGTCAGCCACTGCTACAGGAGCAAAGACAAAGGTGTGCAGCAGCAGAGTTGATCAATGGGCTTTGTACAGCACAAAGGTGAAAAGGATGATGATAAGAGGGTTTTGATGTGGATGGTGGCTACTGTGGAAGAAGACAGGGAAGTATGAGCCATATGAAAGAGATCTTAAGTCTTTAATACTAAAAAAAGCCTTATTCCAAGTCTGAATTCAATACGAGTCCACAGAAAAAAACAAGAACTTGTCATTCAAAGATAGTTAAACAAGTTTAGTAATCCTTAAAATAAGGCCCTGAAGATAACTCTATTGTATGAGAAGTGCAAGTAGAACGTGCACTACGTAAAATGAGGGCTCTCATTTCCTTGCACAAAAAGACCTTAAAATTCATTTCTAGTACCTGGGAAACAATGAAATGCAACTTCTGCCACCCCACATATGAGATGACTTGTGAGAGCACAAGTGAGCCATCTGCCTGTGCCATTCAGATTCTTTCCTCTTGTAAACTGAATTGCTGATCTAATCTATAAACTTCCACCCCCCCCCACAAGTATTATAGAATTTCCTGCAGTTTATACTGATGGTTATGGTATCTTGTTTTTTAAGCTTCCATTCAGATTTTTAAAAAAACTATTAATTTGAAGAATAAATTCAAGGGAAATCTGATTCATTTAAAAGGTAAAAGTCCAAAGAAAGAGCAAGAGACCACATTTACATTCTTAACATGCGGATTCACATGTTGTTCTTTGAGTACATTACAAATATTTATTTGCAAAAAGTATTTGGCAATATTCCTATGACAAATCTGAACAGAAGACCCATTATCATGCTACTTTTGGTGAGCCCTGTTTTATTCTTGTCATCTTATTAACCTCAGTGGGCCGAGTGAGCACCACTCACCTTGAGTAAGCACAGTCCTTTAAAAGTTAATTCTAAAAAGTAATGCAAATTATTTATGCAGCTCTTGACTAATGCAGCATTGATTAAAAAAAAAAAAACAAACAAAACCTGAATATTTAAGAAAACACCTGAACACAAATAAGTTTAAAGAAAAAGAAAACAAGATTATTCTTATTTTCCAACTGCAGCATCCCAATTCTGATCCCATCTCCTACACGTCACAGAAACATTTTCCAGAACTACATGACGTGCATGGTGTCTTATTGACACAAACAGAGCAAAAGTCTGGTTTGAGAGCTGTACAAAGGAGTGTTTTGAGGTCTCACAGTTTGGTGGGATGATTCAAAGGCCAGACTGTGACTTGGCTTTTCTGGCCCCAAAGAACAAGAGTGCATGCTTACTGAAAACACACATCCTGACTGCAGTTGTTAACGGGTACCGAAAATTAATCCATTCTGGTGCCCATGAACTACCTGCCTCCTTAGCTGGCTGATGAACATGAAAATCCAAGCAGCATGCTAGGTGAAAACTTCTGCAAGTGCTATGTGACAGTGAACTGAAATCCTGCCCAGCATGTCAAGAATGCTAGTTTGCTGACTGCAAATTTAGAGAAAATGGTCATCCCAGGTAGAATAACTGAGTATATTTCATGGTATGGGCAATAGATACAGCTGGAAATCTATTAGAAAATGTTAATGCTCTGTGTAAGCCAAGGCACAAATCAATAGAAAGAATAGGTTTAGGTGGGACCATAAAGCCAAGGAAGGATAAATGTTATTTACAGCTACTGTTTTGAAGTGACAGTTTACAGAAACATACAGAGACGGTACCTCTACACTATAACCGTGCTGTAGGACCTAAACATATTTTTCATTTAAAATACCATGTAAGACCTCTTTCTATTAGGTGAATGCCCTGGCATAATTTATAGCTTACTTCTGCTCTTGGGTATGCAGAGACAGCACCTATTTTCTGGAAAACATGTTCTTGTGCATGCATGTGCAGGCTTCCCAGCAGTTTCTCAAGCAGGGGAAGTATTTTCTTCTGCTCCACCCATCGCATAGCAGAGCTGAAGAAAGGTCTTTTTGAACTCCCTACTGTCTTCTTATCAAGTTGCTTGCTTTTCAGCTAGAAAGCTCATACACAGATTATGAACACAGCTTTTCAGACTGAAAGCCAAAAAAAAGTAAATAACTGGCAACAAGTTTAAAGCAACCTGGATTAATTTATTGTATTTCCTCTTGCTGTTTATTGAAATACAGCTGCAAGTGTGTTAATCAGCTAAAAGAATGCCAGAATTACCAATTACTCATAGTCTATTTCCATTTTCTTAAATCAGAATTTCATTTAAGGATTTCTAACTGCAGACTGGAATCACCCTAGTTGTTTTGAAATACTTTCAACACAGTTCTATGCAGAGGAAAAAGAAGGGGGGGGTGGGGGGGGAAGTGTTATATTTAATTCCATAATGTTGTAATTTTTATATTCTTAAGTGCTAGTTTTACTTAGTCTTAAAGTTACAGTAATATATCACAAACCCAATGCCAGAACTGATTTGATTTCTGCACCATAAATTGACTTGTTTTTCTTCTGCCATAAGATGTTACATTCTATGATTCTGTGAACTTCGACTGCCATACAAAATGTGTTGTCACAGTACAGACTTACATTCTCAGTACTGGATTAGCATTAGCCAAATCATAACATTCTCTTTCAGTCCTCGTGGGATCACTGATTTGAAAGCATATGCACTAAGTATTTTGGAAGGAGGGCAGATAAGCAGTGCTGTATAGGTGGTAGTATTATTCCATGGTGGCCTCACACTTGTGGTAGACAGACAGATTTAAACAAGCGCTACAGTGTTACTGAGGTTACAAATTACCTGGAAAAATACAGTTTCTATGGATATCATCTAATGAAGACAAGTCTTGCATGTCACACATCTAATACAGTGTCATTTTTATTTCTCTGCAGGTATTCAGATATATGCCTTGTATTAAGCAGATTTTGCAATATTTTATACAATGGAATTAAAAAATACTAGTATTTTATGCAGGAATTATTAAATTAGATAGTGAGATGATCAGAATCTTACTGCCTATGTAGCCAAGTTGGATTTTTCCAGAGATACACTATCCTATCTCTTCAAACCAATTAATTATGGGTATTTAGCACTATTAATAAAAGGCATATTAATATGCCTTCTACAGAAAAGGCATATCCTGTTCATGTATTTTAAATTTAAAAAGCAAATTTCTGCCAAAGTTACATCATGGCCTTACCTAGTCTGAATATATTTACAAGCACTAAATTTTATTCAGGGGTCTCAATTATAGGATATTGCTAAAAATCTGAAGATTGACTGATCTGAAGAGCAATGAAAATCAGGGACAGCAATGCTGAAAAGACCACAGAAAACTCAAATGCTGTTTGTTTACATTCTGCAAAACCCAGCCTGGGTGAGATAAACAGATGGATTCTTTCTGGATGGAAATATTGCATAAGATTCTGAAATTAAGCATAGAGGGTGGGAAGTGCAGCTATAAGCAACTGATGTTTTGCTTTTCATCACATGAAGATAATGACTATCACACCTGAAGTATAAGCTTATATTTTTGTCCTCAGTGCACAGTCAATAAGAAACAACTTTAGAGCAATGCCACACCCTTGTTATTAAACAGCATTTTCAGAAATATTTAGATAAAGCCTGAACAAATCAAATAAACATCTAGGCAGGAAATGCTGTTTGGAATGCACTCCCTGCTATGTACTGTTAGAGACAGCCAGAAAGCAGACTAACTTCAGAATTCAATCAAGCAAATCTAGTATAATCTCATTACAGCTTTTGCAGTTAATGAAACCTGCTTAAATCTCTGACATTCTGATTTTCAGAGCTGATAAAAGCAAAAATTATTTGGTTTATAGAACACAAGCATACAGAAATATTAAGATTTTATCCTTCAGGTTAGCCTAGTTATTTACCAAGCAATGCGTAATATGAAAAGATTACTCTTCTGCTACTCACTATTGCTCCAGGATTTCAGTAAATATTTGATACTGATTTCAAAGAAGCCTGAATCCTGCTGGCTAGCCATGTCTGCTGCATACAAAGAGGCTTCTATAATTCTGAGCAGCTGAAGTGGCAGGTACTATGTATGTAGATGTGACTGTCACCAGTTAGTGATGTAAACGAGGGGTCAGAGGAGGAAATGAAGTCTCCGCAGATCCACTTCTTCCGTTCATGGTAGGTAAGCTCATTAAAAAAAAAAAAAAAAAAAGCTCAACAACAACAAAAGCACACCATGAGATTTTTGTCCTTTGCTCTTCCTCTGAGGCTCGCACTTAATTCTATCTGCAGAGTATTTTATTCCCTCACCCACTCAGCATGTATTTTCATTTATTCCATTCCACTAGAGGGTAAATTTCTTCTGGTCAGTTAAAGGATATGCAGTACCACAGCACTTGTTCCATAAGCAGAGTTAGAGTGTCTTCCCGAAGGGTGTCTGAGCTGTGCTTTTAACAACGTGCAGTCTGCCTGTCTGAAGCTTTTTTTTCCATCAGTAGCTGACAGCCCGAGCATATGCACCTCCTCTTGCGAACCGCGTATCAACTTGAAGCCCCACTGAAACGGTCTCTCCTGCAGCTGGAGGAATTTCACACGTACTGTTTAGCTTTAGGAAAAAAAACCCATCCTCTAATGAATATCCTCTGCATGCTCTGGTCAGCTGCTCTCCTTCCGCCTGTTTCCAAGAAGAGCACACTGAACTATACACAACTGCATCATGCTGCGGTAAAGCAGAGCTGCACCCATATATCTGATTGCAGTGACGCTGGGGGGAAAAAAAAAAGAAAAAGAAAAAGGCTCTCACTCAGCCCACTTGCACAAGAGAAGCGCTAAAAACATGGCATTCAGACTGGCTGCTTCTGCTTTTCTTTCACTGCTACACAAGAACGTGTTGTATTTTTACTGATGACTTCCCCCCACCACCACCCCCGCCCTCTTAACAAAGATGAGGGATAGCAAGGTGAATTTATAATGGTAAATAAAGCAGAGAGCTCACTGCTCTCTGAAAGAGACACAGAAGAAAACTTGGTTTAATTTTTATCTTGAACAACATTAAAAAAAAAAATCCCAACTGAATTCACGTAAGGAAATGAGGCAGAGGCAACTCACTGC
This sequence comes from Dryobates pubescens, assembly GCF_014839835.1. Taxonomy (NCBI): domain Eukaryota; kingdom Metazoa; phylum Chordata; class Aves; order Piciformes; family Picidae; genus Dryobates; species Dryobates pubescens. Next base: position 21,303,803 of record NC_071621.1, read on the forward strand.
TTGTTAACACTTCATTGCTCGCTACATATTTCACATTCCTAAGGTTTTATTTCAAATAATCACTGTCCATTACTATGTCTATACTAATGGTAATGAAGACAAATCAGAGGAATCAGTTTCCCAAATATTTTTTGTTACATGCATGCTTGGTATCACCCTTCCAGATAACTATTTCCTGGGAATAGCAGCACTTCTTTTCTCACTTACTGGAATAAATTTCCGGCAGCATCTTGTAATTACAGCATCTGAGCCAAAACAGAGCTTGTCTGCTGCTTCTAAAAATTGCTGCTTTCTGCTGAAAACTCTGTCAGCAGTTACATCTGGACATTATTTTTAGTTTCAGTATGCAGAGTATTTGATGTTTGGATTGGAAACTGAGGAACACAAAGGTCATTGAGACCAAACTTCTGTGTTTCTCACTGAAAATACGCTAAATGTTGTGGTGGGTTGAGACCCACATACAGACATACCTTGTCTAAAGATAAGGTTTTGTGTCCTCACTACTGGAAGACTGTTGGAGAAACTAATTTTGTAAACTTCCTTTGAATTCCTAAATGAAGTTTACTCAAAAGCAGTTTACACCCTTTCATGAACACAGATTATCACAAATGTTCAAAGTACCTCAGGTTTGATCTCAACAGCTATCAGAGATCTGATCAGCTCTTCTCTTGAAATTGAAACTGGTCCCAAATTTATTTTCTAACACCCATTTATGCCTGTCCTCATCCTCCCCCCTGCTCCCAATGTACCATTAAGGTTAAATTTGATACAAAACATGGCAAGTTCCAAGACCTACAGATGATGACTTCCTACCACCCCACTAACTGATTTTTCAGCTCAGAGAATTCCAGGTAACTTTGGCAGTCCTTATTCCTCCTCAGAAATACTGCATCAATTTCTGTGTTTAAGGATTTAAGTAATAACTTCCCCTCTGGTGTTGATTCAAATGCTTCTCTGAACATGATTGATATCTTAATTTTGTAACAACTCTCTTGTTGGAAATTCAAATAAAACACTAATTTGAAGATAGTTGTCTTTCCTAAGTATGCATTGGATTTTATCCAATTTTCAATTAAATCCACACCCTTAAATGTAATCTCCCACCAAATTTTGTTTCAAAACCTTGAGTGCATGAGGTCAAGTAGCCTCTCTGATGATATACTTTTTTCACCATACATTATGTGGTTTGTATTTACAAGGCAGAATCTCTTTTTTGACAGATTCAACAAAAATGTTATTACCTGAGCTGCAGCTTGATGTTCTTGTTTCATAATTGCAAAGGATCAAGGATGTTTAACCATACACTTTCAATTCCTTCGCATATTCTTATTCAGCTGAACTTCTGATTGACACTCTCCAATCTCCAAGCCGCAACTGTCTTTGCTAACAGCACAATGGGGACTATTCCAATAACTCTGCAGTCCTTTTCCATATGAATGGTGGAGCACCCAAATGAAATGACTGGGACATCAGTTTAAATCAAACAAAAGAAAGTGTTTCTTTTTGCAGGAAGTTGTGAGCTTCTGGAACTTGTTTCTGCTGAAGGTTGTGGAGGTAGGCAGTATTAACAGCTTCAAAATAATGTTAATAAAAACAAATTAAAGTCTATAAAGGATGCTAAAAGGACAAGGCAGGAAAACAATCATCTCTGACATCCTTAATACTGCATTGGGGCATATGAGAGGGATGAGCTGCAAGAAATGGCTACTTTTGTGCCCGGGGAGGTGGTGGAGTCACCATCATTGGAGGTGTTCAGGAGGAGACTTGATAGGGTGCTTGGTGCCATGGTTTAGTTGATTAGGTGGGTTGGATTAGTTGATAGGTTGGACGCAATGATCTTGAAGGTCTCTTCCAATCTGGTCTATTCTATTCTATTCTATTCTATTCTATTCTATTCTATTCTATTCTATTCTATTCTATTCTATTCTATTCTATTCCCAAACAGCATCTTCTGCTGCTGCTGTCAGGAGAATACCAGCTGGGACACCGAGGTTTGATTTCTTCACTGTCAGTAAAGAATTCCTTTTACTTCTCACAGTCTGTCTTTTGAAAACTGCAAGACTATCCTTGCTTATCATGAATCAGCTTGTACAAACACGATCCAATAATGTTCCCGTCACTTGGCCTTCTTGATCTTTACCAGTTATCAAGTCTAAGCACAATTTCTTATCTATGCAATCATTTGGCAAAGAAATAAGTGGGCTATCATATACAAGAATATCTGGATTTACCAGAGTTTGTGTCTGGGATGTTGCAGCAACACCCAGTGCCTACTTACACTTCTTGTGGACTATGGCTATAGCTACATTCAGCCTTCTGCCTAGAAGTGGCAGAATCCCTCAGCACCTTTATTACTGACTTCTTCTGTATAGCAGTCTTTTTCTAACATTGACTCACAACATTAATATACAATGCAGAATCTCACAGCTTTCACCATTTAGTAATCTTTCTGAAGAACACACTTACCTATTGGGCACTTCCACTGACAATATGCTGTTGTACTAAAATATTGAAAAACTTAATACAGGCATTCACAACATTCAATACTGTTGTTAAAAAGTGCTTCAGGGTTGATACTCCTCCATTATCAGTTCTGCTTTAGAAAGTACCATGGAGAACATAAATATGTCCAAATTTAACCTTCTGCACTAATAGCTTCTTTAAAATTTAAACAATGCAAATACTGTTTTTCTTTTCATTGAATAATCACAAAATGTTAAATGAAATTTTCAAATGCCCAACTGCATTTGAATATTTGCCAGTCTAAATTTGCTCAAATAGGACATCTTCCAGGGAATACAATGATTTCCTTCACATTTGGGAGACACTCCTAAAACAGGTATTACACATGAAAATGGCAAAACCAAGAAGCCTTCTAATCTAGTGCCCAGAACTTACTTTAGGGAGGCTGACAAAACTAAGAATTTTTGAAGTTATACAGCTCCCATTTAAGTTCTTGTTGACTTTATGATATTTAGAATCTAATTATGTATTCCAGCTTGTGAAAGATAGGCATAAGCAATACAAAATCTGTCAGTGTTAGTAAGCCTTCTGATGGTGGCTGTTACAGTCTCACATTTACAAATACAGTGAGCTACTTTCTATGCCGTTTCTACCTGGGAGTTTACAATAAATTAATGATGATTTTTTTCCATCATAAAATACATCACAGATCCTTAATGTAGGATTTTTCATAGGCCTACTATGAAAAAAAATCTGCTGACTACATGATAATAGAAAGATGGTTTCAATTACAAATGTTCGTGTGTAACTCATACTTCACCTTTGTGACGTGCAGTGCACCTTCTGTTCTTTCATCTGTTTTCTGAGATCATAGGTAGAACATATCCAGGAGCCCTGGGTACCTGGCTTATACTCTTCTCTGACTGAACAAATTCTGGGGCATTTCCATGCCCCATGTTTGGAAAAGACAGGTTGGGAAAAGCTGTTTCTCAGCAAGGTCAGAAGCGTTCACCTGAGCAGAACACTTCACGTACAGCTATTTTCATTGCAAATCATCTGGAAAATAAACTTCCAAAACTTTCACTCAGTCAAAGAAAAAAAAATGACACAAAAATCATAGCACTGTAGGTATTCACAATAGCAATCTTGAGGCATCCAGCTTAGATACCAATGGTGGGAGGCGAGTGCCTTCAGCATGACTCAAGAGTTCCCAAGAGTTCCAGTACAGGGCACAGTTAGTTATTTTTCAAAGCAACCTATTTCTCTTCACTGTCTACACATGATATTGTGGGTAACTACTTTTGTAAATTATATACTTTATTTAGGTGCTTAATATTTAGGAGGATAGATATCCATTTTGTTCACATTTTTAGTAACTGCTATTTGTAAACACTCTTATAGGCAGTTTAGTCCTCCACATTCTGAGCATTGCTCTTTCAGGAATCCTTTAAAAAGCATATGAAGGTATGAATATTGCACAGCCCTTGCACAGTCTTTCAGGGCTCATTTTAGCTTGGTATGAAGGGAACTATTTGCATTTTGCAATATAAACTCTCCAGAATCTGAGGCTAAATGCAAAGAGTACCTGAAGGCCCCTATGGGATGAAACAGTAACAAAGCAAGCATGAACTATAGATTCAATTTTTGTACACATATTTTTCTTCCTAGTGCTTACACACTGACTGTCTTCTAGTTGCAGAAACCACTAAGTAGAACAGTATGTTCCATCAGGTTGGATTTACACTGGTACATTCTGTATGTAAGTTGGCAGTCTGGAGTTCTTCCTCTAAGGAATAACTAAGGGCTGCTTATTCGAGTCTCTGTAGTTTTGATATTATGTAGTCCTTTTGGGCAAAATAAAGCAGCCTTTCAAAAGAAGATTCCCAAATCAGTTTGATTCCAGTGCAGAACACACTTAATAGATTAAACCAGAAAGGTTCTATTATGTCATCATATCCTGGGATATATTACATTGCATTAATGATTTCACAATCCCTTCTTTAATGACTGAACTACCTTTCAGATGGACACTGGTCATAGCCAAATGGTATTCAGGTGCTTAAATATAGGTGTCCAGTGTGATTATAGATACTCTAAAGTATATGAGATTTAGGTCATCTACACTCACAGAGGCTGGCAGGTATGACATAAAACCTACATTAGATCCACAACCTTCTGAAGCAGTTGGAGGCTTTTTTCTTAGAAAAGGTGGTATCTGATTCACTCTGGTTTCAGAAGTAAAAAAGGAAGTAATTTTTTCAATGGCATGTCTTTGTATTATTTGTGAGGCAACAAGCCCATGAGTAAGCCATCAATAGTAATAAAAAAAGAATACTTTCACATTTAAGCAAAAAACAACCCCGCAGTATTTATATGCAGTGAGTTTATTTTCTTCAACTTAGCATTTGTTGAATTTAGGCACTTCTTTGCTTCTAATAAGGTATTTCCAAGGCATTTTCTCTTTTCATATTACAGCTTGCATAACACAATACAATTCAAGACAAAGATTAAAACATAGCTTGGACATATGTTATACTAACGTTCTCTGTTGAAATGAAAATCAAAACTGTTACCTAAATCAACTACTTTAGGTACCTATAAGGTCACATGATTTAACAAGGTAAAATAAACAACTTGCTACGTTCCAAATTAACAGCAGAGAGTGACAGACAGCACTGCACAGAGTAAGAGTTCCTTAAGCAAACTTAATTTAATGTGATAAGATCTACAGAAAACAACAGAAACCCTTCCCAGTTTATGTCTCACTGGTTTTGCGGCACCATTTTGTTTTGCCTTGTGTTTGTAACTGCCTGTTAAGATATTGCCACCTAGCGGGGGAAAGCAACACAAGTAGCAGCAGCAGAGCCGTAAAGATGCATAGGAGAACACACGTTCACATTGTAAATTGTGCCAGAACAGAACACAGCAACACAGAAATGAAGCACGTCTGTACGTCTGGAGAAAGAGTATCAGGCAATCTGTGTACAATTATTTACAAGTATTGTAATAGAAACCAATTAAATATAATTTAATAGAATAAAATTATGTTAATAGATACCATCCTCATCATGTTCAGTGAATCCTCCCATCCTCAGCATGTTCAGTGAATTCATAAGAGTAACTGTGTAGGTTGAAGGGGTTTGTTTCTTATCTGTAAATAACACCACCTATTAGGCATTTTGCAGAGGATTCATTACTTAATGTTGGAACTATGTCTTCAATATTCAGAGTACTATTATCCTTCTCCTGACTTTACTTTGGAGCTGTCAAACTGATATGTCCTTTTCAATGTTTACCTCTAAGTTTCTCCCAAGCTAAAATGTCTCTGGCAGCATCAGCCACCCAGGAGCAAACTTCATTTCCCCAGAACTAGTGTACACATGCTGAAAATACACCACCCTGTAAGTCAGTTTCAAATTTGCGCTGCTACTCCTGGGGCTCAGGCAACACATGCAAGAAATACTGCCACACAAGTCAAAATGCAGCCTGCATCCTTCAAGCACAGCCTACAAGCAGCAGCAGGCATGAAGAACAACTGGTGTAGTATTTTCTTCCTGCTCATCACCTTAATTTCCAGGCACTATTCCTAAACAAGCTATTTTCCACTACTGCAATCCAACAAACCCATTTCCTTCTCACTTTTGTTACAAACCCTTTGCTATATTTCAGAGGCAGGATTACAAAGCATACTCTCCAAAGTTCCCATCATGGGCAGGATTACAAAGCATACTCTCCAAAGTTCTCAGCATGATGTGTCAGTGCTTCCTCACAGCAGGAAATTTCCAAACAGCCACTGATGGTGTCTCTAATTCTGGGTGCTTGTTTCAAAGACTAGATTCAGCAACTGAACCCCATCCACTCAAAGTATAATTTACACAGGTAATTCATGCCTAAGAGACTGGTACCAGGTCACACTGAGCCTAGGACAAAGGGAGTGCAAGGGTTGTAGCCGTCCCTCTTTTCCTCGAGTTTTGAAATTTCATTATGCAATAAACAAACTGAACCCTCACTCAAAAGTTTAGAGCCATAATTAGGCCATAATCAGGGCCTCTTCCTCTTCCATTCTTTCATATAGTTGTATCTCTTCTGCCCTATTTGCAGCAAGCTCTATAAGAGGGGCAGCAAAGTGGAAGCCAAGAGGGGTTGGATCATGCCCATCACTAGATATTCACAGAATCAGGTAATGGTTTTGGTTGCGAAGGATCTTTGAGGATCATCTAATCCAGTGCCCTGCCATTGGCAGAGATATCTTTTGCTAGATCATCTCTATGGATGACTAACAATTGCTGCATGTTACTACAGAGATCATAAGACTTCTCATCTTTTCTTCTCATTCTTGTCTGGGGTTCAGGCACAGATCTCCTTTTTGCCCAGGACCATAGAGCCAGGGCAAACTCACCTCTCCCCTCCTTCCTCAGGTATGCATGAGGCAGCCAGCTGGGAACCTGCCTTGGAAAAGGAAAAGCACTCTCCAGAGAGATGCCCGAGATGTGACAGGAAGCAGGGGAAGGCAGACAAGGAAGGAGTTGTACCCACTCAGAGTGGCGAGCTGATGCCAAACCCAAGGCATTCCTGACCCAAACACAAGCCACTTTAAACACTTTTGTTTTTCTGGTTTTGTCTCCCTTGTAGAATGACACATTCAAAATACTGATTTTCCACAAGGTACTTCCCTGCAACATGCTGCAAGGCTATGACGTTTTCATTGATTATCTATTATGAGGAGGAGTTTTCAATGCAGTAGCTCCAATTTGCTCTCAAACACTAATCCACCTCCCAGACAGTTCCTATCCCAATGTAGGCACTTCTTGCAGTGGTTTTAACACGTATATTTTCCTGAATCTTAAACACATTTACAGATATACTTCCTTTCTCTTAATTCTGCTCCAGCAGTTCTTGAAGCTTTCCCTGACTTATTTAAAGATGCTCTTGTGATAAGGTACTTGCTTACTTGTTCTTTTTTTAAACTTTACTTTCCATTCTCTAGTTTTATCTTTAATTATTAACAATTCTTCCTTTCTGGCTTGACCTATTTGGATACTCACACTTCAACGCTTTCATTCCTCTGTAGAAAGGTATCCTTCTGCTTATGTCCTTTTGCTCCACTAGCAATGTCAACCTTAGAAAAGAAGTTGAATTTTTCACTTCTCTCATAAAATGAGAAAAAACATGTTGGAAAGGTTTCAGCCAACTTCCATCTACTACAGCTCAAGATGAGATGGACATAGGATCAGACCTTTTCTGCCTCCTACACCTTCCTATCAGGTATCATGCTCTGCCTGGTCTCACAGAGGCCATCAGACCAGCCAGGCATCAGGCATTACACGTGTGCCCGTGTAACGTAAACACCTCCATGGTTCCCTCAGATGGTTCTTATGCATTCAGCAGTCACTCTGAATTATTCAGAAAAGCATTACCTCTTGCAACACCTGTGTAAGGACTACCCACTTGAAACAAAGCAACTCAGCTCTGTCAGGATTAGCTGACCTTAGATAACCAACAACACTTTTTAACATTTGTTGAGATGATGAAGTAGTATGAAATTGTGTTTATCACTGCACCTTCTTTCCTCGCTCCCCTGACACAGACTGCCACATACCATCTCAAACAAGGCTGTATACCCTTCAGAGGAGGAAGGAATCAAACCCTTGTTGTGAGTGAAGTGCTTGGCACACTGGCACCTAAGCTCATTATGGTATAAGCAGCGTTTTTCTCACTTTACTCACAAGTGCTAACAGAAAGAGCCAAAGCTCAGGTTCAGGTAGCTCAGACCAGCACTATCTTTAGTTAGATGAGGGACCTAATGACTCAGTTACATAACATCCACAACTTTAAAAACTTGTTTCAAGTTGGGGAAAAAAGAATGCTTCAAATATTAGGATTACCTAAGAAGTGACGCCAAGAAGCAGGGCCTCCAAACTCTTTTTTCTTTTCCTGACTGTTGTTTATAAACAGGGCATGCACATGAACCTACATTTCCTAGCTCACTTGATACCTTTAATAGTTAGGATGCCAATCACCATGCCCTTCATCTTTTTGAAAGTATTTCTGTATATCCAAAATAAACATGAATAGCTATGAGAAAAAAAAGTTCATGACTTGAATCACTGCTTGTTTCAGCAATTTTATATAGATGACTCTAGAAAAAAATAGGCCATATGATTTTACAGTGAAATTTCTGTTTCTCATGGTCATTTTTTCCTCACATTCCTGCTCATTATGTGCAGACAACCTTTTGGTTACAGCCTTTAGCGCTCTCCTGTTCCTATTTAAAATGACATTCTCTGTTCCTCGAAGAACTGATGCCAGTAAACCATCTCAATCCTAATCAGTTGTTGAAGGGAAAGTGTCTTGTTTTATGTAGTTTTGAAATCCTTTTCCTATATATCCCTCCTAGGCAAATGCTGCTGAGACATAGTATAAGAGGTTTACTGTGTAATACCCTTGCTTGCACAATGGTATGCTTAGATGTTGGCTAGATAGGAAATGACACTTTGGTTAAAAAAGAACAATCTCATGGGTCTTACATAAGAACACTTGCTCTGACTTGCAAAATACTTTCTATGTTTTATTCAGTATGGGGAAGCGAAAAAAAAAACAACAAACCATTATCCAAAAGTATGTATTGTGTTAACTCTGAAGCAATCTGTGGCAGGAGAGATTTCAGTTTCAGAGACAGAGCTTTTTGGTGCTGTTTGGGGTTTTTTTGTGTGTGTTTATTTTCCCCTCGACACAGTACTTTTTAACTGATCAGCACTTGTGCAAGGACTCTCCCTTGCTGTGGAAAAGCTTTTGTATCAGCCTCTCTCCTATCTGAGCACAGGCAACAGATCAATAGCTCTCCAGCATCCTCTGACTTGCTGCTTCTCTACAGAAGCACAGTGTCCTCACAGTGGCCAGGTTAAATATATGTGCAGCCTTTGTAATTGGGTCTTTTATATCCTTCAGAGTCTTTTCAGTTCCTGCTAACCTAAAAACCATCTTGGTTTTCTGAGAGCTATGAGGTCTAACACAGCTCCCTGCTTATGTTGGAAAATGGCAAATGATTTTCTTCCTGTTTAAGAGGGTGATGTTACTCAACGGTTCCCTCATGCTACATGTGAATGGAAATTGTAATTTAGTGAAAAAACATGTGAAACAAAAACTACAATCTGCTTTTTATTAACTAAGTAAAAAACACTATTTTCAACTTAGAACCGAAGAAAGCACAAAAAGATAAGTCACATTTAAAATGGAATGATTTCTTGGTAAAGACAACAGTAATTATAGTTACTTAAACTACATTTAAAATGATTAATGATTTTGAGTCACCACTGCCTAGATTTTCAAAGGTATTTAGCTCCTGAAATATCTAACAGTTGCTCTGCAAATTATCAAGTGCCTAATCTGGCACTGGTCCTAGTGCTTGTTTGTCCACTGCATCCTTAAAGGCTTTGAAAATCGAAACAAATTTGTTCTAAAGTTATTAAAATTAGTAGATGTCATCCTCTCCCATGTTTTTTCTTTCACCAGATTAGAAGAGGAAAAGAGGTTCTTTCTTTTTCATTTCCAGTTTGGCTTTTCAGCTGTGAAATGAAAACCAAACCAAAGGATAGATAACTGAAATCAATCCACTAACACAGAATACTTTTTATTCAAGTATTTGAATACGATGCATAGATCTGAAGAAAACCCAGGGAACTTTCACAACAGCCTAAGTCAAATGGGAATGGTGATCATAAAATATAACAACTGGGATTCACCTTCTTTGCCATACTGCAGTGAAGTTGCAAGAAATGCTGGACTGTGGCTCAGGGTGTGGAACTTGAGCTCATGCTCAGTCAGGTACTAGTTCCTGGTGACACTGTATCCTCCTGACTCACACAGGGCACCAACGTGCAAACCTTGCCTGAACTCTTCCACAGATCAAGGGGGGTCATCGCTAGCTACTGACTAATTCAGTGAACTAACACCATAGCACCAGCATAAACAGAACCCTTTATAAAACACAAACTTTCCAAGCATATAAGGATACTCTTTCCTCTTTTGACAATAGGACAGATTTGACCCAAGGTGTGTTTTCATGTTTGACTTAAGCTAATATTAGATTGTGCTACTGTTGGAAAGCTGTGAAGTTCGCCCATCCTCTCCCTTCCCCCCTAATTTCCATCAGGTCTCCTTAGAATGGCACTAGTTAGGAGTAGAAATTTCATTTGTGTGGTGTTTGGTGTATTTGGGGAATACAGTGCTACCTTCTGTTGATAAATGACTTTTTGTGTCGCCCCACAGGCACATGATCATTATGGTCAATACAAGGGAGGCTGCAAGGGGATTTATGTGGGGAAATGAGACAACAGAAAATAATGTTTCTAAGTTTAAAAAAAAAAAAAGATTTAAAAATCAAAGATATACTTTTCATAGGTATTATGTGGTTAAATAGGTTTCCTAACTACTCAGATGCATGCACAAATACCTGTATTAGACACTTCATTTTAAAGTATGAACATTCTTCCACACCACTTTTCTGGCTGAACCATTAGTAAACTTTGGCTGTTGCAGGAACAGATACATTCTGAGCCTAATTGTGAGAAGCATGACCAGACCATGAGCTTGAGGATTTTCAAAGCATGAATGAACAGTGATAATCAGCCTGATTTCCTGCACAGGTCAGGCCAGAGATCATCTTTATTTCTTATCCATGTACAGTAATTCAGAGTAGCCAGACAAAGAAAAGCCTTCTGACAGAGTTATTACAGGTAATGCTAGATCCAGGTTAAAGCATTTGTAAATGCTAAAACAGGTACTTAAGGAGTCAGCTCTAGTCCATGAGACACGAGCATAACATTTCTCATATACTTACATACACAACACTATTAATTCTCAGTAATATACAATCCAATCAAAAGAATAAATCTAAAGATATCATCTATGTGAACAACAGGCTTTACACTATTATTAAAAAGCAACTGCTGCAACTCACATTCATTTCTGTGAGGTTTCATCATCAGACTACAATATTAAGGTGATATAGAACCCTATGCTGTGTATTCCATACATGACACAAAGAAAACCAGACTGTCCAGTTCTGGTGTCCCCATCACAAGGACACAGCTGTTTGGGCAAGGCCAGAGGAGGCCCACAAAGACGATCCAAAGGCTGAAACCCCTCTGCTATGAAGATAGGTGGAGGGAGCTAGGATTGTTCAGCCTACAGAAGTGAAGGCTCTGAAGGGACCTTATAGCTGCCTTTCAATAACTGAAGGGATCCTTCAGGAAGGCTGGAGAGGGACTCTTTGTAAGGATGTCTAGCAACAGGACAAGGGGGAATGATTTTAAGCTGAGGGAGAGCAGGTTTAGACTGGATCTTAAGAAGAAGTTCCTCAATACAAGGGTGATGAGACTCTGAATAGGTTGCCCAGGGAGGTTGTAGATGTCTCCTCCCTGGGGTTGTTCAAGGCCAGGTTGGATGAGCAGCCAAGTCTAGTTGAGAGGTGTTGCTGCTCATGGCAGGAAGGTTGGAGTAGATGATCTCTGAGGTCCCTTCCAACCTAAGCCATTCTATGATAAAGAGAAAAATAAAGACATTCTATTCACATAATACATAGAGAAACTTGGAACAAAATCCACTCATTCAGTTCTGGGGTATGGGAATAGAAATGCAAATTTACAGAATGAATTTGAACTGCTAAACAGAAGATGTGGTGATGGAAAAACCCCAATAACACACACAGTCACACTCAAAAGAACCATGAATTGAATATTCTAGACATGTTTTACTTATCAGCATATATGAACATACCTATTAATCCCCTTTTAATGTGTTTCTCTGGTGATAGGGAAAGGAGTTTCATGTAGCAACCTTCTTTCAAGTTTATCTTAAATGGTGAACAATACAAAGGTCTTTAAAAAGAAGCGGACTTGTAATACATGGAATTAAAAGAATGGGCATTCACCACCTGACTGATGCAAAGGAATAGCACTGAGAAGGCAAAAGAATATTAATTTGAACTCAAGATGGCTAAATGAATGTGTCATTAATTTTATCAATACACATAAGTAATTTATTTCCCTTTTAACAATTGTTTGCTTGCATCAAGATCATCTGCAAAAATTCCAGAAGAAATTTTATTTTGCCCTTCACAAAACAACAAAGCCTTCAAACAGACAAAATCTCCAACTCTTTGAAAGGTTGTCTAGACCACGATGTCTTGATGTCTCCTGAAACTTAAGAGATTAACTTCATAACAGGGACATATTGTGCTGTTGTACGTTTGTTCATATGATACACAGATTCACTACAGTCAAATGCAGAACACCTTCTGGGACATTCATTTCCTCTAGAGTTGCACTAAACACAAGCAAAAAGTGAAAAGAGACAGTACCATCCCTTCAGTTGTGGGGGAAATACCTCTAGATCCCATCTGGTGATGCAATATTGCACCAAAATACCATTAGAGATATCATTTGTCATCAAGACCTGACTGCATCATTTAAACTCCTGAGTAAAAACTATAATATATTCTTTATTTTAACGTGTTCCAACATTCTGCTAGGCATGAGTGGATGGGGATGTAAGGTATGGGACTGGTTTGGGCTGTTTTTTTTAACAATATGTGGAAGTAAAGATGCCATGCTGTGTAATTAATAAGCCAGAATATCCATAAGAAGTTATTTAAAACAGTTGTTAGCAATGAAGTACACAATAAGTTTCACAGCACTGATGGAAGACCAAAAAGCCTGTTGAGTATTTAGAAGCACTTTATGTTTAAGGTGTTTCAATTTTGTGTCAATAAACATAATGTTGGAGTTTTTAGAAGTGTGATGGTTTAACTGTGGATTTGTTGTACTTCTTCACTGTCCTGCTCAGAAAACTGTAGCTAGCTTTTTTCAAAGGCACAGCCTGAAACTGTCACAATAGTGACACAGTTTCACAGTGACAGTGACAGAGAAGAATAAATAACAGTCTCTTAAAATAAACTGAAATGAGTGTTTGTGAATATGGACAAACATTCTGCAGCCAGGCAGAAAGGGACCTGGGGATACTGGTTGACAGTAGGCTGAACATGAGACAGCAGTGTGCCCAGGTGGCCAAGAAGACCAATGGCATCCTGGCCTGTATCAGGAATAGAGTGGCCAGCAGAAGAAGGGAGGTCATTGTGCCCCTGTACTCAGCACTGGTTAGGCCACACCTTGAGTCCTGTGTCCAGTTCTGGGCCCCTCAGTTTAGGAAAGAGGTTGACTTGCTGGAATGTGTCCAGAGAAGGGTAACAAAGCTGGTGAGGGGTTTGGAGCACAAGCCCTATGAGGAGAGGCTGAGGGAGCTGGGGTTGCTTAGCCTGGAGAAGAGGAGGCTGTGCCAGGGGAGGTTTAGGCTGGATGTTAGGAAGAAGTTCTTCATCGAAAGAGTGATTTACCATTGGAATGGGCTGCCCAGGGAGGTGGTGGAGTCACCATCACTGGAGGTGTTTAGGAAGAGACTGGATGGGGTGCTTTGTGCCATGGTTTAGTTGCTTAGATGGTGTTGGGTGGTAGGTTGGACTCGATGATCTCAAAGTTCTTTTCCAAGCTGGTTTATTCTATTCTATTGTAACTAATAATTCTTTAAAAGACAACAGAAATTTATAACTGAGAAGCACACAAGCCCCATGCTTTTCCCATTTTAAAACCTGATGTTTTAGAAATAATTATATAATAATTTTAAGATTTTGGCTTATAAATCACCCATGTGAGGGCAGGCAACATTGTTGACATTTGGTCGTATCAGTCTACAAAAGAATGGAAGCAATTCACCCCTTCACTCTTTCTGTACATTCTGCATAAGGCCCCTTGCTTGGATAGAAGGCAGAAGTTAAAGGTAGAATATGGAAGTGGGATTTAATCACAGAATCATTCAAGTTGGAAAAGACCCTGGGATCACTAAGTTCAACCATTAAGCCTTCTCTACAAAGTTCACCGCTAAACCATATCCCCAGGCACCACATCCAAATGACCTTTAGACACATCCAGGTTGGTGATTCAACCACCTCCCTGGGCAGCACATTCCAATGTCTGACTACTCCTTCAGTGAATTTTTTTTCTCCTAATGTCCAGTCTAAACCTACCCTGTTGCAGTTTGAGGCTGTGCAGGTATTTACAGTATAACCCTATTTCAGCTACTTAGCTTGTATGTCTTCTAGTTAACATAAAGAAATAAGATGATTCATCCCATTTTAATGGGATATCTACATTAGATTACATGGATTAAACTCACACCTGTTTCTCTCCAATAATGCTCCAGTCTCTTCAAAGGAGCTTGAAGTGACTAGCTTATTCAGCAAATATCTGAGTTTGAGAAGATGACATTCCAGTTGTCTACATCAGAAAACATTACTGGGTGTTTCTCTTTTGAGATTAGCAAGACTTTTAAGATGAAAGCCACTAGGAAAGCACAAAGCCATTTCTTACCATCTTCAGCTTGAAGCACTACTTATTACCATTTATAGACTATGTGTTTTCCTAAAAACTGGTTTAAATACTAAATTCAGTCAACCTTTACCTAAAACAGGGATCAAAGTGAAAATCTAAATCCACTTAACAAAAAGGATAATAAATCTGTTGAATGAACTGCACCTGTTCCTTGGAGACCTCTGCTGTGAGAATGGAGCAATGCTACTGCACAGGGGACTCCTTTCTGCTGTTCCCCCCCACAAATTTCAGGAGTGGTGGAAAGCAAAGGAGGTGAGAAAAGAAAGGAGCCTGCACCGACTGCAACAATAAGCACTGCCTGGAAGCAACAGACAATAAAGTTTGATGTAGGTCTGTAGGATTGCCTGACAATTTTACCATTTATCTTTCACAAAAAAGCAAAGAAAAAAACCCAGTAGATGATGTTTTCTGGGAATATTTAGTGGAGAAGGATGTCAATAAAAAGAATCAGGAAATGCCTGAACAATTGAAACAATCTTGGAAAGTGGAGTAAGAGCAATGGCATTATTTTCAGTAATATGGAGTGAATTATGAACCAAAGTACTTGTAGAAATGGCAAGGAAAATATTGAACAAGGCTGTAGTAACATCATATTAACTTGACTTTTCATTTTGTTGAACTTCATGAAATTCCTATTATATAGGACTAGCCCCAGTACCCACCCCTGTGCTATATTGTTTGTGACTGACCTCCAGCTAGCCTTCCTGATGCTCATCGCAACCCGGGTTAGCCTGGCAGATCAGTTTTCAATCCAACTAGTTTGTATTTCTTCATTTTGTCTATGAAGATGTTGGAGGAGACACTGTCAAAAGCCTTTCTAAAGTTGACATAAACAGCATTCTTTGCTCTCCCATCATCCACCAAGCAAGCTGTCTTGCTTTAGACAGATAATGCAAGATCTCCCAGTTACCTAGTTCTCCTGTGTTTGGAAGTAGGCAATACAATTATTTGCTCCATCATTTTCCCAGTGATTATGTTGAGGGTGACTGGCCAGTAGTTCCATATATCTTTTCTTGTCCTTCTTGAAGAAAGGAATCACATTTGCTCTCTACAAGTCCTCAGGAACCAATCCCAGTTGCCATAAGCTTTCCAAATTATCAGGACTGGCCTGAAAGTAATGTTATCCATCTTCCTCAGCACTTGTGGTTGCATACTATCAGGTCTCTCATGGACTCATGTATGTCCAGTTTGTTTTAAGTGTTCCCTAATCTGTTACCCCTGTATCAAGGCAAATCTAGCTTAGTTCAGGCCTTCCTACTGGTCTCTTGGTCCTGGGATTCCTGAATGCCTTCTGAAGGCAGAAAGAGGCAAAGAATGCATTGACTACCTCAGCCTTTTCCATCTCCATCACCGTTATTCTTCTTCCTTCTCAGTCAAGTTTGCACAGCCACTGAGGTCACTGAGGTTGGAGGACTCAAAATATAACAATAGATTATGCAAAAGTATTCTTAACCCTGAAATCATATAAAGGACAAATCATAATACAACTCTTATTTAAGAGTCCCATAACATTTAGTATGGCAAATCTAAACTTGAATTATATTATTACTAGCTTGTAAAGAGAGAACTGCTGATTTTCTAGTTCCAGAATGGATTTAGAATTGGACTTGTACACTTTCTTTCTTTGTCCTCAATTTGCTTGCCAGAAAATGAAATACACTTCAGACCCAGAAATTCAATCTTGTGAGCTTAGTTTAGCTTCTGGTATTCTGCTTTTCTTCTCATACTTCTTTGGCCCTGGCATCTTTATGTGATAGTAAAACCTCTTAGACTTTTTACTTCAGAGTAGAGCCTCAGCATCTAGTGGAAATCTAATACTTGAAAGATTCTCCATACAGGAGTCAATAACTGTCCATAATAAATCTAAACAAATCCTCTCACAAGTACTGTAAGGTGACTTTGAACAAACTGGTACTGAGCTTTAATGACCTTTACAATCAGTAAAGTTGTGTCTTGCTGGACAGACTGATGATTCAACTACATTAGACCATGAACAACATCCCTATAGTATACCTGGTGCTGACTCTGGCCATAAGGCCAGGTGGCACAAAACAGCCTACGAGCATATAGTAAAACATCAAAAAATTGGTGGTGCCATCCAATTCTATCTCAGTTCCTCAGCTCTTTTCGGCTTCTGAACTGTGCCTGATAATTAAGGGAGAATGAAGGTTGGTCCAGGTTGGTTCCTTGCAAACAAGGAACAGGAGAGAACAGACAGGCTAGCAAGAGACTGACTAATTTAAAGATGCTAAACAAAGTAGGAAATACAGGACAAAGATGTTATAATGAGAAAGAGGATGCCTACCATCCCTCTCCTGACTGATATGCAGACTAAACACAAAAATTATTTTGCCAACCCTTTATTGTTTGCATCACAAATTACTGCAGAAAAAATATATTAGGAAGAGCAGATAATTAACAACCAAGTGAGCACAAGGATGCAAAGTAACATATTCTGCAAGTAAAGCACATTGCCATTACAGCCACAGGGACAGTGCAGAAACAGTAACTCCAAAGACACAGAGCAAAATCCCACAATAAATCACAGCAATACCCTCAGGCAGCTCTAAACCAAACAAATAGATGAAAACCCCACCACACAGCCAGGTTCTGGAAGAGGAGTCACTAGATTTTGTCATATACAATATACATTACTTATCTACAGAAACAGAAATTTCCAGTACTGCCTTCCAGTAACAGATGGGAAAGATTTCTTGATTTAATAATTTTTAAATTATAGTGCAACTTAAGTATCCAACTAAAAAGCACAAACAGGTATTTGTGGGGTCTTCCAAAACGTATCTGCTTTATACCACATTCCAACACTGTGCAGCAGCTAGATGTTAGCAGATCCTGTGCAAGAAGAGTTTCAATTAATCTTATGTTGTGTAGCACTGTGCAATGTCAACTTTCCATAAAACCCAAACACAGTAGTGTCCTGAGCTCCTCAAACCAAGTTCCCAGTTTAAGATCCAATCCCAAAAGTTAATAAAAATCACATTCCAAATTAACCACTCTTAATTTGGAGCAATAAAGAAAATTACTATGAGAGACGGAGTTGATTAAATTGGTTCTTTATGAAAACCTAAATAAATGAACCTACTGCCTCTCTGCTTACAGCTGGTTTACCAGAAGTGTCATGAGGGTTTTATTTCACTACCAGGGCATTTTCATCATGAGAAGCAGAAAAAAAACCCACAACCAACCTACCAGCAAACACCAGTCATGTTCAAAGACTTTTCATTAGGTAGTCTTTTGTAGAATGGAATGGAATGGAATAAACCAGGTTGGAAAAGACCTTTGAGATCATCAAGTCCAACCTATCACTCAACACTATCTAATCAGCTAAACCATGGCAACAAGTGCCCCATCCAGTCTCTTCCTAATCACCTCCAGTGATGGTGACTCCACTACCTCTCTGGGCAGCCCATTCCACTCTTTCTATGAAGAACTTCTTCCTAACATCCAGCCTAAACCTCCCCTGGTGCAGCTTGAGACTGTGTCCTCTTGTTCTGATGCTGGTTGCCTGGGAGAAGAGACCAGCCCCCACCTGGCTACAACCTCCCTTCAGGTAGTTGTAGACAGCAAGAAGGTCTGCCCCGAGCCTCCTCTTCTCCAGGCTAAGCAACCCCAGCTCCTTCAGCCTCTCCTCATAGGGCTTGTGCTCCAAACCCCTCACCAGCTTTGTTGCCCTTCTCTGAACACCTTCCAGCAAGTCAACCTCTTTCCTAAACTGAGGGGCCCAGAACTGGACACAGGATTCAAGGTGTGGCCTAACCAATGCAGAGTACAGGGGCACAATGACATCCCTTCTTCTGCTGGCCACACTGTTCCTGATACAGGCCAGGATGCCATTGGCCTTCTTGGCCACCTGGGCACACTGCTGTCTCATGTTCAGCCTACTGTCAACCAGTACCCCCAGGTCCCTTTCTGCCTGGCCTGGTAATTAAGATGGATTTTATTACACACCCATCTTCAGGCAAAGCAGTCTCTGAACCTCAACAGATTAATAAAATACTAATTTTTAAAATTCTCATTGAAATTTAGTACATGTTCAGGAGTTCAGAAACTCCTCAACTTTTTGTTGTTGCTATTTGAATTCAAGTACAGTAAGGCAGCAAAAAAAAAAAAAAAGAAAATATTGTGAATTTTTATTTCAGAGATTTCAAGATTATCAGGTGAATTGCTCAGAAGGCAAATCACATCCTGGGCTGCACCAAAAGCTGTGTGGACACCAGGCTGAGAGAGGTGATTTTGCCACTTTGCTCTGGTGAGACCTCACCTGGAGTACTGTGTCCAGCTATGGGACCCCCAACACAAGAGAGACATGAACCTGTGGAGCAGGTCCAGAAGAAGGCCACAAAGATGATCAGAGGGCTGGAGCACCTCTCCTACGAAAAGAGGCTGAAAGAATTGGAGCTGTTCAGCCTGGAGAAGAGAAAGCCCCTGGGAGACATTATAACTACATTTCAGTTTCTGAAGGGGACTTACAAGAAGGCTGGGGAAGGACTTTTTAGAAGGGCTTGTAGTGATAGATGAAGGGTGATGGGTTTAAACTGGAACAGGGTAGATTTAAATTAGACATAACGAGGAAGTTCTTTACATTGAGAATGATAAAATACTGGAACAGGTTGCCTAGGGATATCACTTAGGCCCTGTCCCTTCAGACATTCAAGATCAAACGTGATGTGGCTCTGGGCAGCCTGATTTAGTTTGAGGTGTCCCTGCTCACTGCAGCAGGGTTGGACAAGATGACCTTTGAGGGTCCCTTCCAACCCAATGCAATCTGTGAATCTGGGAATTTAACTGAGGTACAGTATGCTCCTATTAAATGAATAGGGATAGGTAAAGCATAAAAAGCTGAAAACAAAATAGTTTCCTACCAAATGCACTCAAGCCTACAGATGCATCTATAAGTAAACAAGCACTCAGAAGAAACATACTTTCAGTGATTTAAACACAGCCCACAGAGCAGTCTGACTGTCAAGAGAGCACACTTCAGCGCTGCTAACCTAACTACATTAGCTTTTGTGAAGATTGCACTTGAGAAGAGGAACAAAACCTACATCAAGAAGAAGGTTAAATCAAAACCATTATGATAACCTTTAAGCCTAATTTTTATACAACATTTCACTTGGCTGATAAGACTTTGATTCCAGCAGATGCACCTCTGTAAGAATTTAAAAGCAATGTCTGTCTTTCATGTAATGAAATTATCTGTATTTCTGAATTATCTGAAAAAAATATATAATTGCAGACAATCTTTCCAATCCATCAGCACAAATGCAATTCTAAAGAATTACAGATGGGCCTATTTTTACAGACAGTCTGCTCTTTAAGGTGCATCTTAGATAAAGAGAATAAAAGATTCCATTGTCTCAAGACAGCCAAAGAAAGATCTAGTAACAAATCCTGTCAACAAACCCTCATGGATTTACTTCACATGAAATACAGTTAAGGCTACTACTATTTGATGTAAAGAGTGACTGGCTTGATCTTACATCTTTTAAAACATTTTGGTATGTTTCCTATTTTTGCTAACGTTCCTTAGGATCTCAATTTTCTATTTGAAAATTCAATGCATATTCTATTAACATACTTTTCCTGCAATATGACTAGTGTTGAATATTAATTCAGTGCTCCTTCTGGGAAATTATATAATTGTACAAAAGAAAAAGCCTGTTGTATTTCCCAGAGGGCAAGCATTCAGCACAAGTTTTAAGATTTCACTCTACACTTTGATCATTATCCTCTGGATAAGACATAGCAGAGAACCAAAGGGTCAGATTGGCAAACCACATTACTAAACCAGATTCCTTTTCACATCCTGTTTCTATGGCAGCATGTACAGCAACTTGTGCTGAAGCCAGGAAGCAAATACCGTGATGTCTTTCAGCATAGTGGTCTATAAACACTTAGTCGTCATAAGACTTGAGGAATGTTATTGCGTGTAAGACAAGGTTTGCTCACGTGAACCCTGGAGTCTCTGCTTTAAAGCAGAATCTCAACATCTGTAACAAATTATAGTGGCATTCTATACCTAGGAGTCAACTAAAAGGTTTTTTAAAAAACAACAGATGAGAAACCAAAAATCCAACCCATGACAGCATAAAAGAGCTTTTCCTATCTTAACCTCACACTCCTCCCTGTCTTCCCCTCACCTTCACACTTAAGTCACTCTTTGATAGACATAGAACTTCCTTTATGTCTCAAATGCAACTTATTGGTCAGGCAGCACCTTTGTCACTTGTCTGTAAGAACATTAGAAAATCAGTCTCCACAGTATATAAAACACCAATGAACTCAATAAGAAACCAAGCTTGACAGCATGCACAGAGTGAATCCAGAGCCTCCCTTTGAATCACTGACCAATCCTTTCTAAAGGAAGTAACACTATATAAATTTAAAGACCTAAAATGAGAAATAGTGTATTAAGTAGTACATGTAGAAATATGCAAGTGAGAATAGAAATACAGGAGGTTGAGAGAAAAGCAACACATTATCAGTTAACGAATTTCTATTAATAAAGCAGCGGTCATTCACCCAGATCAATGGGTGGACACACACTCCATCAGCAATATGCCAGTATTATAGCATGGTAGCACATCCTAACACAAAGCTCCATAAAACACAGTATCATACAGAGCCAATGTCAATTTCCAATACAAACAGAAAATTTTAAACTGTGACAGCCCTCTCTCCTGGCACTTTCAATAGACAGAAGGTCTTGCTAACAGTTTTAAGGCGAAACCAACTCAATGATTTAAAGTCAGGAAGGGAAGACAAGAACTTTGGGCCAAGTCAGTCTTGCCTTCCCTTCTGCTGTTAGTGGATGATACTTGTAAAATGCAGCACCAACATGAGCCATTCTACCAAACTTCAGTGTGCAGGGAGACACTAGGGTTACTACAAGAGAACAGCAATTATCCTATGCAGATTACAAGCATACATTATCACCACACAGTAAAATTTATTCAGAGAGGAGGTAAGATATTCAAATCTTCACTAAATTAAAATACTGAACACAGATCATTAGAACTTATTTAAATCAAGACACATAATGTACCCATGATTTTAAGCGTCCTTATTAGAAGTAATTAGATTTTGGCAAGCCTTTCCCAATTAACATAGCCAGTCAAAAGACAAAAGCATCATATATATACTGGCTGTTTTATCTCTGTGTTTCATGGAAAAATAAATAACTTATTTGTATTACTACTGAATAACTTTCTTTTTTATTTTTTCTTATACAAATAACTTTTTAAGTTATGTTCAGTATTTTAATTTACATACAAATACAGTGTCAAATCAACTTACTTATTTTAGAAAGTGACTTTGCTAGACTGTATGCTGGTCTGAACTCCAGAAATGCTTTGAGAGAGTGCCTCAAGACTTCTAACTGTGACAGTATTTTCACTGGAAAAAAAATTAAAAAGCAATGAATTTGTTACAGAATAGCTATTCTATTGTAAAATCAAAGACCAGCAACCCACATTCTTACTTTGCATAGGTATATAAAGTACTGCTAACCACTGGCCTTTGTTAGATAAACTCACAGCAAACCCACAATGCTTTTACAGAAGAAGAGATAACGTGTTGTCCCCCAGTATACATAGAGCTTATTTTGGTTGTGAGGACAATGCTTGAGTCACAGGCATAGGCCATGAAATGGAGGTGTGCCTCACCCTGGACGAGGCAGACAATTCAAATAAGTTTTCCTCAGCTTCTGTCCTTCAAAACTGACACAGTCAACAAATGTGACTCAACAATAATGCAGGCTACAGGCTATTTGCATATGAAATTGAAGAGGAGAAGAAAAAAAGCCCCCAGGATAACTGATAGCAGCACTAGAAATGGATTTTCAATGTTACTTACTTAAGCAAACATCCCCAGCTCACAATGCAAATGGCTTTCAAGTAGAGCTTAACCTTCCTTTTTTTTTAAAGTATTTTGACTTTTGTAATTTCTCTATTTGTTTGTTCCACTGACTTCATAAGATTAACAATCCCAGCCAAAATCACGGATTCATAGAATTGTTTCAATTGGAAAAGATTTCTAAGCTCATCAAGTCCAATTGTCAACCTAACCACCACCATTAAATCATGCCCCAAAGTGCCATGTCCACACATTCCTTTAATATCTCCAGGGACAGTGACTCCACCACCTCCCTGGGCAGCCTATTCCAATGCCTGACCACTCTTTCCTTAAGATATTTTTCCTGATATTCAATCTAAATCTCCCCTGGCACAGTTTCAGGCCATTTCCTCCTGTCCTATCACCTGATGCTAGAGAGAAGAGATCAACCTCCACATCACTACAGCCTCCTTTCAGGTAGTTGAACAGAGCAATAAGGTTTCCTCTCAGCCTCCTCTTCTCCAGACTAAACAATCCCAGTTCCCTCAGCTGCTCCTCATAAGACATGCGCTTTGCAACCTTCAACAGCTGGAAATGCTCCAGAGAAGAATCTCACATGTCTTTGTTGTATATAAAGAGGAAACTTGAACAACATCAGAAGGCTTCTTCCAAAAAGAAGTGAGTTAAAGCTCATTCTACATTTCCCTAGATTAAAAATAGTAAATTTGGACTAATTTTCTCCAGGCTGTTGTGGTTATGAACATGAATCAGTATATATTTAATGAGGTTTAGCTAATTGGTTCTAATTTTATGTGCCTTCAGTTAGTTCAATACACCTTTCCCAGGTACTTCTGTAAAGACATGGCCTCAAAAGGCCTCTTCGTGGCCCACTCTGTATTACAATTCTTTCTCTTCTCAGTAAGAAGTCACAAATTTATCATCAGGTTATGACATGAAACCATTCATTTCTGTATGGCCCTGACAGGTTAAGATTTAATCATGGCTATGATAGTAGGCTGAGCTGTTAGGGCATGTTAGCAGATCTGTATAAACTGAACTAATTAAGGTGATCAATGTCTCTATCGACAGTAAATGGCCCTATAATGTTGATTATGCCTGTGTCATTGTTTGGAAAAAACCACCAAAACCAACCACCCTATGATAGAGTAACAAAAATGTAGGTATTGGCAGTTCCTGCTAACCAAGCCCTGAAGTACTCAGCTGACCTAAACATTTCAAATTTAAAGAACAGGAAGAAATTAAGTGCTTCGTTGAAAGAAGCCAAAGGTATCTCAGTGCAGTGTATCCTTTCAGCAATGGCACAGTGCTTATGTGAATTACTATTTCATAGTGACAGGATAGACAGACATGTCACTCTTCTCAGATTTCAGCTTTCATTTTTAAGGGGTGAGCTTCTAGCTATCATGGTTAAGAAAAAATTGTGAACCTGGTTCCTCACATGCAGGATGCCTCTCTGAGTCTGCACCAAGTCTGAAATGACTCCCAGTGTATTAACCAACCTGTACACTTGCACCTAGATGCCTTGATGTGCCACTATTCAATATTTTATTAGTTATTTAAAATAGAATAAAAGGAAAGAAAACAAGATGTACATGACTTCAGACTAGATTACATGCATGTCCTAAAACTAGGATAGGTTCATGGTGATAGACTTAAGCAGAGATGCAGGGATTAGAAGAATGTGGAGAGTCAAAATCATATAGATTTAAAGTATTTCTGTGAATAGATGACTGGGCTGAAATAAGGATGTATGAAGGATCACATTCTTCAGAGGTCTTCAGCAGTGATCCAAAAGACTGCAGAGCAATCTCCATATATATTTAATAACTATTTATCCATCTAAAGTGCTCAATGTCAGGTTGGACAGGGCTTTCCACAACCACATCTAGTGGAAGATGTCCCATGCTCCTGCCTTCAGCTGGGGTTGGAACTAGGTGATCTTTGAATATCTCTTCCAACCCAAATCATTTCATGATTTATGATGCAGCTCTATTTCCATTCTATCCTACATTTACAGCATGAGACAATGGTCTAGAAGGCTTCAAGCTTACTTTGTTAACCTGTTTTCAAAAGCAAATCAAGTAAAGCTTCTCCCATGCTGCTGACCTACCAAATGAAAGACTACACCCATCTTTCCATCATGCTCCATCAATTGCTTATAGCACACAATTTGCATTACCTCTGAGTTAAGTGCCCTTGAGTGTACAGTAACACAGCTGCAGTGGATTTCCTAAGCGTAATGGCAGCGTTCCAGACACACAAACTACATTAAAGTGCTCATATCTGATGCAGCACAACTGATGGAGTAGTACTGCTTGTGTGCTAATTTGGGAGAGTGGAAAAAGAACACAGAGAGAAGGAAGAATTGTATTAAAAAAGAAAAGAAAAATCACAGAATAAAGAAGTCTGAGTGGACACAACAGAGTGTGGGTGCTGGAGACCAAATACAAGGCTATTTATGGTTTGTCTAACAAAAATGTTGATGTACATAAAACAAAAAGTGAAAAGCTATGGGAGGGAAAAAAAGGCCAAACACAGAAATAATTGAGGAAGAAAAGCTAGCTAGAAGACAAAAAGCAGAAACTCAGAAAGAATAAGATACCGAGGGTCTATCCTGTCCAAAACAATGTCCTTTGACAGTCACCAACAGACCACATCACCTCAGGAAGATCTTGTCCAGGCACTGGGAGCCTAGGGCATGTATGAGTCACCTGACTTAAGATCCCACAAAGCTTTTTGCATTATTTTAAGCCGGTGAAGTACAATAGGAAGGAGGAAAAAAGCTTCACTTCCTAAGGTGTTGAAATACTTCAAATACCTTAACACTGGTACAATGGAGGCTCTAAATCCCACAAAATGCATGCTGCTCTGTGTCATCTCTTAACACAGTAGTGTTTCAGCTCATGAAAAAGTACCCCTGTAAATTTAGCTTTCATTGAAAATATAATGTTAATATTTAAATAATCAAACCCCCTTTTTTAAGATACTTCACAGCCCCCTAGAAATTTAAAAATCTTCAGTTTAGCCTGCAAATGGAGATATCTAAATTAAAGAAACAGTATGGTTTTGTTTCTATAAAGCATCTAATTTCCTCTGGTCACCTCACAGAAACACATCTTCAGTTTCAGCAGGGATGAGCTGATACCAAGTTTTTTCCCCATTAAAACCTTTTAAGTAAGTAAATATGATCTGATTGTTTTGCAACAAATCCTTTGCTCCTACTCTGTTTCTTATTTTTAGGCATATTTCAAATAATTAGAAACTCCCCAAACGAATCAGACTTTCCATTAGCTTGATTGAAATCCACTCTTACACCTTTTCCTACTTCTTAACAACTAGAGAGTTAAACTGAACTGTTAACTACAGACATTGCAGGCTTCAGTGCACACCAGGAATTCAAAGCATGCATTTGACTATTTAGAGATGTTAATTCTGGCTACACACAAAAAAAAATCAGCCAGACTGAAAGAAGTTTGTCTATCCCAAAACCATTCTCCTCCAGAAAAGTTTTGAGATACAGTATTAAAGAGCAAGAGAGATACTTACACTGCAGCTACTGACTGCATTACTATGTAAGTGGAGTTGAGGAAAAAGCAGTTGAAAGCCCTAGAAAAGCAACTGGGTTTCTTTAAATGGTAAGTATTTAA
The DNA here is from genome assembly GCF_014839835.1 of Dryobates pubescens. Taxonomy (NCBI): domain Eukaryota; kingdom Metazoa; phylum Chordata; class Aves; order Piciformes; family Picidae; genus Dryobates; species Dryobates pubescens. The sequence goes on from NC_071621.1 coordinate 21,330,231, forward strand.
AAAAATAAAATAAGAATTCCCCACAAGCAAGCACCGAAAAAAACCAGGATGAACAAAGTCTCTCTTTTTGGTTCCATCACTTAAAATCTAATGGCTGGAATAGTTAACATAAATGGGGTTCCATCTAATCTATCTTGTGAAGACTGCCTTAAATTTTAAGACTGAATCAATTCTGACTGGAATCAGCTACTGAATCCTTCAAATATGACTAAAAAAGTTTAAAGGACATCACATCAACATATTATTGACATAGCACTTCCTACCTGAAAATACAGAAGGTCTTTTCTTAGTACGCCTCGGATGTATAGGCTCTATGTTCCTAATATTTCTGTGAAACTTTCCTTTGGAATCATTTTCTAGCAGGATGTCTGGTGGCAGGCTTCTCCATCTTGCTGATCTATAATGAGTCTGATAGGAATTCAGTTTACTCTTAGTTCTAGGGCACAAGTTGCTGTCGTCGACTGCCATTATAAAGCACTAACTGCTAAAGCCACCCCAGCACAAAGCCAATCTAAACATCCAGAAGTATTTGGACTAGTGGTTACAGATCCAAGCAATCTCAGATGTTCTCATGCTTAACTCAGGCACTCGTTGGGGAAGTTGAGCAAGTTGATAGGCGTGTGCTGGAACAGGTGTAGAGTTACTGCATCGCCCCTCCTTGCATCAGTGAAGCAGCACAGGGAGGAGACAAGCTACAATAATTCGTCTGAAAGTTTAAAGGTAATTAGGAAGTTCAACAAACCTGAGCTCAGCAGCAGAATCTGTGCAAATGGAAGAGTACAATTTAATGCGAGGCACTCTCTAGGGCTAGTATGGTTTATATAATACCAAGAGCATTACTCAGATCATTTTATTAATAGTTCATTAACTTGGCAAGACAAACAAGTGTTGCTAAACCTTAAAAAAAAAAAAAAAAAGAAAACAAGCAGAGTGAAATATAAAAAACCCAAACCACCAAAACAAACCCCACCCCCACCTACCCCCCCAAAAAAAACCCAACCAACCCCAAAACCCCACCCACATTCCATCAAACCAACCCAAAACCCCACTGGTCAAGTCCCCAGCCTATGAACCTGTCTGGGGAAAGGTAAACCTGTAAACAGATATTCAGGTTTTAAGTCCTGTCCTTTGACAATGTTACATTTTAAACACTGTTAAACACTCCAGAGCACAAAGGTTTTTATCACCATAGCTGTGGGTTTGGGGTTTCTCTCCCACAGAAGCAATAATGTTTCTTTCTACTGGAGTCAGAATCAAAGATACCCCGCTGTGACTGATTTTTCTCTCTATGCAACTGCTGACCAATAAAAATAAGTAATTTAAATACGAGTTTGCCAAAGACAGCCATAAATTCTCTATGTGACTCAAAGCCAAGGTGCTTTTTTTTGTTTTGTTCCACATACTAAAATGCATTTTTTGAGTCCCCTAAGGATACAATCTCCCTTTCTCAAACATTCAGAAAGAAACAACAAAGTCTAACATTTTCTGTGAACCTGCCAGTTTTCCTAACTTGAATTTTATCATAAATGAGACAAAATAAATGAGTAAATTAAAACTAACATACTTTCTAACTACATACATTATGCTGTTAAACAACGATAACTTTTAATATGGCAAAATGAGTAAGTAGAGTGGTAATTCAAACTGAGAATAGCTAATGTTTCAGCCACGAATACCTAGGGCAAACTGATTTTAATACCTTAATAAATCAAAATAGAGCTTGATTTATATGAATCACTTAAAACACTGAAAGCATTAAAGCCTTAATTACTTTCCTAAAGATAGGCTGCAGTGTATGACTGGTGTAATGACCAAGAGGTTTGCTGCTCCAAGAAAGAGTTTTTGCATGAAACTCAGTACAGCTGTTATTGTTACAAGTAATAAACTGTTCACCTACATGCTTTCAGAAGGGAAGAAGGGAAATTATGTATCTTTATATATATATATATATATATATATATAGTAGCTTTAAAAATATTTTATTGTGTAGAGATGCAAATAGAGTCCTAGAATTTGTTTTCCTCCTCTGGAAATAAAATTGCATTTGTCTGGAAGGTGAAATTATGAATGTAAGACTCCAATTTTAACTATACTGGACTCAAATATTATTTTGCTTTCAGAACAAGCTGATTATTAAAACCAAAGCGATTTAAACAAGTGAGAACAAACTAGACAGCAAACAAATTATTTCTGGGCTTGAATATAGGATCATAAGCTCTGTTTATATGCAGAAGTAAGCGTCTAAGAATGCCAATGGACTCCAAAATACGTTAGGTAGTGGGAGTTGTGTTGAAACCAAAGGGAATTGTATGTCTTAATTGCTTGGGTACTTTTGGAACTTTTTTCTAGGCACTGCTCTTCATAGCTAGAGGCCAAAATACTTATTTCAGGGCCTTCAAATCTGTAGAATCTGTGGATCTCATCCTCTTTTTCCCCCAGTTCATTAAAAAAACCCAACCAAACAAAACAAAACCAGGTCAGAAAAGCTTTCCTTGCTTCCCCCTGTCTTCCAAATCCACCTGCTTTTTCAGCTTTGACTGAACCAACATAAAAACATTCCACCTGCTCCTGACAGTACAAATAAATCAGAGTAACTAAATCAAAAACTTTTTATAACAGTCAAAAATGCCTAATTCTGAACAAATATAAATATATTTGAATCATATGTGAAGACTGAGAAATAATAAATACTGAACACAGGAACTGACAGTTGAGGAGCTTCAAACTAAAATTCGACAGAAGCTTTGAATAAAATGTCAACATTTTCCTTAAGTAGTGTAACTACAGGACTACAAGATAGGCTGGAAGCAGCTCTCAACTTTTCCTGCTGAAACTACATCAACATGTTTAAATAATTAAATATTCATTAGAAGGGTGACTTGAAAGTGACTGTCCCCTATTCTAGCTAAGTGATACAGTTCCTGCAATATACAATCTTACCTCTCCAGCCCAATGAATATTCATGTCAAGTAGAGCATTTCCAACAGGAGAAATCGCCACTGGGATACTCAAAGGTGTGATAGTGATCCTACTCTTTCAGATGAGGGGATGCCTGTTAAGGGTGCAAGCTCCTAATACAGCAGCAGTGCACAGGAACCTAAGAATAGTTTACACTTGAGGGGGTCTTCATGTGGAAATCCAGAAGAAGACTGATGGAAATTCCAAAAATCTCATTATTAAAACGCCTTTTGAAGGATCTGCTCTAGAACATACTTCAAAAATTAATTCAGACCTAGAACTCAAGACAGGCAAATATTTAATCTGAAAACTGAACATCCCAAGAAGCTAAAGGAATATCCAATAGCAGATACAGAAGCTGAGGGTCCCAGTGGTGCCTGAAAGTTGTTGGAGAGAGGTGTCTAAGTGCCATTTTAGTAGCCTAATTATTTCAATGATTTAGTTTATATATCTCCCGTTGCTAATTTTCTCATCTCTGAGACATATGGGTAAAAAATAGACAGTCCACTCTCAAATGAGACCACTACAGAGTAAGTTACAGCATAACACATGGTACTGAACTGGGAATGGGGGAGAAAAAGGGACTTGGAAGACCTGATTATTAATTATAAGACCAAAGAAATGAAGCAGATACACTAAGCATTCAAAAAAAGATTATAATATTCAGAACAGGAAGAAAGGGAAAGAGCACTCTTGGTAAAATTTGAGATTCTTCCCCATCAAGGCTGCAGTGACAGCATCCCTTTCATACCTCCTATTTTATACTTGGAAATGGAAATTTGGCACCAGTTTAGATAGAAATAAGAACAGGAAAACATACCAAAAAACCCCAAAACACCAAACAAGGCAACCATGAAGTATAGAAATTAATTTCTTAGCTTACGTGCAATTAATCACAAAGTTCCTCTCATACACATTCTGGAATCCAGAAGGAAATTAAGAATAAAATGGTTGAAGTATTTTGCAAAAAAAATAAACCATTGACATTGACAAGTAAACCATTGACATTTACAATAGAGATTGGAGAAAGAAATACTGTGTTGGTTTTTTTCTTTTAGAAAGATACAGCACAGTTTAAGAAATTGCACTTCACCAAGCCTTTTATCTGAAAGTGTGATTAAAATGATAATGAAGAATTGAGTAAAACACCAAAATTACAATGCAATAACATTAATCAACATGGTGGCTAAAAAACCAGTGTCATTCATTTATTACATTTATTTGAGCACAGAAGATAAAAGAAGACTAATTATTTATTTATCCCATCAAAGCTTTACACAGGATCCTTTAGAAAAGATTACTACAAGAAAGTAATCAGTGTGCTCAATTCAAAACTGAATCAGGAAAGCACTCAAATAATGAGAAACAAAGCATGGGAATTACAATCTGGCTACATTTTCAGGCCTGCAAAGGCTTAAAAGGCCACAGGCTTCTCTAGTAGGTTCTTTGTATTTCAACACTTTCTTACGCTTTTGGAAGGTCAGCAAAATAACCATTAGGCTTATCCATTATGGGTAAATCAGAGCAAAAGAAGCATGGCCAGCAGATATAGAGAAGTTATTCTGCCACTCTGCTCTGGTGAGACCTCACCTGGAGTACTGTGTCCAGCTCTGTGGCCCTCAACACAAGAAAAAATCATGGAGAGGGTCCAGAGGAGGGCCACAAAAATGATCAGAGGGCTGGAGCACCTCTCCTACAACAGGCTGAGAAAGTTGGGGTGGTTCAGCCTGGAGAAGAGAAGGCTCTGGAAAGACCTTATAGTAGCCTTGCACTACCTGAAGGGAGCCTAGAAGAAAGCTGGGGAGGGACTGTTTACAAAGGCCTGTAACAATAGGACAAGGGGCAATGGTTTTAAACTACAGCACAGTAGATTTAGACTGGACATTAGGATACAGTTCTTTACTATGAGGGTGTTGGCACAAGCTGCCGGTGGAAGTCCCCCTCCTAGAGACATCCAAGGTTAGGCTTGATGGGCTTGATCAGGAGCAACCTGATCTAGTTGGAGATGTCCTGACCTACTGCAGGGAGGGTTGGCTAGATGACCTTTAAAGCTCCCTTCCAACTCAATGCAACTTGTGTCCACCAGACTACCCAACTGTCATGTCTACAGTTTCTATTACTATTTATTTTGATTAAATTTTGGTAAACAAAGGCTAAAGGAAATTGATGTTTGATAACTGATTTGCATTTGGACAATACTCTGTGCTGCACAAACGCAGCTATAAGGTTGCAAAATTAGCTCACAGGAGGAATTATCATTAGCTTTTCATTTTAATAATATGGCACCAAATCTTGTTACAGTTCATGTGCAGTAAGCCACATGTTCCTATGACTATATTAGTACTGTCACCCTCATTTTCAGCTGAGGAAGTATTTGAGCTTATCAACAGCAGAACTAAGAAAAAAGTTTCCTGAGAAGGGTTGTCAGTATGTCAGACAGTGCAGGCTGACTTAGAAAATCTGTATTATGGAAGGAAAAAACCCAAAACACCACAATTAGTTCTTGTTTGGTTTACTAAAATAACTTCTATATCAGTGTTGACAGATTCATGGATCTTCCTATTGTGCTATATGTAGTAGAGTAGCATGGTACCTAAATACCACCAAGGGAAGATGAGGTCTCTTTGCCATACCTGTTAGAGGAACTGCAATGGTAGGAAAATTTGAGCCTTACTAACATTTTAAATTAGCACAACTCAATTGATCAATCAATCAAACCTCATCCATCTTCTTGCCAGCGGCCCACAGAGCCTCTCTTCTTGCTGCATGAACACCTATTCTGTGAGGCTGCACAGCAAACCATGGCACAAACCTGGGTTACCTTTTGTTTATGTATTTATTTATAGCTATGCTGCCACAAAGGACAAAGAGAAATGAGTAAGCATCCAGGACAGGGGTTATAAATCATTTATTTTAGTGATTATGCCAGGTCGCCCTTGGTTAAAATAGCTGTAAAACGAAGATTTCAAAGGCAATGTTCAGGCTACTTAATGCATTTTGGATGGGTTTCAGAGATGCCAGAAGTGTTTAAAGAAATCAGGTGGATAACAACCGAGCTGAGTATTCTTGAGTACCTGTTTGCTCAGAGGAGATGTTTAAGAGTACAAACCCATTCAGAAAACAGCAAAGTTTTTCTTCTCTTTTCCCCACATGCATTTACTACTTAGGTCTCACCTCCTGTACAGAGCAGAACAGTCACAGATCTGCAAACGGCTTTATGCCATGAAGTCTCTAACCTTTTTTTTGTTTTGTGTTTGAAACAGAAAAGTTAAGCAATGCAAGAGAAAACAGGGAATCAGAAAAATTAGGAAAATATACAGCTGCTCAAATCCTCCAACTGTTACTCAAAAAATTATTTGTTTAATTTTCTGGAATAACCTGGTTGTCTTAATCCACAGGATGTGAACATCTGACACATTCTCTGCTTGAATTAACCCATTTATTCCAGTCTAATGCTGTTAGAAGCAAGGAGCTTAATTTGATACAGCCATAGCATCCAAAAAATCTCTCTTCAGTCAAGCATAGTTTTTCAGAAGTGGGTATAAGGCAAAAAGGTCGACAAATGACCACTCATGGTCACACTCCCAAAGACAACAAAGGGATCATTTTAGATTCAAATTAATCTCCTGTAGCAAACGCTTGACTCCTGGATTAGTGAAATTATGACTTGGTTGCCAGGCTACACCTGACCTGAAAGCAAACTAAATGGAAGTGTTTCAGGCTAGTCATATCATGCACTATGTTTACAGTTTTAATTTGCAATATTAAACTTAATATTGAATTACAATCATACAAAAGATAAAAAAGCTTTCAGCCCAGACAGTTCCTCACCTCCCTCAAACACAAACAGCTAAAACATGAAAAGAATACAGCTTTTCCAGAGTTGCTTTCCATGCCTGTATGCTGATTTTAATAGATGAGATTTGGCTGAGCGTTTCTACTGCACTGTCTTTCAGCTGAAAGTGGATAAGGACTTTCAATTTGTAGTCATATTCTTGTTTGCTAACAACAAACAAAATACATGGTTAAAGCTGTAATCTGCTTCTAAGATAATGTTAGTCCCTTACTGTTTGATCCATAATGCACACTTCTCATATTAAGAGTGGAACCTGACTCATGTCGCAGCATTTCATAAGCAGAACAATTCATATGCTAATGCACATTTGTAATAATTTTGCTTCATGCTAATGTTCCCATTACATGAGAGCTGTTGCAGCCTTATATCCATAAGGACTTGAGAGCTGATCATTCTCAAACAGAAAGGCAGCACATACCCTGGAACAGGTGTTTTCTGGTTGAACAGAGTGTAGAGGCACTGCACAAGAACCCAGGCACCTGATGGTGCTCCTTGCAGATGGCCTCAGAGCTGTCAGGACATGTGGCTTTGCCTGAGCGGCAGCCCAGAGGATCAGCATTTTCCAAGATCAAAGCCTGAATCCATGCAATGGTAACACTTGCAATCACAAAATCATGTTTGCTATTATTCTGCTGCAATCTGTGGCATTAGGCCTATGCTTTAGGTACAGCAATAAGAGAAAAAAATAGAGGAAATGCAGGAATTTTATTTAGTAGGGTATAGTATTGATCCTGAATAAAACATGGCTGATGTCCTTGTTTTTCCAATTGTGTTCTGTATAGAAAGGGAACAAGCTATGCATATGAAGGTTGCAAGCTTCAGTGACAATTTTCTATTAAACCCACTTCTCAGTGTTCAACATTTTACATAAATTGTTAGCACATATCTGTGAGATAACAACAAAGCATTTCAGCTTCTGTAGAAAAAAGCATAGAGGAAAACATTTCAAAACATTTGGAACTTGTAAGGACTTTTTGGAGAGGATCATTTCAATGAAAGTTTCCATTACAAAGAGTTTATTCTACACTTGCTGTTAAGAGAGGGCACTGTCCAAAGTCACCACGGAAATGTACAAATTCCAGTCTCCTTCCTTTCCTTGTAATAACAACTAAAGAACAACGAAAACTCTGACTTTGATGGACAGGCCTATTAATAACATTCCAACATATTAAAGTTGCATTGATCCAGGCTGGATGAGATGCAACACAGGTAGACAGGGCTGCCCTGTGGCAGAAGTAGTCTCTTGCCCAAGACTCTGGATTGCTTGTGTTATATGAGATTCTGTTAATAAAGAGAAAACAAGAGACAGCCAAAACTTACCTCACCCTTCAGTAAACCTGTCTCATGCGATGTAATGGAAAAAACCTAAATTAGGTTTCACATGTCTTTCCTATACTGCAAAAAACCAAAACAAAACCAGGAACAGTGTATCACAAAACACTGAAATAAGTAACAGACTGAAAAGAAAGGAGGAGAGAAAATTTAGCTATGCAGTCCTCTTGAGTCTTTGTGAAGATCTCATTGCTCATCTTCCATGCTCCAAATTTTTCTGTAATGATAGACTCAATGCATGGTCACTTAACTTCCATCACATCCTTCCTGAATATCCATGCCTTAGCTGTACACAGGCTGTGTCACAACCCAATGCAGGGATGTTATCTCAAACCCCTGGGCTAGTACCTGCTGAGTGCTATACTATTACCCACACAAACAAAAAGAAGGTAAGAACTCACCAGTCTTTGAATCCAGTAATAATACTGCACCTTTTCATGTTTTCTGCACTGAGTCAAATAATACTTCTGCATCCACATAATGAAATACATTCTGTATCATGTATTACTAATTAAAGGTGAGATTCAGATAATTCCACTTTTCATTTCAGTTTTGTTCCAAGTGAAATCTATGTGCCCAAACCACAGGGATCAAGACTGCCTTCTTGCTGGCACCATTTAAGTTCTGAATCAAGGCTACCATGATCCCACACGTCATCAAGGCCAGGAGCTCTAACCTGCTTGTGGTTTTGGGACTAATTAAAAGAAAAAAAAGTCTTCTGAGCCTCACATGAATATGATCTTCCTTTCTTGAATGGGGAGAGCACAGTGCTGCCTCTGGTGGGATTGAGTTCCAGAACAGCAGAAAGCTCTACTGCCCATGCTCCTACTGCTCTGAACTTGACCTGTACCCTCATGTTGGGGCAAACCATTCCCCACATCCAAAACAGAGACATCTGCCCATTTTCTGAGTTGTCACCATCTGAACAGCCAGGTATAGCATATATCTTAGTTTATCATTAGAGACAAATATGTAAAGTACCTATATTTAGTCTGAGTCCCCAGACAGATGGATCTCACATGTATAATCAGGCTACACCTAAATTCAGATGCACAAATCATACTGTCCTCAGAAATAAGTGTATTTGCAACTACTATTAAAGGAACTGAAGCACAGAAGTTTTTATTGTTTTATATGAGCTCAGAGTATGCTTGATTGTATGCTGAGCCTGTTGCTTTCCAGCTTCTCCACATTCTTCGCAAAAACCCACTTCGTTTTCATGCATGGCATGTTGCACTGAGTAGGAAAGCCCCATCTAGCTCCATAATTTTAGGGGTTTAGTAACAATATAATAAACATAGATGGATGCCTAACAGTCATAGGAACATAAACTAGCTTTATTCAACCAATTTCCTAAATTAGTGCTCTGGGGTTTATGTAGCAATGATAAAGGTACCTATTAAAGCAACAGAATCGGCCAAAGGAGCACAGAAACTGCAGCGTGTTAGCCTATCCTTCAGTTTTCCCCAGAGACAAAAGCAGTCTTTACAAAAGCCTCTTGAATCTTTGTCAAAGGTGACAAATGCATTCTGTCTCTGTCAATCAGCAAACCATCCTCTTTCCTAGCTGTCGCACTCACAGGGAATGATGTGGATGAGGGGATTGAGTGCACCTTCAGTAAATTTGCAGATGACACCAAGCTGGGTGGCTGTGTTGATCTGCTAGAGGCTTTGCAGTGGGACCTGGACAGGTTAGACCAATTGGCCAAGGTTAATTGTATGACATTTAACAGGGCCTAGTGCCAGGTCCTCCACCTGGGTCACAACAATGCCATGGCAAGCTACAGACTTGGGGATGTGGGGTTGGAAAGCTGTGACTCAGAGAGGAACCTGAGGGTTCTGGTTGATAGTTGATTAAATATGAGTCAGCAGTGTGCCCAGGTGGTCAAGAAAGCCAATGCTATCCTGGCTTGTATTGGAAACACTGTGGCCAGCAGGAACAGGGAGGTGTACTCAGCACTGGTGAGGCCACACCTCGAGTATTGTGCTCAGTTCTGGGCCCTCCTCACTACAGGAAGGATATTGATGTTCTGGAGTGTGTTCAGAGAAGGGCACAAAGGTTTGTGAAGGGCCTGGAGCACATGGCATACAAGGAGCATCTGAGGGAGCTTGGGGTGTTCAGTCTAGAGAAGAGGAGGCTGAGAAGAGACCTCATTGCTCTCTACAACTACTTGAAGTGAGGTTGGAGTGAGGAGGGGGCCAGCATCTTCTCCTTGGTGGCATGCAGCAGGACTAGAGGAAATGGTTTCAAGCTGCACCAGGGAAGGTTCAGGCTGAATGCTGGGAAGTACTTCTTCACAGAAAGGGTTATCAAACATTGGAATGATCTGGCCAAGGCAGTGGTGGAGTCACTATCCCTGGAGGTGTTTAAGTGTGTGGACCTAGTGCCAAGGGACACGGTTTATCATTGACCCTTCAGTGCTGGATTGAAGGTTGGACTGGATGATCTTTGAGGTCTCTTCCAACTGGATGTTTTCTGTGATATATTCTTGATGTTTGGCACACAGAAATGGGTTTAAAGTTATCAGACATGCTGTCAGCACATCCCTTTTCAAGGCAATTGTAACATACAGATTTATAAACACTTTGACTTAATTGTATTCTCTTTCTAATATTAGGGAAATACTTAATTTGCTCTCTATCCTTGGCTGTATTTCTATTTCCTCAGAACTACTTATAAAACTGTTCCAAGTGTGAGATCAATCAATAGGAAAGTTAAGGTTTTACACCTGAGGCCAGAGCTCTAGAAACACCAGAGCACATCCTTATCAGCAACTTTGAATGCCTTATTGAGGCAGAACCCTGAGGATATGAGTTTCAGCTTCTGCTACAGAAGTCAGTTGTATACAAGAACCGACATGACCTTGCTACAGTATCATAAAGCACAGATGTGTAAATTGCCTCTAAGATTTCCAGATCCAGACACAGATACCCCACACCTCATTTGTACATATTTAACTGTACAATATTAAACTTCTGTAGCTTTAGTATAAACACTTACTTTGTACTTGAAGAGTATAAATAAGACCCACTTATTCCATCTAAAACTGCAAGACAATAGGTTACTTCTTTCATAAAAGAAGCATGTTTCTGTGTACAGACAGAAACAGAGATCTGTCACCTCTCTTACCAACTGCACCTGAATTAGATGACTACTCGTACTTTGCCAGTGCTCTCAAATTTGAACTCCATAGTGCAGAGTCTCCCTCTCTGCATCTTCCTCTTCTTTCCCTCTCCCATCTGCAGTAAGCAGAGCATTGCCTGGGTAAAATGACAGTGACTGAGGAAAAGTTTTTCTATACAAGTACATAAATATGGATTTATAAGCAATCTGGAACTCCTCTTTACTTTGTAATGGAAAGAAAAACAAAAAGCAAGGAAAGGAACAGCTATCTGAATATTAAATATACATTTTCTCATTTTCTCTCCCCCACCCCCCCAAAAAAGATGAGTGAGTAAGGGGGGAGGGGGGGAGAATGGGAAACAACAAACAAATGCAAAAAACCCAGGGAAAAGGAAAGGATGTGAGGCAACTCCAATCTCCAAACCACAGGAAGCAGTGGACAACGGCAAGTAGCTGACACACAGTGCTGCCTCAAGCAACGGCAAGCACTGCTTGGCAAGCACAAGCAGGGGCTTAACCCTAAAGCAAATTGTAAGGTAAGTGAAAAATTCCAAGTGCTTAAAGATTGAGAAAATGGGGGGGAACCCCATAAAACATAGAAAGAAGGATAAGATTCTCTGTACAGACTAACTTGAAGTCAGAGATATCTTTGAGTTCTTTTCCCTTCACCTAATTTCCTGTATATGAACCTAACTAGATTGGACGTGGACATGGTTTAGCAGTCATGACGTCTTGGGTGACAGGTTGGACTTGATGATCTTTGAGGTCTTTTCCAACTTTATTGATTCTATGATTTTATGACATTCAAAGCTCTCAATTTTACTGGTTATTTTCCTCCGACCTTACAAAGCATCAGCTGCATCATGAGATGACACCCAAATCATGCCTCACTGTTTCTGGACAGTACTGGAAAAACATCATGGTATAAACCTGACACAATTTATACAGCCTGCATAACGATGTTAGGTTTAAGGGAGTGTGCCTGTGCATGTTTGGGGGTTTTTTCATGTGTCTAATAAAACTGATTATTCAATTTCCTTATGATTATTCAGATTAGGACTGTCATTAATACAAGGAGAACAAGAGCAATATAGAAAAACATTTTAAAATTTGGATGACACTTTGTGCCTGCCCTAAACACATTTTAGACTAATTTCAGAATTTAATTTGCAAAAATGACAGTAGATGCCTTCAAAACAGTATTAGCAGAAGACAGTAGTTGCATCCCCCTTGCAAGTGCAAAACTGGCAAAATGACAGAAGAGATCCTGTGTTTAGCCGATGCTCCCCTTTGGGGACTGCACTGCTGAAAGTGTGACCCTGCACACAGCTGCAGGGGCCCCAGGTTCATCTGATAACCACCAAATATACATAATATGTATCTATATATCTGCACACCATTACACACAATGAAAATAAGAAACAAAGATCCCTCTTGCCACAACAGAAGAGTTACTTTTCTGAAGGTCAGCTGTGCAACTGCTGAATTTTAAACTGACACAACTTTATTCTGACTAGTAGCACATATGGAAACCACTGTGAAAACCACTGTGTTAGTGTTAAATGAAACTCTGCAATAACCTAGTTTAAGTCAGACACTCCCTGTAGCAAGTAAATATTTTAAGACACCTGTTTGCCCACTGACTGTGAACACGAATCCACATATATAGCAGGTCTCTCAAGAAAAGGAAACACCCTTCCACTTCTTACTGTCTTCTACTGTTATCGCTATACAGGGCCTCAGAACTGGGAAATCTATTTCACTCAAAGTCAATTAAGATCTTAGTTAGAGAGAAGAAAGCTTGCCAAGAGAGATAAATCCTGCGGCACTCTCAAGACATAGTGAGACTCCCACTGAATTCTTCCAGTAACTCATTCCACAGACCAGGAAGGTGCCTGAACACCACTGTCATCCTGCTTCTTTCAAGTTCAGCTCCTGCCTTAATAACCCCCAGATTAAGATGTCTGGCAAAATACCAAGGAGCAGTAAGTTTTTTTCGGATAGATTGTGGACCACTTGGGATTCTGGAGATTTGGGATGATAATCTTGACACTAATCTGGATTCCAAGATACTCCAACAAAGACTTTACAACCCTATTGCGGCATCCTCACGTAGCTCAGATAATTTCCTGACTTTCAGATTAGTTTCAAGAGGAATTTGAAGAACTAATGTCTGTGATAGCGCAGAATACCATGATCTGGCTTATCTCTGGGAAGTCAAGTTGTTACCAGCCTCTGAGACAGGCCAAAATGAAAAATACATTCCTGAGCACTTCCGTAGTTATGCAAACACCCAAGAAAAAGAGGTAGTGCTATAGAAACTAATTATTTTCAGGAAGACATGTATCAGTAAGATAAGTCCTTCAATCAATTTGTGTTAAGAATCACTACCCTTATGCTTTTTGTAGTTAAGCACTGCTGTCATGTTAGCACTATAATATTTAGCTGATAAAGCAACTCTGCATCCAAGAACAGCTTTCAGCCATGGAAGTAGAAAAATAAGATAGCAATGATCAGATCTACTCATGCTGCTTTACACTACTGGTCACATAATTATGACTTTTCTGAGGTGGAAAAAATTATTTGGGGCTATCCTTTCAAGTCTTGACTCCAAACAGAGGGGTACAAGGGAAACAGCTTTCTCAGCATAGTGTGCAAATGTAGTAAATATTTTTTTGCAAGGATGGGAATTAATAGAGAGGTCCCAATGGGACATAAATAACCTGAGATCCCCTTGGTTCCAACACAGATTGGAAGCACATGGAGAATGGGTGAAATTCAGATCACAGGTCAGCAGAAATGAGATTCCCAGATATGTTTCTCAAATATAATATGCAGGACACATCTGCTTACATGGGAGAGAAAGCAGCACAAGAACATTAAAAAACCCCAAGGGATAAGTGTAAGTGAGGGTCATCTGGGCCAACCAGATACAGAAGGCTGCAGAATTTTTCCTGCTAACTAAAGATATGCTTCAGAAAGTATTGAAGAGTCATAGGAATTAAATCACAAAACTTAATTGCAGCCTGGGAGCCTAGTCTTCAATACCTTTTTCACAGTAAGCTGGCAGAGCCATTGATTCAGGGCTGGGAACAATCTTTGCCTCCTGACAAACCATGCTCCCTACTAACCAAGGGTGCTGAGGGAGCTGGCAGACGTCATTGCCAGACCACTCTCCATCATCTTTGGTAAGTCATGGCAGACAGGAGAGGTGTCTGGGGACTGGAGGAGGGCAAATACCACTCTGGTCTTCCAAAAGGGTAAGGAGGAGGACCCAGGTAACTACAGACTGGTCAGCCTCACCTCCATCCCTGGAAAAGTGATGGAGCAACTTATCCTCATCACTGTCTTTAGGCATATTAAGGACAAGAGAGTCATTAGGAGCAGTCAACATGGGTTTACCACAGGGAAGTCAGGTCTGACCAACCTGATAGCCTTTTATGAGGATATAACCAGGTGGATAGATGATGGTAGAGCAGTGGATGTGGTTTATCTTGATTTCAGTAAAGCATTTGACACTGTCTCCCACAGCATCCTTGCAGTGAGAACCGGTTGAAGGAAAAAAGTCAGAGTTGTGGTCAGTGGGACAGAGTCTAGTTGGAGGCCTGTAACTAGTGGAGTCCCTCAGGGGTCAGTACTGGGACCAGTGCTGTTCAATATATTCATCAATGACCTGGATGAGGGAACAGAGAGCACTGTCAGCAGGTTTGCTGATGACACCAAACTGGGTGGAGTGGCTGACACACCAAAGCGTTGTGCTGCCATTCAGCAGGACTTGTATAGGCTGAAGAGCTGGGCAGGGAGAAATTTAATGAAGTTCAACAAGGGCAAGTGTGGAGTCTTGCACCTAGGAAAGAACAACCCCATGTACCAGTATAGGTTGGGGACTGAGCTGCTGGAATGCAGAGAAAGGGAAAAGGACCTGGGGATACTAGTGGATGGGAGGTTGGCCATGAGCCAGCAATGTGCTCTTGTGGTCAAGAAAGCCAATGCCATTCTGGGGTGGATTAGAAGGGGCATGGTCAGTAGGTCAAGAGAGGTTCTCCTCCCTCTCTGCCCTGGTGAGGCCACATCTGGGATATTGTGTCCAGTTCTGGGCCCCTCAGTTCTAGAAGGACAGGGAACTGCTTGAGGAGTCCAGTACAGAGCCACAAAAATGATTAAAGGAGTAGAACATCTTGCTTATGAGAATAGACTGAGGGAGCTGGGGCTTGAGAGGAGCTAGAGACTGAGGGGCTCTTTAGCTTGGAGAAGAGGAGACTAAGGGGCAAACTCATTAATGTTTATAAATCTGTAAAAGGTGAGTGCCAAGAGGAAGGAGCCAGGCTCTTCTTGGTGATGCCCAATGACAAGACAAGGGGCAATGGGTGGAACTTGAGGCATAGGAAATTCCATGGGAACAGGAGGAAGAATTATTTCACTGTGAGGGTGAAAGAACACTGGAAAAGGCTGTGCAGGGGGGCTGTAGAGTCTCCCTCTGCAGAGATATTTAAGACCTGCCTGGATGAGTTCCTGTGTGACCTGGTAAAAGTGATCCTGCTTTGGCAGGGGGGTTGGACTAAATGATCTCTCAAGGTCCCTTCCAGCCCCTGACATTCTGTGATTCTGTGAATAGTGGCAAGGTTAAAGTTAGCTTTTGGGACTGCCTCTTCCACAGTGAGAGGAACATTCCTCCTTCCTTGGTAGGAGATGCTACATCTATTCTATTAATCTATTGCAATGTTAGTATTTCCTTCTTGTGAGAAAATCTGGATTTGGATGGAGCTAGTTCAGCTTCAGCTTCCAGATTCATAGGAGCTGAGAAACTCCTTCCTTGGAGGTGGTTTTATAAAGACAAGGGTTTGCAGATGACAATCAACTCATCTTGCAAATTTCTGTTCTATAAATTTACATGACTGCATTCCTGAGGCCTCACAGTATAAAGGTTTTGTTGGTTTTGTCCCTCTTCAGACCCTGAGAAATTCCATAGGCTTATTTTTTGAACTTTATACCTCACTGTTAAGTGGGAATATCAAGGCACTGGATACAGTATTTGAATACCAAAATATTTCAGTATCACACTGACAGCCAAGCTGAACAAGCTTCTTAAATTGCCCTTTGGCATTTTTTTCAAGTTACTACAGTGAAGAGTTTTGCATTTATAACCCTGCAATCTGTGCTCATATCACCTTCCATGTAGCAGCATTAAAAACATGTTTCGTTAGAAACAATATACATAAAACATATCCACTATCCACAGGTTAGCTTAAGTAGGTCATAATGCTTCCCAGGGAAGTAGGAATCTGTCTGTCAGTCACAGGAGTATTCAGACCTGTCATTCATGATATTTTGAGTCCTCATTTACAATTTCCAGCCTTTCCTGGTAGAACTACATCAGTACTGATAAATCAGTGAAACTCCCCACTCTACTTGTTGTATATACAAAAGAAAAGGGACTATTTTTCTCTCACCTAGGCACACACATTCACAGATTAAGCTCCCAAAATCTAAACTCCATCTATAGTTAACAGAAAGACAGAATTCTGAAATGCAGTATTTGTCTCACCTGAGGATAGGGGAAATTGTCTTTGTGTGCTTATACAGGTCAGATGAATGCCATACCAAGACCTTCTGCTCTATGGTAATTGTGAGTGAAGCATAATAAGCTAAAAATTATTTTCTTCCAGCTCTGCTGGAAAGAGCCCACATGTGAGCACAGAGTTGCCTGCACTGATTAATTTTTTCTGCCCTAAGCAGAGGGCAGGCACAGGTCTTCATCTCTCATCATTGTTCTCATAATTTGTTCATACATTCCCAGGCTGTATGTATCATTATTTTAATTGAGAATGGCAAACTAATGGGCTGAACATTCTTTGATGGTCAGAGTGTTGAATAAAGAGATGCACGGTCAAAGTAAATGTTGCAAAGGGTTTTCATCTTCAGTCTCTAAGACAAAGCTGAAGAAACTGGGGAAAAAAAAATAAGTAATGAGATTCTTACAGCAATTTTGAATGTTTATATCCAGGTATCAAGGTTGTTCAAAATTGGGAACCAAAAGCTTTTTGCCTTATCATGTAACTCTGAATAATGGCACCACTAGATTGGAAATGTCTTCCTGTCAAATCCTCTAAGGACAGGTGTCTAGCAGCAGACTTCTGCTGCTATGATTGTTGAAATTGTACCAAAATTTGCAATCTTGACTTGCTACTGTACATCAACTCCCACATTAGCCTGTGTGTTTGTGTGTGCATATCTATGTGAAAGGGTATACAAAAATCCACTGAAAAACAAATCCAAATCTTTCTGCAACCCCAGCTACATTTTTACAGCTTGCTTTCTGGAAACATAGAAAGTAGGTCAGCACATATCCCAAAATAGCACATCAGCTCTAAGAGAAAAAGTGGTATATCAGTATCTTTGGACATTTTAGCACATTTCTCTATACGGGGTACAAGAGAATTAAAACTTCCTCCTTATTCTACTATATGGAGGAACACATACAAAAAATTGCATGTACATTAAAAAGTCCCCTACATGGGGAAAATACTACCTGTTTTAATCAAAGCAAAATAGCATTGAGTGGAACCATTTAATCTTTATCTAAATATAAGCAAGGGAAAAGCCAGGAAGTTTAAAATGCATTTAAAATGTTGTACTGGATATGTATCACATCGTGTTCCTTGTACATCCTCCTTGTATAAAAAAACCTATTTGGTAAAAGATTTACTTTGCAAATAACAGCATACTTTCTGTGCTTTTGTTGTTCATCTTGTGATTTGGTTTGTTTGGTTTTTTTTGTTTAATTATTTGCTGTTTCAATAAGAAATGCTGCCTATTTCATTATATCTTTCATGCTATGAACACTTCCAAACAAAAGGGAATCCAGAGGGACCTTGACAGGCTGGAGAGGTGGGCACAAGCCAACCTCACGAGGTTCAACAAGACCAAGTGCAGGGTCCTGCATCTGGGTTGAGGCAATCCCAGGCACAAATACAGGCTGGGCAGTGACTGGCTGGAAAGCAGCCCTGAGGAGAGAGACTTGGGGGTGCTGCTGGACGAGCTCAACATGAGCTCTCAAGGTACACTTGCAGCCCAGAAACCCAATCAGATCCTGGGCTGCATCAAGAGAAGTGTGGACAGCAGGTCAAGGGAGGTGATTCTCCCCCTCTGCTCAGCTCTGGTGAGACCCTACCTGGAGTACTGACTCCAGTTCTGGAGCCCCTATTACAAGAGGGATATGGACGTGCTGGAGTGTGTCCAGAGAAGGGCCACGAGGATGATCAGAGGGCTGGAGCACCTGTCCTGTGAGGATAGACTGAAGGAGTTGGGGCTGTTCAGGCTGGAGAAGAGAAGGCTCCGAGGTGACCTAATTGTGGCCTTCCAGTATCTGAAGGGGGCCTACAAGAAGGACTTCTCAGGATATCAGGTAGTGATAGGACTAGGGGGAATGGAATGAAGCTGGAGGTGGGGAGATTCAGGCTGGATGTGAGGAGGAAGTTCTTCACCATGAGAGTGGTGAAGCCCTGGAATGGGTTGTCCAGGGAGGTGGTTGGGGTGCCGTTCCTGGAGGTGTTTAAGACCAGGCTAGACGAGGCTCTGGGCAGCCTGATCTAGTGTGGGGTGTCCCTGCCCATGGCAGGGGGGTTGGAACTAGATGATCCTTGTGGTCCCTTCCAACGCTGACTGATACTATGAAAAAATATTTTCTTTAATACTAGATGCAGGTCTCCCACTTATTATTTTTATTCCCCCGCCCTTTCTTTTTTTTTTTTTTTAATGAATATTGGCAAACTCCTTGCACAAAATATTATAGTAGCTTAACATAGAAGGAAAACAAAAAAATACTCTTAGGCACCATTAAATGATGCTTATCAGCCCTCAGATGTTATTACCTTTTTCAATCAGTATCATACTGTTGGCTACAACACAATAAAAGATGCTGATCTGTTTCTCAAAACAGATTTCAAGCTAGGACACTGATAATTTTAATCAGGAGAAAACTATGCTGCCTCTCCCGAATTCCAAGTGTCAGCCTTCATTTCGGGCTCTGCAAGATTAAAATGAATGTTTGAAAGATACTCAGCACTGTTAGCATGACCTTTTAAGTTCAGTAATTTTTATGCAACCAGCAGGAATCTCTAAGAATAACAAAACAAATCTATTTTTAGTTCTTCCTTTTCTGTTTGGTCAGGGTTTTTTTCTCCCCCCCCATTTCAATTCTAAGACACATAGTTCTCATTTATTCCCCCATATACATCCAACCTGTTTAAATAGCCACTAGCTTGTGAAGTACCATAATCCATGTATGCACATACGAAGCTTAAGCAACTGTAGAACTGGACTCCTCCACAGAGCCAGGCTTAAGTCTCTGCAAAAAGGGAGATGGAAATGGAGAACAACTTCCTGAACCTATGGCTGCCGGGATCTGGCCTTTGCTTTGACAGTCAATAAACCAATGCCTGCTATCAGAGCTTAAGTAAAAATTAGGATCTTCACAGGTAGCAGAGTCTTCACAATCAACTGAGTGAAGAAATTATGGAGTTTCCCAAACTTTGAAAAATTAAGTTGAAGCATTAAATAAAACCAAATGGTTGAGTTTTTATGTCCCAGGAGGCCCACAAGTTGCAAAATTTGAACACTCCAACCTAGTAAACAAGGTGCATAATTAAACACATTTAACTGAACTGCTAGATTGCTGCCAGACAGCATGTTGCCATGGTGGGTATAAATAGACAGTTTAAATTCAGTAGTTTCAAAAGCTAAAGACACAGAACTGATTGGGTTCCATTTAAAGTTGGACAAATATGCTCTCATGATTGTATATATATCATCAGAGAAATAAATAAAAAAAGCACAAAATTTTAGTGTGGCATTGAAACAAATGAGAGGAAATAAGGGAGTTACACGTAGCAACAGATACAATCTCCCCTAGCACTCCCTTGCTGATGCCACCAACATCCTCCTCCAAAACTTGAGAGAACCTAAGAAAACATAATAGGAATCACATTTATGAGACTTTAGCGCTGCTAATTTTTCTGATATGCCACCAGTGTAATTAAAACCCAACACTGTTGTAGTTAAATGGAACTACATCATTCTCTCCATGCCCTGGGATTTTTTTGCTAAAGTGTAGAAGATAAAAGACTTCACAAAAGCATATTACATCAGTTGGGCTCATCTCCCTGTTAGAAAATAAAAGCTGATGAATATGTTTGCATATTCATATAATTCCAACTCTGAGTTCAAGGACATCTACAAGACACTTGCTAATATGCCAAATTTGTATTCACTGGAGTGAGTAGCCTGCTGCCAGGAGATACTGTTTTCACTCAGAAGCCATTAGCTTAACTGCTTAGGGTTGTGTCTCAAACGACTTTTGAAGGAGAAGCATTAGTATAATCAGTTGTTTCAAGGCACAGTAAAACATGTAAAAGTCAAATCTAGTATCTCCTGAGTTTGCTTAACCAGGACATGGAAGGTCCTAGAATTAGAGTTGCAAGGTAGTCTAGGAAACAGCCCTCTCATTTTCCAGCTTAGAGCCTGTAATTACATACAGTTGTACTTTTCCAGACCAGAGTCATCACACATTCCCTCCTGGCTCACGTGGTGCAACAATACGTGCTCAATCTTGTGTCTAAAGCACTGGTGACCGTGCTCTAGACTCCTGTGGCTACATTATTCTGTACAGGTTTGATGTCTCCATTACACCCTTTAGTGTCTAACACGGGAATTTCAGCATGTTCCAGTGGTACACCAGGTTGAAATCACATGTGCTGCTGGGGAGCTGTGTCCTAGAGCTTATCTCTAGGCAAGAAAAATCACTATCTTCATAATGGTCATACAGGTCTAGAATATAAATTACACATTTACATCTCTCTCTTCTCAATAGCATTAATACATCCTTCTGCTTGTTTTGATCTGCATAATTTTGAATAAAAAAAGAGAGCTCTGAAATAAAATAGGCACTAAATAATAAATGGTATTACAATAACTGCCCCAGTGTACTGAAAACCATCATCCAAAAATCTAGAAAAGCTGAAAGAGAATAATGTGCATTTAAGCAATTACAAAGAATGTAAAAACAAACAAACAATCAAAAATAAACCTCAGACTGAAAAGTCTGTGGCCCTGTCAAGAGCCTTTACTGTAATGCTCTTTAAAAGCAAAAGAAAATATTTCCCTCTTCAGTGGAGAGCACTATGGCAGTGAGCACTCCAGGAGAAATACTGCTAACACTATAATTTGCTGTAACTTAGAGCTGCTTACAGAGCAAAATTTAATTGAACCCAAGAAAACTTATTTCTACATGACAGAAGGGCTAACTACAGCTTAACAAGGACAGGTTAAACCCCATGCATCCTTCATTAATAGGAAAAAAAGGTTTTGTTTTGCTCAAGAGAAGGACACTGATGAATTTCTACTCACGTTGCTATTTTCCCCCCTGGCTCCTTGAGAAATAAACACATGGTAGCAATTGCAGCTATTTCCGACGCTTACTTAAGTGCACGTGCAAAACGCTTACTCATCTGTTTTCAAACATGTATCAGCATTTACAAACCCAAATATAGCCAGCTGTTTTCTGTGAGGAATTTCAGTCCCAGAAAGGCTTTAACTAAACATTTCTACTGTATCAGATTAGTTAAAACCCACAGGTTTCTTCGGCTCCTGGTAATGGTTTGCCAGCTTTCACTTGTATTTAAGACAAAGAGCCCATAAATATTTGTAGTAAAGTGTTTGCACAATCTCATACCACATGTGATGGTCTTAACACAGCTTTGTAATTCATATTTAAAGTGAGGTCACAAGAAACAAAAACCTGTCATAGCTAAATATTTACATGAATGCATAGGATCCTTTTTAGTAAGAACTACATACACCTGAGCATCCAAATCCCAATATGCCTGCTCTGTATTTTCCACCTATGTATTTAGTTTTTAACTGTTTACTACGAATAGGATAATAGTTGCCACATTTATTGATACATAAAATTATGCATTCATACATCAAATTTTTAAAGAACTCTAAGGGGAAAAATGTAAATGCATAATGACTAGATAATTAATGCAAAGCCTTACCTTTCCCTGAAGCAACAGTTTCCAGCAGTGATTTCTCTTAATACTTTAGTTTTGCAATGTAATTTTCATAAGGGGTTTGCTACTTCAGGCAGAGATGGGTTAACTGCAAGCAGTCTGGATGCTATCTCGCTTGCTTCCTGGAGATCACTGTTTTGCATTGTGAACCATCACAACTACCTAGGGAAAAAAACCAGTCATTTTAACCTTTAATCACCTGGACAACGTGATATATTACTGCCTCCAGATTAAACAAAAGATTAAACAAAATCAAAGTCTTAGAACATGACCTTAAAAATTGTATTTATCTACCAAACACTTCATAATAGATGCTGCTAAAAGAATTACTGCATTTCTTACCAGGAATTCATGCTCCTGGATTGAGACCTAAAACAAGTGGGAAAATTTTTTATATAAATGCTTTTTTTTTTTTTTTTTTTCATTACAACTTGACTTTACACTGACAACATGGATTTTTTTTTTATTTTAAGATTTATGGTCAGAAACTATAAGCAAGAGTGGGAACCGAGTTATGCCTCAGTTCCTTAAGCGGAAGTAAACAGTGGTGCCTCTGGAAAATGGAAATGCTGAGAGCAGGAATCTGCTTTTGGTATTTGGGTATAACTGCAAGGTCCCTAGTACAACAGGAAATATTCTATTTCTTGTTAATGCAACTACAGGCATCTGGCAGTCAATTTTTAAATTTGGTCCAGTAACAGCTGCAGGCTCAGAAACAAAAGTTATTCACCCAGAACCATTCTTTGAGACAGTCTAGGCACATTTCCTATTCTGCTATGTGGAAGCAACACAAAGCCAGCATTGCAACATTTCCTCACCTAGACTGTCTGAAATCTTCTCAACTCCCCCAAACCCTGACACAGATAGAGCTTTTGGAATGTAGGACTGTTCTTAGTGTCCTGGATTCCCTGGTCATGGTACCCCAAACATATGAAGTTACCTCTAGTGCTCCTCTGAACAACACACTCACCATATGATGCCATGTTACTGCCATTTTTTTTTTGTCCTAGGTTTCAGTGCCATTTCAAAAGATGGCGGTGGAAAAGCAGCTGAGAGATTTGAGATCTCAACATGCACAAAGGGTCTGAAGTAAGACTGACTCCAGCACTGTATCTATGTTCAAAACCACTGGCAGCAGATGTGGCTACCACCCTTCTGAGGAAGAGTGCTGTCCCATGATAGATATAACCAGCAGCCCATAAATTGTAGATTATCAAATCCAAATTGAATTTTGCTACTATGAGGACAATTTGAATGTTCTCTGTGAGCTCAGGGAGTGATGATGCTACACAGATCTGTGACATGAGTAAGACACCTGGTTTGCTAACTTTAATGTGAGACAGTTGCTGATGGCCTTATCCAACCAAAGCACTGAATACCTCCAAGACACAGGTCAACCACAGTGCTGTCAGAGCAGCCTCCTGAACTGCGTATCTCTGTGTGAATACTCCAGACCCATAGCAACAAACAGGATAGTCCAACAACTTACTTGACCTACTCATCCCCATGAAATGTTTGATAGGGCACTTAATTAAAAGATCTACTGAATTGATATTAGCAAAGGATACTTAGTTTCCTGCTGTTTCATAAGGTGGTATTTTACAGCCCTGTCTTCTCCCCTCACTCTTTCCTTAGCAACAGGAATCACTCTCACCACTTCACCATTTATACATTTTTATTTCTCTATCTTCGGTGCCTTTTTCCTTCTGCATAAAGCTTCTCAGCAACTTTCCATAAAAACACAATAGTATTCTGGTCACACTTTAGGAAGCACCTGTGTAAGTCGGGATAATTCTCTTCTTGCATGATCATGCAAGGGTTCAGGTTTCACAAGCATTAAAAGATCTATCAAACTATGGCATCTGAGTCAAAAGTCACTGAGACAGACATGACAGGCAGATCTGCTCCTTCTAACCTCCTTCTGCACATTTGACTATCTTTTTGTATGCTCTACTCCAGGTGCATTTTAAAGATAAGGCCCCATTGTTTGGATTCTTTTTGCTTTTGGAAAATGAGAAGTGACAGTAGATCTGACAGGTTCCTGTAACTACTCTAGTTCCTCGTCTCTCTAATGAGAAGCTGTTCATGGCTGCGAGATGCTGTCAAGAGACATACAATACAGATTATCAAGTTTTAAAGAAAATGCCAGTAATACAGAATAATTCTGGTTATCATCACCACCATACAACACAGTGGATTTAGTCCATCATACATCACATCTCCATATTAAAAGCACTCTTCTCATTTTGCATATCCATGTGATAGATTGCACTTTCCTATCTCTGGTAACCTGAAGTCATTACCCTTTGCTTAGAGGGGAGGAGGAGGGTCAGGAAGACAGGAAGTGAGTGCTTCACATAACAGACTCTCCAGCAACACTGTAAATACTGACTTTCATACTTTACATCAAAGAAGAGGGGCAAGCTGAATCAAGCAGTCTCCAGCCAAACATTACAACCATGCGCAGATACACCACCTTTTCAGTCCTGTATATAAAGGGCACAGTCTCCTCTACAATCAGAGCAGAAAACAAAACCTGAACCAGTATAAAGATGAGGAGCCAGAAATGAAGTACAGCATGGATATAATTAGGTAAACTACGAGTGTTGCACAATGATTTGTCATATGCTATATAACTTTTTACTCATCCTCCTTGAGACATTTCTTGGCAAGTATGTTTGTTCTACATAGGTATTACACCAAACCAGGACTTTCATAGATCACTGCTTTGTTACATCAGCCTCAAAAGTATGTGCAGTATGTATGTCACAGGGATCACTGGCACTTCCACTCTGCTCAACTTTTCCTTCTGAAAAAGCAGGATTTTCACTTTTATCTATCTTTAGAGGCAAAGAAAAATAATAAATGCCCTAAATAGCTACATATTTTTCTTGTACATAATACTGCTTAATGGGCACTTCTGAAATAATCTTCGTAATACAAAATATTTAAAAGCATTAAATGCACAAACAATACAGTAATTCCACAGCTCTACAGTAAGACATCCCGAAATAAGAAGATTTGTCAGAATACACATTGTTCTCCAGAAAACAAAATAACTAGTGAAGGCAAGAGCTGCATCACTCCAGCACCCTCTATTGGCCTTCATGCAGCATGTTCCTTTGTCCTCGTTTTCATCCTTAAGCTATGACAAAGATTCATTTATACAAAAACACACATGAAAAACAGAAAAAAAAACCCGGATCCAAAC
Organism: Dryobates pubescens; assembly: GCF_014839835.1. NCBI lineage: Eukaryota > Metazoa > Chordata > Aves > Piciformes > Picidae > Dryobates > Dryobates pubescens. The sequence continues at coordinate 21,355,780 of NC_071621.1, forward strand.
CACTCCACAATCAGCTCGATAGAAATCTGAGCTATTGTGCTGCAGCACAACATAGCTTAATAACAGAATAGTCTGTGCATTAGCCCATCTTTGCGGAGGGTCAGCACTGATCTAACTACAGGGGCAAAATGTTCTTTACTAGCCCTGTGTGCCTGGTATTTCTAATAGACGGCAATAATAAATGGTATCTCATGTACAGCTCCCACCAGCAGAAATGACAGCTCTACAGAAAAAAAATATTGTTCTGGAACATCTGAGAACTGACAGTACATACATTACACACAACATCATCCACAAAAGAAAGTGCTCAAACCATGTCTTGTCAAGCATGCAGATAAATAAAGTCCAGATGCCAGATACAAGGTGATCTAAATATAAACTCCATATACTGTGTCCTGGTGTATGGCCAGATGGTGTAATTTCCAGAAGCAAAGGCCCTTAGCCCAGTGAGCCCGGCAGCTGCTTTGCAAAGCCGGCTCGCAGCTTTGCAACAGCAGATGCGAAGTTGCTGTGAGGAGTAGAGAGGAAGAAGGAGGGGGAAGCGGCAGGGTGAGATAGAGAAGCAGGCGTGCTCTCACGGCACTGGAGGAGGCAGGAGGCAAGGGTGTTGTGGTGAAGGCTGCTTCTGAGAAAAGCCACCCGGGGGTTAACAAGGCTGCGTCGTGCTATATGACCCCCTCATGGGTGAGAATAGCAGAAAGCAGCCTATGCCTGACTGTGCAGTAGGAGACAAAGGACTGCTGCCTGGCCATCTTGCAGTTCTTGAACCATCACTCAAGAAAAGCCCCAGGCAAAGGGAAGCAGAACCAAAGCAGGTCTTACTAAGCTGTCTGGCTGCTTCCACCAGCCAAATGGTTGAGTAATTGCCTACTTTATCTGCCTAAAGCTACACCCTAAAGCCAACACTGCCCAGAATCCAAAGAACCAGAAAAAGAGCCTGAAGTTTAATGACAGGGAAAAATATATTCTCAGAAATATCACCGGCTATTGCAAACCTGTTCCTAGCACTGCCTTTTAATTTTGCACCTTTATGCCTTTGTACCTTTAAGTTTTGTTACCTGCTTAGTTTTGGTTTTACAGCATTCTGTGTGCTCGCCTGAAATTCATACTCATGATCTCACCATCCTTCCGTGCTCTGCTGTTTCTCTTCTTTCCTTTCATGATTCTCTGCAGCTTCATGTGATTCTCTCCTGGTATTTCCGTGTTTATCAACAATAAGATTGGACTAATAAGAACTGATGGTCAGATAATAAGCTCTGGAATATGTTGAAATGCACACAAACTTTGGCACACAAATGCCACATCTGTAGCACTATTTGTCAGAAAGAATTACTATGTTATTTTAAATATTGACACACATGCTTCTACTTTGAGTAATTTCCATTTTACCACTTAACAGGGATGAAGAAATCAGTTTGATTTGGAATGTCAAGGTCTGAATTGTTAGGGGTCAAATATTTACTGCACAGCACAAACCATCTCACAAAATCTGTGCAGTTCATTTGAGGTTACTCACAAACCAGTCCAAAAGCCAAAGGTGGACTCAAACTGAATCCACATCTCTAAGCCTTAAAACAGAAAAACAAAACAATCAAGCACTTAAAATGCATGATGTTATCATCCATTTTCAGGAGTTACTATGCTGACAGTTCTTTTCAGGCATTTAGATTTTTGCTTTATGATAGTTTCTGCTGGCAAAGATGTCTTTCTTTTTAGCTGTTTTATTATTTTAAAACAGATTCAGCGCTTCATTTTTCCCATGTTTAAAAGGTCTGGTTCCAAATAGTGAATGGTAGAAGTTATTTCCTTTAAGACTTGGCTGTTCATTAGATGGCTGGTTAGGGCAGCAGTAGCCTGTTCAGTAACAGGTTACTTACGCAATGAAGTTCCTCTGCCTAGCAACCCTAAGGGTGGGGTTCAAAACAACTGCACCAGTCACATTTTGCAGCTAAAAGTGAGGGAAAAAAGAAAAAGGGATGCAGGAATGGAGGAATGCAAGGGAAAATACTGTTTTTCTTCATGAGAAATGTAACTTACTAAGAAAAGGAGGTAACAAAATAACATAAGAGAATGAATCAAAGGCAGCCAAAATATTTCCCACTCAAAGCTGTAATTAATTCTGAGATCATAATATGATAACAATTACTAAGAGAAATAATTCATGCAGAGAACACGTTACTCCCTGCAGAGGATCATGTAAATACTTTGCTATTCTGGCACTCATCTTCTCTTTCCATTGAATACGGAAACAATCTTCACTCATAAAAAAATATCTTGTGGAAAAAAAGCTGCTGGTATAATCCTACAGAGAAAGAGTCAGCATTATTATCTTTCTGTTGAGATGCTAAATTGAAAAACTGAAGGCAAACATTGAAGTTATTGTTGACCGAGTTTTAGGAACAAAATCCACTTTCCTCATTTCATTTACTAAGTTTGTGCTAGTTAAAAGGCAAAATTACAAGATAAAATACATTATCTTGGAAATTTAAAAGCAAATATTCTGCATTTACTTCATTAGCAAATGAGGAAAAAAAAACCCTGCCAAACTATTTGTCCATGTATCCCTTTATTGTTCATAAAATTTATTCCATTTAATTTTTTTCTCCACCCTCCCCAGTCTAAAAATATTCCCTTTCCTATGCTTGCCTAGAAACTGATTAATACTACAGTGAGAATTAATACAATGGCTGGGGAAGGTCTCTATTTACATGGAACTTGTCTTTTTATTTTTAAAAGTATTTAATGTGGAGGGGAGTAAACTACCTACTAGACAGCATGGAGGCACTCAGCTAGTCCTTGGAGTGCAATGCCATACTAGGAACATCTGTGCTGTGCTTGCTAGTGATGTGCAGCAGAACATAAAGTTTTTGGTTTGAGTGCCAGAAAGGGCAGAGCTCTATGAGCTGCCTGAATTGTACCCAACTAGCCATACCTCTCATTTGGTTTTGCCTGGCCAGGCCTGAGCAATCAGCAGCTCTGCATTGGTGCAAAGAGCTCAGAAAGACAACATTGGCAGTTCTACACAACAATACAGCTCACACTCTACATACACCTCCATGCTTTCTTCTCATGCTTTGAAAGATGAGTTTTAGTGTTTGTTTATACTTCAAGTCTTATCCCAACATACTGGTTTGATACAGTAGCCTTTTCTGGTAACTATGTAGCTTCTCACAGTAAGCACATGCATCAAATGTACTAAATGAAGAGTCTGAGACACATCTTTCACACTCTGAAATAGACTGATAAGAAGTTTAGAGTGGATATTAGGAAGAATTTCTTCACTGAAGGGGTTATCAGGCATTGGAATAATTTGCCCAGGGAGGTGGTGGAGCCCCTGTCCCTGGAGGTATTTAAGAGTCATAGAGATGTAGTGCTTAGGGATACAGTTTAGTCAAGGACTTGTCAGTCTTAGGCTAATGACTGGACTAATGATGTAAAAGGTCTTTTCCAAACTAGACAATTCTGTGACCTTGTGACACACCAGCACTCAGAAGGCACTGTTCTCTGATGTGTTTTATACAATCCCTAGAGCTCAACTTGGCAGGTCTTTCTTACAAAGCATACTTAAGGTCATGTGTTTCTTTTACATTTACCTAATTTGTGACAGAATGTCCACTCTGCTAATTGACTGCTTACCAACGTGACCTGACTACTATTAACTGGCTACTATAGGTGACTAAAGAGGAAGGCAAATGGTGGTGGGATGCTGCACATGCCACCAGCCGGATGGCACTGCATTCTCAGAAGAGTTCTGTGCCTTGCTGTCCTGATGCAAGCAGCTCTAATAGTGCATCAAGTGTTCATGTGGTCACTACCACAAGAGTGGAGTTCCATTTGAGCAAAAATAATCCTTTTATTAAAAAACCTCAGGTTTTTAATTGGGACCAAAAATTTGGTATGTATTTTAGTAGAGGTCTGTGATGTGTCTGACTGCAATAGCTTTCAGCTAGGAACTGCTACTTTTGTTTTGCTACTTTTAATTAAATCTGATCTCTAAAGTGGCAATTCATTAGACACTTTTTCTGATCTCCCGCCCCACTCTGTTTTCATAGAATCATAGAATTGTTAGGGTTGGAAAGGACCTCAAGGAGCATCTAGGTCCAACTCCACTGCTATGGGCAGGGACCCCTCACACTAGGTCAGGTTGCTCAGAGCCACATCCAGCCTGGCCTTAAAAACCTCCAGGGATGGGGCTTCTACCACACTGCTCCAGTGTCTCACCAAGTAATTAGTCAGATACACAAGCAACTTCAGTGATCCAGACACTGCAGTTTTCAGTAAATAAACTCTGGACTAAACTCTAATGCAATCTGTACAATGCATCCTGAACAAGATTCACACCTGAAATTTTCCAGCTTTTCTCACAGGCCTGAGCAGGAAGAACAATTTGAAACTTATGTATCAAAACCAGTAAAACAGAATCCTGTTCTACCCTTTACATATCGTGACCTGCATACATTTTTCCCCAGCTCAGTGGCTTAAGAAAAAAAAAAAAAAATACCCACTGCAGTTAATACCTTTCCTTTGTGTTATAAAATTAGCCATCTCTTTAATTCAGTTTGAATTTCCTTTGCCTAATTAATAGGTAAATTCTGTAGTACAGCACTACTTTTTCCTTTTTCCAATTCAAGTGAAGCTTTAGATAAGGAAGAGCAGGAATTGAATAATAAATCTGAATAACAACCAAGCAAGGCCTCCCCATGACTTACAGTTAACTTATCCATCTGTTATGCCTCTATACATAAAGGCTTTCTGAGTGAATAATTAAGA